>NW_017728906.1:121368265-121377222 GCF_001723895.1 Crocodylus porosus | reverse complement strand
GCTCACCCCCAGCACCACACTCACTGCAGACACATCTCAGAACAACAACAGTTTTTATTCCCCTAACATCAAACACACACCCTTCCCCCTCCTCCACAAGAAACAGAGCTCCCCCAACAACGAACAGGGTCCCTCAACCACCCACCAAAAATAAAACACCCTTTTCCCCATGCAAACTTTATACAATGTAGTTTGCATGTGTGCTATCCTGGGGTGGAGGTTGTGGGTAGGGACGCCGTGGGGACAGAGCCTGCAAAGATGCCTCTGGCTTCCTCACACAAATACACATGCCACAGTGAGCCTGATGGGTGGGGGATTTGCCCAGGTGTGATTCATAGATTCATAGATTCACAGATTGTAAGGCTGGAAGGGACCTCAGAAGATCATCCAGTCCAGCCCCTTGCACAAGCAGAAAAGACAACTGGGGTCTGGTGATCCTAGTAAGGTGACTGTCCAGTCTCCTCTTGAAGATTTCCAAGTTAAGCGATTGTACCACCTCTGGAGTGAGCTTATTCCACAGTCTGGACACCCTAGATGTGAAGTAGTTTTTCCTGACATTGAGCCTGAAATGGTCTTCCAGGAATTTGTGACCATTACTTCTACTTTTCTCCAAGGGTGCCCTTGTGAACAGTTGTTCACTAAGCCCTTAATGCACACCTCTGATGTAGCAGTAAGCTGCTATCATGTCCCTCTCAGCTGTCTCTTTTTCAGGCTGAAGAGTCCCAGATCTCTCAACCTCTCCTCACATGGCTTGCCATGCAAGTCTCTGATCATACAGGTGGCCCTTCTCTAGACTCTCTCAAGCTTTACCATGTGCTTGTTAAAGTGTGGCACCCAGAACTGGATGCAGTACTCCAGCTGCAGTCTCACTAATGCTGAGTAGAGTGGGAGAATCACTTTTTTGGTTTTGCTGGAAATGCATTGATTGATGTATGCCAGGGTATTGTTAGCCCTGCTGGCTACAGCATTGCACTGCGGGTGGTCCCCTGTCATGGTGGCTCCCCCTCTGGCAGCCATTGTCCAGGGCCAGCAGGGATGATATGTGATCCTGACACTGCTGCAGGCAGCTCAAGCTCCGCACCCACATGGAGTTGGGGTAAGCAGCAGGTTGGAATCAAGCAGAGTGTAGGGGGGGTGGCTGGACCTCTGCCCAGGCTGGGTCAAGTGCCTCCTCCACCAGAAAGAGCCCCTGCCCTGGACCTTGCCCAGGTCCCCTACCACCCAGCTGTTCTGCTGGGCAGTGGGTGGCTGTCAGGGTGCAGGTGGGGCTAGGGTTAGGGGCAAGGCAGTGAGTGACATAAAGGCAACTTCCAGGACCAAACAGTGTCTAGAACATGGTGTTTGTCTTCTGTGGCCTACACTGCCCTGCCCAGGACTGTGTTCTGCTCCTGCAGGGCCTCCACCCACTTGAACTCCAGGGCCAGGAACTGTGCTACTGAAGGTGGCATATGCAGGCCAAAGCATGTGGCCAAAGCTGATATGGCCAGCGGCTTCACTCAATCCCAGCTGGTGGTGATGGCATATGGCTCTGGGTGGACTCTTCAGATATCAAGGTGTGACATACTGGTGCCCAGGCAGGGGCCCACCCTGGGGAAGAGCTGATCCTCCTGGCAGCTGGTGGTGATATAACTGGCTGCACCTCATGGCTGTAGCTGAGGCTATTGAGCTTTTGGGGCAGATGCTAGCCCAGTTTCCCCGGCCTGCTGGCAGAGGCTGTTTTTTTGGATCTCGGTAAGATGGGCTGCTTGTTTCTTGAGGTGCCCTCCCCCAGTGACACATCACTGCGGGTGCCAAGCTGGGGCAGGGGCTTTGGCAGGCTATCCATGCTGCTGTACACAGCATGGCTGTGCCTTGGGTCCCATGGCACAAGGATCTCTGTCAATTGCTGCATGAACCTGTGGGCGCTCCCCAACTGATTCTTCTTTTGTATGAAAAAAACAGTGTCCATATCTTTATCTTTGTGCACTTTTGTGTTTTTGTCTTTTCAGGAGCTCTTGGCCATACCCCAACTGATGATGGTGGTAAGTGATGGTGACCCACTGTACCTGGAAGGCCTTGACCTTTATCTGTCACTGCCATACTGACTGGTCATGCCCACAATCCTGCACTCAGCCTGACAGTCCCTCATACACCTGGGCACTGGAGCTTCTGCCCCATGTAAACAGGTGCTGCACCTCTGCCTCACCCCACAGTACTATGAGGTCACCAGTCTTCTCTGGGTACCAGTTGAGGCCCCAGGTGGCAGGCACTAGTGTGGGTGATGACAATACCACCAGCTCTCTGAACCTCTGTGTGGCTGTCCCTGTGCTGCTGGGCCTGGGGTGCTACCTGCAGCACCCAGCACAATGGCATGGTGCAAGGTTGACATGGTAAGATGATGCACCAGAGCATCTGCAAGCTCTGGGCAGTCTGGTGGGGGTGGGCTGCTGGCAGCTGGAGCTGGCCCCAGCATCCAGGAGCTGCTTGCAACTGGGCCAGGGTACTGGCAGGCCTGGAAGGAGCTTGGAGCAGCCTAAATGCTTGAATAGCCTGGGTGTGGCAGCCACACAGCACTGTGGTGCCAAACAGCTGCACCAGGGTACAGGCAGAATGGTGCAGTGAGCCTGTGGCCTGTGCAAGGGGACACAGGGGCCTGGGATGGCGTCAAGATGCCTGCATGTGCCCTAGGACTTAAACTGTCTGCAGGCTTTGAAGAGCCTGAGGCTGGGGCAGGCATAGAGCCAGTCCAGTCCTGGGGCAGGAGAAGCTCCCAGCCTAGGCCCCCGGAGAGGAGCTCAGTCTGGCCCCCTAGTGGTGGGGCTGACCTTGGAGCAAATTTGCTCCTGGGTGGCATCTACTTGACAATTACTGTACAGTAAGTACTCATGAGTAAATTTGCTATTTGCATTTGCAGGTAGTAAATTTATCTGCAAGTAGCATCATTTACTGAGCAGTAAATGTGTGCACGTGTAAATGTGCATGCTTACTGTGCAGTACACTATGCTACTTTGCAGTAAAGCATCTCATGTAGATCTGCCTGTCATCTTCCTTTCAACCTCCCATTAGTTCTTTCCTCTGTCATGCCCAAATTCCTTTTCTCCACAATGTCCCATATCCCAATGTTCTTTTTCCTTTGAAGTAAAACCAGGCTTCTTCCCCTTACTCTTTACCTAGGAATTGGCAAGGCAAGCAATGAAAGTACAATGTGTCATGGTGGACGTAGTCTTTCTAGACTTTAGGAAGGCTTTTGACACTGTCTCTCACCCCATTCTCATGAAAAAATTAGGTGACTGTGGCGTCTATGCCCACACAGTCAGATGGGTTACAAATTGGCTGGAGGGCCGCACCCAGAGTAGCAGTGGATGGGTCATTTTTGACCTGGAGGAATGTGGGCAGTGAGGTCCCCCAGGGCTGGGTCCTTGGGCCTGCGCTATTCAACATCTTCATCAGCGACATGGACGAGGGGGTGAAAAACACCTTGTTCAAATTCACAGGTGACACTAAGTTGTGGCGAAAAGTGGGTATGTTAGAAGGGAGGGACAGGCTACAACTAGATCTGGACAAGTTACAGGGGTGGGCGGATGAGAATAGGATGGGATTCAATACTTGACAAGAGCAAGGTACTGCACCTAGTGAGGAAAAACCAGCAGCATACCTATAGGCTGGGGAAATCCCTCTCATCAACACAGAGGCAGAAAAGGATCTTGGAGTCATTATTGCTTCCAAGTTGAACATGGACTGCCAAAGTGAGGACACAGTCTGCAACTGGCGGGTTTCGAACCTTAGGTCTCGTGCTGCTCGGCCTCTGGCGTATGGGCTTGCCTGTCACCTCATCCCTGGAATTGTCTATTCTGGATAGGTCTTAGGAGTAGTCCCCGCCCTATCTCACCTGTCATGACTTTGCTGGTAAACTTCAGTGGAGGGGCCGACTACTTAAACTTATCCGGAGTCAGGACTCTTGGGGGTGATGGTCTTCTGCGAGGCTTCACCTTCCCCTACACCTCGCCCTAATACCCAGCCATGCCAAGTTGCTGATGATTCCCAGGCCCAACCCTTGCCTTGCGGTGCCAAGGGGTATTTGGTGGTGAATCCGTAGGCTTGTCCTGACTCTAGACCCAGCCAATTAAGGAATCCTTCTAAGGGTTCCTCTCTGGCCCTCTAACCATGGGCCACTCAGCACATAACTCAAAAGAAAACACTACCCATAAGTCTCCTGGGCTACAAATCAAAGTTTGGACTCCCTGTCCTGGAGAAAATCCTCTCCTAACTTAATTCTATCTGCAGCACCCCTCTGGCTGGTTGCTGTGGTTTCCTAATTGCCACTCGGGACTGCTACCAGACACTCTGGTTCCCTCTTCACTCGGTCCCTCACCAAGTGGTTCCTCCTGGCAGAGTCCTGTACTCTGCAGCCCCTCTCACTGCTTGTATTTTGGTTCCCTGTTGGGATGGACTCTGGGGTCTTCCCCAAACCCGTGCCGATCCCACCTGGCTTGCCAGTTCCTCCCCCACTCCCCTCTCTTCAGGGTGGCTCCTAGCGCCGGACTCTGACCCCAAATCCTTGTACCCAGCTCCGCTGATGCAAGCCTGGGCATCTGCCGCCTTTCCCTGGGCGTTCTCCTTCCTGCAGCTGCGGGATGTGTTCCAGCCTCGAGGCTGGCTGCTGGCCTCTTCCTTGCCTCTGAGCAGGGCCTCAGGAGTGTCTCCCCTCCTGGCTGCACTCCAGCTCTCTCCCTTCTCCTCTTCTTCTCTCGGGGCGATCTTTATGCCCCCGCACCAGCTCCAATCATTATTGATCACAGCTGGCCGTAGTTTGAAAAAGATGTGGCTAAACAGCCGCGTGGGTCCTGCCACCACGTCCAGCTCTTCCACGTTGTCAAGTGCAAGTAAGGAGCTCATTTTTTTTTCTCTTCTCCCCTCCTCTTCCCAGCCTTGTTTCGGGTATCGGGGTTCCCCTTTTACCCTTTGGGGCTATACTGTGCCGTTACCTTGTGACATGGTCAGTAAGGCTAACTGCACCTTGTCATGCATCCACAGATGCATCACGAGTAGGTCCAAGGAGGTGATCCTCCCCCTCTATGTGACATTGATCAGGCCGCAGTTGGAGTACTGCATCCAGTTCTGGGTGCTACACTTCAGGAGGGATGTGTACAGCATTGAAAGGGTCCAAAGGAAGGCCACTCACATGGTCAGGGGGCAACAGGGCAGGCCCTATGAGGAGAGGCTACGGGACCTGAACCTTTTCTAACTTCCACAAGAGAAGGCTGAGAGGGGATCTGGTGGCCATCTACAAACTTACCAAGGGGGACCAGTGGAGAACAGGAGACTCCCTGTTCCCCCAAGCACCACCAGGAGTAACTAGGAGTAGTGGCCACAAGTTGACTGAGAGTAGGTTCAGGTTAGGTATCAAGAGGCACTACTTCACAGTCACAGTGGCTAGGATCAGGAACCAACTTCCAAGGGAAGTGATGCTAACTCCTACCCTGGGGGCCTTCAAAAGGAGGCTAATCACCTAGCTGGGATCATTTGACCCCAGCATTCTTTCCTGCCATGGCAGGGGGTCAGACTTGATGATCTACTCAGGTCCCTTCGGACCCTACCAACTATGAAACTATGAAGAAAGAAATGTTCCTCTCTATTATAGGTCCCAGCAGCAGCTGGGTGAGTGTGAAAGTGTGAAAAGTTGAGGAAACCGCAGTACAGACAGAATGTTTGGTGAATTGAGGTGCTGAATGCTAAAAAATGTCCACTTGCACCACTTTGAAATGCGTGCAATTTTATGATATGGCCAATTTTCACAATCTTATGTTCTGACCAATTTTAATCAGATTTATACAGAAGTAGAAAAACAGACTTGCAAATTTCAGTGTTCAGAATTATGGGGATATTAGAAGCACTAGCACTTCTCAACAGGAGTGATTTACATTTAAGATGCTGAGTAATTTATTTTTCCCTAATCTCATTCTTGAAGATGGAAGAACTATATACTTTTGATCAAATTATACAAAAGAGGGGAAAATAGCCCAAAGCAGACACTTAACCACAGATGATGCCAATTAACTTTAGCAAAATTATCAATAGATAAAACACAGTCTTATAATTTAGAGTGCCAGGCAGTCCTATTTTAAAAAAGTACAATATTATACTGCCTGTAATATTATTTTGTGCCCCTAAGCTTTGTATCACAAACAAAATCCAGTCAGGGACGGGAAGGAAAAAGAAACAGGTTTTGCCATCAGGTAGAACCTTTTTGTACACTTCTACCTTATTAACTTGCCTCTACTTATAAATCTCAGTTGAAAGCTTGACTTTTTTGTCTGAATCTCTGATGTAATAGGACGAAAGATAAATTATGTCTGTAATTGTATTTCTTAATTCTCTAAAGCTTCTTTGGATACAGATTGCATGAAAATCACTAAAATAAAATTAGAAGTGAACTGCAATTATTTTACATAAATTTCTGCCTAGCATCATTGCAAATTGTATTTAACATAGCAACATATTCAATTTTGTATTAACTTTGCAACTCCCTAAATTGCTGGTATTGGAAGGATGCGATTATTTTGGTTTAAAATATGGTGCTATTTTAATTTGGTGGTGCAATAGAAGTATCACATTATTTATAGAATCTTGAATTGCTAATCTTTTCAGTACGGTTCTTGGAGTTTAATACATTTTGTATTTATCAGTTTCTATTCTAAACTACCTATACACACTTTTCTAAACTGAAAAAGCTTTATATGTCCTCAAAATTAGAATTGTTTTAACTTGTAATTTCCAGTCTAGTTCCTAAATATAAAGCTAATTGGAAATGGCTAGTCTCAAGAAAATAAAATGCTTTCCTACAATCTAAGTGAGACTCTCCTTTGCATGAAATGCCCCTTGTACTGTATTTGCATTTGTTTTATCCCCCATGTCCTATGTGGCTTGAAATTTGGGAAAAAGCTTACAAATATAACCAACTTAAGCACCTGAATAGTTCCATTGACTTCTATTAAAAGTAAACAATATTTTGCCTTCAATGGGAATATGACTGTGGTCAACCTTAGGCAACTGTTTAAGTGTCTTGCTGCATCAGAGCAACATAAGACAAAGCTGATGACCATATCTGAATAAGGACCAGATTCTTATTCAGATTTCATAGATTAGGGGAGCTCTGAAAGGAAAATGAAACTTCATTTTTCTTTAAAAAACAAAACAAAACAAAAGGTCCAGTCTTTTTTTATTAGTGAAAACTGAAACTGATTGTTAGTGTTGGGGAAAAAAAAGCAAATGCATCCAGTTCCACATCATAAGTCTTGGAGGACATTAATATTTCCTCCTGACACCTTTTATATTAAATGAATCCATTAAAGGTGGTGCTGAATGTTTTCTGTGAGGTGGTGACTACCATCAACTCTTGTGAAAAGACATTAAAATCTCATTACAAAAATATGGCAACAAATTTATGTGCAACCTAATTTAACCCTCCAAAGAAAACTAGAAAATTGTAAACTGTATGTTGATCTCTTTTCATTCTTTACTCTTATAATGTTTTACTTTCCTCACTTGTTCAGTCTTGACATTTTTCTCTATGGCAAAATGCATTGCTTCTCAGTGATAACCATAAATTCTCCAATACCAGTGTACTACATAGACTTTCCCTGAGATAATCTATGCCTGGCAAGAGATTATTGTTGTTCTCTGTGTTACTAGAATGAAGTACTAGGAGAGTAACCAAACAGGAATCAGGAAAATGTGATTTACTAAATTAGAAGAAGAGTTCTAGACTTCTACTTTTCTGAAATAATATTAGCTTTATATCAGTGATTCTTCTCTTACTTATTCTGTTATGTAAAGGACTAATTCCACTGCTGGTGGAGTTACAATGATAACTAGGATAACTAAGAGTCTAATTCTAGTGGGATACACATATCCCATTCAGAAATACTCCCCAAACCTATAAGAGCATAACAAAGTCCACTTTGCTATAGGTAGGTATACTATTCCTAGACATGATGGCCATATCCAGATAAGCACAGTCGTGTACTGGCGCTTCCTTCACTGCACCCACCTCAACTGCCTGCCTCTGAATGGGGCCGTGCACTTCAGCCACCAGGACAAGAGGTGCCGACAGTGTGGCTACGCGGCGAAGACCCTCCCCCGTGTGCTGTGCAGCTGCAAGCCGCACGCAAGAGCCTGGCAGCTCTGCCACAACGCTGTCCAGGACTGCCTGGTGAGGCCCATCCCAGCCATGGCAGGAGAGATCTCCGTGAACCACACTGTCCCAGGCTGCGAGAGCCAGCTGCGCCCCGACATCGTCGTCACTGACCACAAGGCCAAGATCGTGATCGTGGACTTTACCATCCCCTTTGAGAACTGGCACCAAACCTTCACCGACACCCAGGCTCACAAGTGGGAGAAGTACACCCCGCTGGCCAACACCCAGAGGGGCCGCGGCTATGACGTGATGGTGGGCGCGCTCATCATGGGGACACTCGGAGCCTGGGATCCCAGCAACAAGAGCGTGCTCTGCACCTGCCGCATCTCCCACCACTACGCCAAGCTGATGTGCTGCCTCATGGTGTCTGACACCATCCGTTCGTCCTGCGACATCTACATGGAGCACATCACGGGCCACCGCCAGTACACCGACCCCACCAGACCAGCCACCGCTGGACCGGACCCAGAGGGCACCGCCGCCTGAACCACCCCCCCATTTCGCTTCACATCGAGAGGATTCTTCTGCCACGGATGACCCTGCTCCACCCAAAGAGGACCCCCACGATCAGACTTTATGGACTGAGACGCTTCCTCCGAGCCACTTCCTCCAACATTGCGGACCACTGTAACGGGTTTGTGTGAATCTATCTCCTTTCTCTCTCAGCATCGCGAACCCCCCCGCTCCTCTTCCTCCCCACATCCCCCCACCCCCGGGCTTAGTTGGCTAACATTGTATCGCTTGTAACCTAGTCGCGTTCCCCTCCTCTCCCCCATCCCTC
>NW_017728906.1:121345121-121368165 GCF_001723895.1 Crocodylus porosus | reverse complement strand
TTGTATTTCCATCTCAGCTTTGTCATCTTTTTACTGGAATCCCCATCCAAAACATCTACTAATAAAAGTCAATGTTGTGCCACAGAGACATCTGCAGTGCCACATACCACATATTTAGATGGTTTCCAGGCTGCAAGGGAGTGCTGCCCATGCATGCACTGCTCTACTTTTTTTTCTGTGAGTTTTTTTTTTTTCACCTCTGGATATCCAGAAGGCATAAAACCCCACAGAAAAATAACTGGAGCTGTGTGTGCACAAGTAGTATATGCCCCTCAAAAGCAGAGCCGGGCTGCCCGGAGCCATGTTGTGGCTGATAGCCAGGCTCTGCACAGCAGAATCACCACTGATGCAGCCCTGGGAGGCCCCCAGGACCCCAGGAAAGGCTGCTGGGCCAGCACAGTGCTGGCTCCAGCCTCCTTAACCCCACCCAAGGTAACTTGCTGCACGCCAAATTCTGCATGGCACAGGCATTCCCCAGGGCTCAGTCCTTTGGGAACCAAACACCCACGGTCATCTGAACATGTCCTCTATGTTTTTTTTAGTATGGCATGCCATTCTTAACAGATGCCTAGAATAATAGGTAGTAACAATAGCCACCCAAAATAGGGGGAAAAAAACAAAAGAAAGAAAAACAAAATCCTACTGCCTACAAAGGGATTAAGGAATCAAATGTATAGAGGATTAATGGGGAAAATAGGTTTTCCCTTTTCTCCATTTTTTTATTGTTTTGCTAAAACAAAACCACCACCTTTTCTCTCAACCCTGTTGTTCAGAAATAGAGTGTAACCCTCCACATTGACATTCCAGCTATAAGAGCTGTCTTGCCAAGTCTCTGTGATGCCAGTCAGATCATAGTCCTTTTCACAGGCTGCAGCTTCCAGTGATTATTTATTCCCGAAACTTTTTGCATGTGTTTATATGTATCAGATGTATTTTGCATTTAACCTACTCACTTCCCTTTTGTGCCACTTTGTTGCAATCCTGTAGCTCTCTGGCCCTTTCCCAGAATTGAGTTGCTTCTTTGAATCTTTTCCCCCTCTGGACTGTGTGCTTTGCTGCAGGAGGGTTTTGATTACCATCCCCCATGGAATCCTGTTTAAAATGTTCCTTACTAGGTTGGCCAGACAGTGCCCAAAGATGGTCTTCTCTATTTTCATCAGATGTATCCTATTTCTTGATAGGAGTCCTTCTTCTAAGAACATTTTCCCATTATCAAAGAAGCCAAAGCCTTCAAGTTGACAGCACCACCTCAGCCACACATTCACTTGTAGGTTACAGCAGTCTCTCCCTGGACTTTTGACTTCATGGGAGGAATTGATGAGAACACCACTTGTGCTCCAAACTCCTTCATCCTCCTGCTAAGAGCCTCATAGTCACCTTTGATCTGGTCAGCATCATTCCTGGCAGTATGATTGGGGCCTACGTGCACAAGCAGGAAGAGTTAGTGGTCTGAAGGATGAATGTGCTTTGGCAGACTCTCTAGGACATCTGAAATCAGGCTCCAGGAAGGCAGACACCTCCCAAGCCTCCAAATCTGAGTGATAAATTGATGTCTCTTTCCTCAAAGAAGGGAGCCACCAACCACAATTACTTTTCTCTTCCTTCCCTGGTGCAGTGGTTCTAGAGTTCCTGTCCATAGGGACTTATATGTTCTGGTATCTGGACTTCTCAGTTATCTGCCTGCAGATGTCCTCTCCTCTGCCTTTTCCTCAGCAGTTTGGCCAGAATGCTTGGAATCTATTGCTGTCTTCAGTCCACTGGTGTTTCATTTTAATCATGGAAAGATGTGGATTTGGGGATCCTTTTTTAACCTAAAAATTGGGATTATTTTTTTTAATCAAATAAAACCAGGATCCCTGCTTATTATAGCCTACATTGTAAGCCACACAATTTTGATCAGTGTTAGTGTTAGCTTAAGTTTAGAGCAGTTGCATTGCAGGCCAGCAGGGGCCTGGAGGACTGAAAGGTAATAACCCCTCCCCTTCTCCCCTCCCCCCAACACCATTCTGGTTTTCTCCTCCACCCCCCAGGGATCCCCTGGTTCCCCAGCACCACCCTCAAGGATCTCTCCCACTGTGCTTCAGGGTTCTCTTCTACCACCTCCTTGTAGCTTCCCAGCTGTCTGTCCCAAGGGAGCAGGCAGGGAAGTGTTAACTGTCCTGTGCATATGTTACTGCCAGAGAGCAGCACTGGTGGCAGCTGAACAGACAGCTTAACTCTTCTCTGCATGCTTCCCTGGTACAGACAGCATGGGCAGCCACAAGTAAGAACAGGGGAAGGGTAGTGAATGGTAATGTGGGATGTTGGGGAAAGTGGTGGTGGGGGGTGTCAATGGGTCTAATCTATGCCAGCAGGGAAGGGAGAGAGGGAGGGCAGGTGGGGGCTTACACTAATGTGTAGCCAGAGTTGCCACAGTTTAGTGCAAAATGAACTAGGTAGCATGGATCAGAGATGATCCTGCCCTGGAGCGATGTAACTTTGAACTGCATATGAGTGCTTAAAACCACTTAAGGGGTTGACAACACAGGTTTAAGTGCTCCAGAAGGTGCCCAAAATTAGCATGTAACAAGGCCCTCAGGCACTTCACAGGGAGGAAAGAAAAGAAAGGAAGAAAAATGAAAGCAACCATATACCATAGAAGGGGGAGGAGGTTAAAGCAATAAAAAAAAAAAAGCAAATAAAACACAGCAGATACCAGAAAAACACTCTAGCACCAGTCAAACCACTCTAAGTCACTAACATAGAGAAAATCCTCTTCAAGGCAGTTGTGCACCTGAGCTGCTTATCCCAGAGCAACTGCTGTCTGTTTACTGGTCTGCATAAACTGTATCTATAGTACATGACATATATCTTGAGTCCTTTTTTGCCTTTCAAGGCTGTATCTCCAACTGTTTTACCTGGTAACAGACTTTGGCTCAGTACAAATATTTTTTAAAGTAGTATAACAAAATGTGCAAGCTGGCAATATCTTTAATTTGATTATGAAAATATATTCTGAATCAATATTTCTAATGTGTAAACTTTCATAAAAGACATTTTTCCTAAAGGCTCTTTATCTTTTGTTGGTATTTTGCCTTTAAAAGTTGTTGCCTGAGTATATTTCAAGAATCTGAATTTGTTCAAAACCCTATGTGGTCAACAGCAAAAGACATCATCATCTTTCCATTAAAATTTTCCATTAAAAATAATGCATTTTTTGTTTCTATGAAAATAAAGTACAGTAATCGAAATCAATTTTTATATTCAGAAGCAGCATTTTTCCTCTGAATTAATGTAAAGCCACTCCTCTGTCAGGCTGTAGAGTTTGTTATGAATTACGCTCTTAAAGCCACGTGCAGTTTGCTCTAGGCTGGGGCAATAATCACACAGCAAGTATCCAAAGTCAGATACAGAATATTTATTTGCTTGAGTGAGGTGCCTCTGGAGAGGAACCTACCTACTAGTTATAATACTTTTTTATACTTTCTAAGTGCATAAGTGTTAGTTTGTGTTTAGCTCGTGCTTGTAAAAATACCCAATCATCTATTAACTGAATCACTATTCTATCCAATCAAGTGGCACTGTGTGCATGAACACTGAAGTTTAACTCTTGTGACTACATGCTTTATATATTCTTGCCAAGTAGTGTGCTTGAAAGAAAACAGTCCTCGTCCCACTTTCGAGGTTTCTCTGTTGATGAGACTCCTCTGTTGACCAGATTCAGCTAGTTTCATATCTTATCAGTAACCCTTTACACAGCACTTCTCTTTTCACTCGTCTAGTATGTGCTGTGTCCATTTCTATGTATTGAGTTTAAAGGTAAAAAGAAATGGCCTTTTGGCATTACAAAGCCTTGCTTTTAGCCCTACAGGATTCATATACAACAAGTTCTATAGATCTATAAGAAACCTCGGATTGAAAAAAGCTAGATTATGTTCCATTTATTAGGTGTGTATGCCTAACTATCTAAAACTTTAGATGTATGCCTATCTAAAACTTTATTCCATCCTTACTCAGATCCCTAAAAAAATGTAACAAACGCAGTTTTGTAATACAGAAGGTTTGGTGAGTCATCTTGCTCCTCACTGTTTTGGGGTTTTTGTTGTTGTTTTGTTTTGTTTTTTCAGTCTTAAGAATCAGATGATTCTGCGTTACAAAAGTAGATTCAATGTGAATTGTCAGAAACCTGAACAGTGTAGAATAGAATTGTGTTAAGGTGCCTAAATCAACTTAGACAGCTGATAGAAAGATTAGTGGCTCAGTATGTGCTGGTATTTTTTTGAAAAAAATGTTAGTATAACACATCATGATGATAATAGGAATCTGTTATCAGTTAAAATAGTGTTATAATATATGTTGCTTCATCAAAACAATACTTGAATAAAGTGTGTGTGTGTGTGTGTGTGTGTGTGTGTGTGTAATAGAATATGTTACACAGTCAAACTATTAAAGGGTCAAGTTATTCCATATATTGCAAAAGTTTTATATCTCACAACCCCCATTCTGTTCCAGGGGATTCACAGGTTGTCATGCATATTTTCTTGAATACATTTTATAGATGTTTAATTTCTATGTATAGGTGGTGTCAAGATGTATTTAGCCTTATTCTTTTCTATGATTGTGGTATTTTATATAAATAGTATTGCTTATATGTCATAAGCAGGTATCCTGGTTTTCTCAGATTTAAAACAAAATCCCAATTTTTGGTTTAAAAAAAGTAAACCCAAATCCATATTTTCCATGATTAAAATGAAATACCTTTCTGTCTCTCTCTCTCTTTATCTATCTGTCTATATTAGATGTGTTTTATTTAAATCACAGTAAAATGTGGATTTGGGGTAACTTTTTTTAACCAAAAATTGGGAATTTTTTTTTTAAATTAAAGAAAACCAGGATCCCTGATAATAAGGCAAGTATTGCCCAATATGAATATGAATATGACTTTTTAAGTGATAAACAATGAGTTTAGGAGGAAGAAGATTTCTCGTTGTGAAAAAAACCTAAGTGAAAACCTGTTTTTAGGCTACTGGATGAGAATGTCTGAAAAGATATAAATATTCTCCTGGATCTAATTATCTCAGGAAATATTTATGCTCTGGTAAATCCAAGCATCTTTGAGGAATAGGGGCTGAAGTTATGTGCTTAGGCTGAGCTCCCCAAAAATCTAGTGAGTGATAAACAATGAGTTTCTTTGGCAACTAGAAGAGATCCAAAGCCTCCCATTTTGTCTGAAGATGACCAGATAAGAAATTATATTTAAGTATTGCCTTGAGAATGAGGTTTTATCTCTAGTCCTCCTGGGTATTAGGAAGGCTGCAGTCTCTCAGCCAGCAGGCTGAGTAAAGCAGGATGAAACAAGAAATTGCAGGAAGTCCTGATGAAAAGGTCTGATTTCTAATCTGTTGAACAGATTTCAGACTCTGTGATGTAAGATGCAGGGTAAGCACAAGTTATTTTTCTAATATTTTCTTTTACTTGTTTATTGTTATTCTGTGTCTGTAGAGCAATGTATAGTTTTTAATTCCTTATGTTCGCTCTTGCTTTTATAATAAAGCTATTATCTCTTTACCCAATTATTGTCAATAATAACTGTGATTCCTGGACATTGAACCATACAGGTAGGCCCCTCATAGAGAAGGGGAGGATTAATCTTCTCTGAGTGCATGACCAGACAAGGAAATTATTCTTTTAGATGGTAAAAACCTGTCCACTAAGTCCTGGAAAAGCCAGGGTGAGACAGGTATCACTGGGGCACCAGAGGTCAGGGGCATGACCTTTGGTGAATCAGTTGTCAATAAACAGAAAGCAGGGAGGGTTTGGGGGGATGGAAGACACCCATGAAAATGTGAGAGCATCCCAAGACTATGTCTCAAAAGCATATCCAGCATCATCCAGGGTCAGGGATAGTTGAAATATGCTTAAACAAACCTAGTTTTTATGTGCTTTCTAAATTAGAAGGAATTCAGTGGTTTGAAAGACATTTTATTAAAAAAAAAAATTATGGTGTTATTTTTTTTCCAAGTTTCCCTTGAGCAGAGATTTGTCCCATGCTGACCTTGATTACCATTACTATTTGTCTTTGAAACCTGGGAATATGTCATGCTGAAAATATTTTGCCATAGTCCTTATGAAAGGTGTGAAATTCTATAATGGAAACCCAATTATGTTCTAAAAAAATTAAGTCATTCAGAATTAAAATCGGGTTCATATTGTTATCAATGCTTGCTTTAAAAATACTAATTATGATTATACACTAATTATAAAATTATATTTTCAAGAATATCTGTGTAGATTTTGGAAGAACATCAATAGCAAATATCAAATTTAAATTTATCCTAGCTTTTTCAATATCCACAGTAACAAATTTGTCTTCTGCTGTCAATGGGATTCCATATTGTTATCGCAATTCATCATGATATCTGCTCATCAGGCAAAGTATATATGCACCTTCTGTTAGCAAAGTAAATCAACAAGATGGGTCATTTTTTAATCAAGTGAGCATATTTAATGAAATTATGCAAAATCTTAATTTATTATCTTTTCACTTTTCAGGTCTGAAGACCTGTAGAGTATAAAGACGTAGTAGCTATCGTGCAATACTTAAACAGTTATAGATGGTTTTTTGTGTACTTGGTAATGTATGCAAATATACCATCTAATACAAATGACTTCACTCTGTTTCTGGAAACATTGTCTTTTTAGAGCTCAATTTTGTGACTTTCTGAAATCAGTGAGGCCTGAGAGCATTCACTGCCCTACAGGAGGAAAGGAGAACACAAAATTTAAGTCTGTTACCAATCAGAATACTAAACAAAGTGGGCAGCGCTGAAGGCATTAAATCTCATCTATCAAGCTCTTGTTTCTCCCTCTATGGATTTGTCTAGGCTACAGTTTTTAATCCTCCTTTTACTAAAGTTAATTGATTGCCAATTAACTTAAGTTAACAAATACAGCTGTAAATGCTAATCTAGGCACTCCATTAAAAATATTCCTCAATCAAGAAAATTTTGGTTTATCCTTGGATCGAGCAATGTAATTAATATTTAATAGTTGCCAGAAAGAATGAGTAGGATTGAGGCTGAAAAAAGTTTTATGAAAAGATCTTTCTCTTATGGAATGTTCCACAGTAGAAAACTCTGGTCTATGCTGTGCTGCACATTCATAATGACTATTTCAAGCTTTGACTTTGAATTTTTTTTTTATTAGGGGTGTGCAAAGTGTGCCCTATTCAATTTGGATTCAGATTCGGCCTGGATCAGGAGACAGTGATTTGATTTGTTGATTCAGATCACTGTCCCTGATTTGATTTGGCTGAGTCAAAATCTGAAAATCTGATGCTGATTGGAGAATGAGCGATTTGGCATAGACACAGCTTTCAATTTTTTTTCTACATGCTTTGAGGTAGCAGGCACAGCTTATGATTGCTGCAATGCTGGGGCACATGGAGCATCCCACAGGTGTGTGGTAGGGGGCCCTTCATGTTCTCAGCAGTGAACCCAGAAGTGGGCCACAAGTACTTCTGGTTCACTCTGGGTCTCTGGGGAGCATGCCCCTCTGCTTCCCCCCAGCTTAGTGATCAGCCACAGGGAGACCCCAGGTACCCCTCCAGACCCAGGAGGCACCAGTCACCGAGTTGCGGGAGCATGGGGGGAGGCCCCTAGAGTGTTCCCCAGCAGACCCAGCAGTAGACCGGAAGTAGTTCTGGTCCATTTCTGGGTCTGCTGCCGAGTATGCTGGGGAGCCCCCCATGATTCTATGAGACGCTCCATGCACCCCAGTATTGCAGCACTCACAATGCCACCTAGAGGTAAGTAGAAAAAATATTTAAAGTTGTCTCTATGTCTGAATCTCTGCATCTTTCTGAATCTCTCTGAATTGATTTAGAGGGTTCTGATTCAATTCAGAGAGATTAAAGGGTCCTCTGATTCAATTCAGATTCAGAGATTCAGCCACCAAATCGGACTGAATCTCCACTGAATTGAATCAGGGACTGAAGCTTCACACAGCCCTATTATTTATCCATTACCAGAGCATGTCTGGAAAATCAGTCCCCAAGAATAGATTTCATTCTAGTATCATTTGGAAATTTGTTTACCAAAGTATTATTTTCAATTAAAAATGCCATTTTTTCTGAAATTGATATGCTTTTTAATTTTTAAAAAATACAATGATTTGCATAAAAGTATCAGAAAAAAGTTGAATTTATGCATGTTGAGAAGTTTGAAATATTTTTCCATAATTTGGGGACAATAATTTTTGCTTCAAATACATTTTTAAAATTTCAACTTAAAAATCAAGCTATTTTAATTAAAAAATAAATAGCAATGGAAGCGATGCTAAGGCAGAAACAGCTATACCTATAGCATAGAAACATAGAATCATAGGAAATTAGGGATGCTTAGGACCTGAGGAGATCATCTAGTCCAACCCCCTGCTCAAAGCAGGACCTTCCCCAACTAGATCTCCATGTCAGAGCTTTATTGAGCAGACCGTAAAAGCCTCCAAGGATGGAGATTACACCACCTCATTGGATAGCCTGTTCTAGTGCTTCATGATCCTCCTAGTGAGAAAGCTTTTTCTTAATATCCAACATAAACCTCATTTGCTGCAACATGATACCATTGCTCTTTGTCCTGTCATTTGTCATCACTGAAAACAGTCTATTCCATCCTCTTTGGAACTACCCTTCAGGAAATTAGAGGCTGCTATCAACACCCCCCCCTCCCACCTTCTTTTCTACAGACTAAATAAGCCCAGTTCCCTCAACTGCTCATCAGAAGTCATGTGCCCTAGCCCCCTAACCATTTTCATTGCCTTCTGTTAGGCTCTCTCCAACTTCTCCACATCCTTTCTATAATGTGTGGTGGGAGCAGGGGAGGGGGAGAGGGACCGGCCACACTACCCCAGATATGGCTTCACCAGTGCAGGATAGAGGGGAATAATTACTTTCCTCAATCTGCTGGTAATGGTCCTACTAATGCAGTCCAGTGTGCTGTTAGCTTCCTTGGTAACAAGGGCACACTGCTGACTCATTCCAGCTTGTTGTTCATTGTAACCCCAAGCACTTTTTTGTAGAGCTGCTGCTTAGCCTGTTGGTCCCAAGCCTGTAGCATTGCATGGGATTCTTTTGTCTTAAGTGCAGGACTTTGGACTTGTCCTTATTGAACCCCATAAGATTTGTTTGGCCCAGTCCTCCACTTTGTATAGGTCACTCTGAATCCTAGCCCAACTCTCCAGCATATGTAATACACTCCCAGTTTGCTGTCTTCTGCTTAGCATGCAGTCCATCCCATCTTCCAGATCATTAATTAATATATTGAATAAAACAACTCCTGGGGCACTCCACGTGATACCGCCTGCCAACTAAACATTGAGCCATTGATTACTACCCATTGAGCCTGATGATGCAACCAGCTTTCTATCTGTCTTACACTCCATTCATCATTCCTGAATGATGTTTTCTTGCCATCTTCTTAAAATCCTCCAAGAAAGAAGATTCTGCAAGTTACCTAGGAAGCCATTTCCAATTTTTAATTATCATTACAATTAGAAATGCATTTCTAATATCTATCCTCAATCCTTGGAGCTTCAGATTAGCCAGTTACTTCTTGTTCTGCCCTAGCTGACATGGAGAATATTGATCACTGTCATTACAACTTTATTCTACATATAGGAATATTCATCATCCCTCACTTCAGATTTTTCCCCTATATGTATTAAAGAAATCCAGTTTATTTAAATCAGGGATGACAAAGATGGTGCCTACACCTCCACCATCTTTGAAACTCATACACCTCACAAGAAAAAATAAAAATTAGAATCCATGATTGCCACACATGCCTGTCACAAAATGTGATATGCCTCATCCAATGTACTAAATGTGCTCATGGAAACTATTTTGTTGAAACCAATATGCATCAGAATGAACTGACATAAAAAGAAAGTAAAAGAGAGAAATACCCAATCATTGATGAGAAAATATTTTTCATGAAACATCCCCTCTATCACTGATCTCAGTCCATGTCCTCTATGCAATACCTTCAGAAGACCAGTATGAGAGCCAAAATTTGTAAATTTACTAGGCACTAAAAATCATGGATTTTATGTCTCATTTTATTTTACGTGCACTAATCCTACTTTGTTTCACAGGTAATAATGGTATTCTTCCTTTTCGATTGGTCTTAAAATGTAAAATAATTAAGATTATCTATTTCAACAGTTTTACTTGGTTGATGAAATATCTGTTAACTTATTTTTGCTCTGGAAGTTCATTGCCCACTTCACTTCTCAATTTATCACTCTTATTTACATAATTGGGTTAACAACATTAATTGTTCTAGTATTTATCTTAGGCTGTATCCTCCTCCTATCCCAGATCTGAGGAAGGGCATGTTGTGCCAAAATGCTTTCTAACACTTCAGCCATTGAAAAATCTTTCTAGGTTAGATATTTACTGTTAGATACAAAGAACAGTGCAACTCTTAACTTTTAGATGGTGGCCCAACCCTTTCTTAGGCTAATAGGCTCTCTATATTAGGAGTCTGCAATTATCTCAGCAGGTCAGCCACTAGAGTTTGGTGCTGTTGAGGGTTACACTCATAAAATCTTTCAGAAGATATTATTTTAACAAAATATAAATAAAAAAACCAGTCATTTACTAAAATTAAAAAATCTATCATAACAAATTTTAATTTTATATCAAAAAACTTTTTCTCCTTATTTTTTAAAGCAGTATTTATAGAAATAATTGCATCATCACTCAAAATAAAGTCTTATTGTTTACATTGTGTGTGTGTGTAGGTTGTGGGTGTGCTTAGGCATGGTGGGGCTTACCCACTCCCTAGATCCTGGTAATCCGGAGTCAGTGGGGGAGGGAGAAGGTGGGGTTGGCATGTGGGGGCAGGAAGTGCATGCAGCAGAGCTCTCCTGGGCAGTGTGGTGCAGATGCAGTCTGTGCCCCTCCACCCCATCCAGCCCATGGCTGTTTCTATGGCATTCTATAAGCCCTGCCCCTTCCCACCTGGGGCAGCCTGCACTGTGCTCCTGCCCACATCTGTGCACCCACCGAAGACACCTTTGTGGCCCTGTCCAGAATACACAGCTTCTCAGTGGGGCTCTTCTTGCTACTGCCTGGGTACTGCTTGGCTCCCCATGCCTCCAGTGGCTCCCTCTCCTGCCCATTCTGTGCCACTCCAGCTGCCTTTCACCCATGCAGACTCCCACAGCTGGCTGCTCATCATACCAGGAGGGTAGAGCAGACAGAAGGTGGCAGGGAGCTGGACATGCAGCCCCACACACAAGAGAAAGAGCCACCCAGTTGCAGTTTCCACACCACCTATCTGGGCCTGTGGTGCCCAGAACTGCTGCCACTTCCCCAGACTACCTGCTGCCCAGAGCAGCAGTGAAGGGGCAGGGGGAGAAAGGGAAGGAGCTGCTGGAGGTGTGGAACATTTCATCCTAAGGACTTGGAGGAGGATTACAACAAAGTTGTGAAGTTGCCCATTAAAACCCTACTGCCTTTGTGTAATTAACACTGCTGTGTAAATTGCATCCTGTCAGCCCAGCCAGCAGGGTGTCAGACTCCTACCTGCTTACTAGCCACATAGCTCCACATTTTCATCACCCTCATGCCCTAGCCAGCCCCTTTGCTGACCTCTACCACCACCTAAAGCCTAGGGCTGATCCCTGGTTTCCTTGCTAGCCCAGCCCTGCTCCTCCACAACTCAAATTGCTGCTGTTCTGGGTGCAGATGTAGATGTTGTGCCTGGGAGTAGTTTAATTCAACTCAAACTGCTCCAGAGTTTATTGCTTTGAATTAATTGCACATGTAGATGAATGCAGTGACCATGGAATGATAGAATTCAAGATCCTAAGGAAAGTAAGGAAAAGAGCACCAGACTAAGGACACTGGACTTCAGAAAATCAAACTTTAACAAATTCAGGGACCTGGTGAGCAGGATTCTTTGGAAGGCAAGTCTGAATGAAAAGGGGTCCAGGAGAGCTGGCTACATGTTAAATAAATTTTCTTAAGGTTATAGGAGTATGGGATCCTGATGAGATGGAAAAGGGAAGTAAAACAAGAGATCATCATGGCACAGCAATCTCTTCAAGGATTTGAAACTCAAAAAGGAGCTCTAAAAAACGTCAAAACTTGGTCATTGTCTGAGAGAAGAGTATAAGTGTATCAGAAAGGCATAGATGAGAAAATTAGGAAAGCCAATGCATAATTTGAGATGCAGCTGGAAAAGGATATAGAAGAGAAAGAAAAAGGTATTATATAGGTATGTCAAAAGTAAGAGGAAGACCCAATATTCTATAGATTTCTTACAGAATATTAAAGCCAATCTAGTCACAGACAGTGCAGAGAAGGCTGAAGTATTTAATTTTTTTAACTTCAGTTTTCACAAATAGGAGCAGGTACCAGATGACAAGTGCAGTTGGCAGGACAGATATGGAAGGACACAAACAAGCTTAGAGATGCTTTTAGGCCAGAAAAAAATACTTAGCTAAACTAGATGCTTTCAACTTGGCAGAGATGGGGTGCACCCACATGTAATTTAGGACTTGGCTGAGTTAATTTTAGAGCCATTTCTGTTATCCCTTTTGAAAACACATGGAGACTGGGTGAAGTCCCTTTGAGTGGGAAAGTGAGGAAAAACTTTACAACCATCTTTAAGAAGAGGAAGAAGGAGAAAGAAACTATAGAACAGTCACCCTGACTTCAATACCTGGAAAGCTTCAATATCATGGAGTAGGTCCTCTAAGAATCCACTCTGAAGCATCTAGAAGAGAACAAGGTGATCAGCAGGGATCCTGGTTTTCCGTGATAAAAAACATAAATTCTCTGATAAAACCCCCAAAATCTATGGTTAAAATTAAATGCCCCACAGCCCTGTTCATGTCCCTCACTTCCTCCCCCCATCTCCATAGACTTGCTTGTGCCCCTTGCCCCCCCCACATCCCCTGCTCCCCAGCCCTGTCAGAGAGGGCCCCAGATGCCAGGACTATGGGGCCAGGGACCCAGGCCTGCAGCTCCATGCCCCCAATGGAAGGCAGTAGCTGCTGCAGCAGAAGCATGAGCCAGCTGTCCCCTTGCTGCCTGCCTGCTGTGGGCTTGGGTGGGGTTGGATCCTTGTGGCAGTGTGCACTACTGGGGGGTAAGGGAGACCTGTGACCCCCCCCAGATCTGTGGGGGGGCAGGGGCAGGACAGGTGCACACTGCATGATTGTGCTCCCCACCATGCTGCCCTTCCCTAGGCCTCCCAAAGCACAGCATGTGCAAACCAGTGCTGCAGCACACAGTGGGGGCATGCACAAAAGTTGCTTGTCACTGCGAGTTCCACATTGCATCGCCATGCTTCCCCTGCAGGCAGGGGCAGCAGTGTGGGGTGCAACCCTGAGCTGTCCCCATGCACACAGAGAAAGCATGGCCAGGACAGCACAAAGCTTGCAGCAGCAGGCACCTGCTGTGCCCTGCCATGCTGAGTTGCACACTCTGCACTCTGGAAGGCCTGGGGGACAGCAGCAGGGTGGGGAGCAGAGAGTGTAAAACCCAGGGTTTGCAGCCAGCTAGGCACTCTGGCCAGAGGTGGAGGGATTGCAGCCTCCCTGCTCCCACCCAGAGTGCCCAGCCAGCTGCAAACCCCCAATCCTGGCTGGAGAGTGCCCAAGCTACCTGAGGGCTGAGGGAGTAGAGAGGTGGTTTGCAGCTGGCTGTACACTCTGGCTGGGAGCAGGGAGGCTGCAACCACTTCCCCTGTTTGCAGTAAGGGCAAACTGTAGACTCATATTGATCTTCTTGTCCACTGCAACCCTCAAGTCCTTTTTTGCACAGCTGCTGCTTAGCTAGTCTGTCCACAGCCTGTACTGGTGCTTAGGATTGTTCCATCCTAAGTGCAGGACTTTGCACTTGCCCTTGTTGAACTGCATGAGATTTCTTTTGGTCCAGTCCTCCACTTCATCTCAGTCTGAATCTTAGCCCTACACTCCCTCATATCTACTTCTTTGCCCAGTGGAAGCAGGGACTGGGTGGACTGGCTCCTAGTCAGGAGGTAAAAGGCATTCAGGGGAAAAAGGCATTTTGCCTCCAGGGCAGGGGCCAGCCAAAGAGGACAGTGCTGTGACAAGGGGTGAAGCAGAAGTGATGAGCCAAGCAAAGCCAGAGACAGGTACTCACCAAAGCCAGAAAAAATGATGTCTGGAAGAAACAGTTGAGTGGCGGTCCAGGTGAATGTCAAGCCGGGGAAGGGTCTGCCTCAGGGCAAAATGACCAGCAGAGCCAGAGTTGTGGGGAGGCAGGAAAACTCTTCAACCCTCCTTATCTGTGAGGGGGTGGGGGGAACTCAGTGAAGAGGTTTGGCAGCCAACAATAGACCTATAGGCAGCTGCCAAAATTACTAAGGAATCCCAGAGGTTGTGATCCTGAGGATATAAAAGGCCAGCTTACACAAATTGATTAGCAGAGGACTCGTGTTCAATCTTCACTGGGGCTGTGAAGCAAACAGCCCAGTACAAGGGAGAGCAGTGGAATGCCATCTCCCTAGGGATAATTGTGGTGGGACAAAAAGGGGACTCTCATAACCATGAGACCCCACAGATGAAGAGAGAGGAATGAAGCACTTGAGGTGACACCAAGGGCTGGGACAACACAAGTATGGTCAGGACAGGGTGAAGGGGAGTTAGGAGCCCTGTGAAGAGATGACAGTCAGTATCCCAAGGTGTCTTAAGGAGAACACCTCCCAAACTCTATGCTCTTTCTCATTATATCTATTTTTCCATACAAGCATGGTGGGCGAGCAAGAAGAGCATCAAGTCTATGCACCAGTGAGTAACAGCAACACCTATGGTACCAGCACAAAACTCACAAAGATATTGAACAGAACCAGCCCCAGGACTGACCCCTGGGGCACTCCACTTGACACCCACTGCCAACTAGATATTCAGTCTTTGATTACTACCCTTTAAGCCTGAAGATTGAGGTAGTTTTCTATTTACCTTACAGTCCATTCATCCAACTCCTACTTCCTTAGCTTGCTTGCAGCTAAGAATGTTGTGGGAAGCCATACCATAAACCTTGCACAAGTCCAAGTATGGCATGTCTGTTGCTCTTCTTGCATCCACAGAGCCAGTAATCTCATCACAGAAGACAATCAGGTTTGGTAGGCATGACTTGTTCTTGGTGAATCCATGATAACTATTCCTAATCATCTTCTCTTCCAAGTGCTTAGAAATCAGTTCTTTGAGGATCTGTTCCATGACTTTTGCAGGGACTAAAGTGAGGCTGAACAGTCTGTAGTTCCCTGGATCCTACTTCTTCCCTTTCTTAAAGATAGGAACTATATTAGTCCTTCTCCAATTGTCCAAGACCTCTCCCAAGTGCTATGAGTTTTAAAAAATAATGGCCATCCCCTCTGCAATTATATTGGCCAACTCCCTCAGCACCATGGAGTTTTGCACATCCAACTCCTCTAAATAGTCTCTAACCTATTCTTTTGCTACCATCATCTGCTCACCTACTTCCCAAACTGTGCTGTAATATACACTAGTCTGGAAACTGACTTTGCCTGTTGAGACCGAGGTAAAAAAGGCATTAAATACTTTAACATTTCTGCATCAGAAAAGTACTGTAAAGCCAATATATAACTGGTTGGATCATTGTTCTCAGCAAGTAATTTTCAGTGGCTTAATGTCTAGATGGGAGGAGGTAACAAGTGGTCTATTCTGGGTCTGGTCTTGTTCAACATCTTCATTACTGACTGGGATACAGTGAACCATTTGCAAATTTGCAGATGACACCAAGTTGGGTGGAATTGTGGACACTGAAAAAGCCAAAAATATAATCTAGAATGACCTGTATAGCCTGGAGAAATGGTCTGTAATCTATCAGATGATATCCAAGAAGGACATGTCCAGCACTTGGGACAGAATAACTGCATGTACAAATGCAAATTGGGGAATGACTGGCTTGGCTACAGTACTGCAGAGACCTGGGGGTTATAGTGGACCACCGTCTGAATGTGAGCCAGCTATTTGGTCTTATTAAAAAAAAAACAAAAAAGAATAATCCCCACACACTACCCACCTCCCATCTAACAGTATCCCAGGTTGCATTAATAGAAGTGTAATTTTCAAATCAAGGGAAGTAATTCTTTTGCTGTATTCAGCACTGGTGAGGTCTCAGTACTGCTGCACTGTATTCAGGACACTAATCAGCACTACTGAGGCTGTGTTCAGTTTTTGGCCCCTCCTACGGTTCAAACCCACAGTGGAATGAGAACTGGTTGATACTTCAAACTGATGAGCATAGATCCTGTTTCTTTCTTATTTTAAAAAGATACCCAATTTTTTGTGAAAAACAAATAACCCCAAGTCCACATTTTTCCATGATTAAAATGAAACACCACTTTAAATAGATAGATAGATAGATAGATAGATAGATAGATAACAGGGGGGGTGGACATGAGTGGAGGAAAAGCTGTGGGGGTAGAATAGCAGGCTTGGCCCAACACAGCCACAGCAGTGGCTGGGGGGAGGGAAGAGGTGGACCTCCTCCCCACCTCAGGGCCAGGCCCACTTCTCCCCCACCGCCCTCTTCTGCATTGGCCCCAAGCCTGCTCCTCCCATCCTTGAGTGAGCCTGACTGGGGGGAGGAGCAGCAGGTATACCATGCCATCAGTGGTGATGGTGGGGCCAGGGGAGGACTGGGCCTGGACCCAACATGCGGGGGGGAGTGAGCCCAAGCTGGGGGAAAAGCTGGCCCATCGCAGCAGTGGGGGGGGGGCAGTGGGACTGACCCAGCTCAGCCCAACATGGCAGCTGCAGGGGCAGGGATGGAGCAAGCCTTTTCCCCCCATTGGGCCCCATCCCACTCCTCTCCCACCCCTGCTCCCCCACATTGGCCCCAAGCCTACTCCTCCCATCTCTACACTGTCGCTGGGTCAGCCTGGGCCCACATTAGCAAGTATTAAATTACTGCACAGTATCTGCCTTTACTGCACAGCCCTAACAGTGCATGGGTTTTTTCCAGCCCTACTGCACAGTAGTATTGGTGTCATGGTTTGTTCCCACCAACACTATGTCGTGATGCAGCATCTTTTGTAGATGCACCACTATATAGTAACTCTTACCTTAAGGGCTATATGAGATGGACCCTTCAGGAACCTCAGTGATTTACTGGAAGGACCATTCATTCCACCCCTACAATAGAAACCCAGCCTATGTTTGCTACCAAGCTACTCTGAATGTGGATTCACATTATGGAAAAAAAATGCTTCATAAACTCCAGAAGAAGACAGGACTGGCTAGTGATGAAGTGGGATCCTGCTTTCTCTGATTAACAAAAAAGAAAATCCCAATTTTTGGATTAAAAAAAGTAACCCAAAATCTACATTTTTTTCCATCATCAAAATGAAACACTACTATACATATATATATATACACATATGTATGTATGTATGCATGTATGTATTTGTGGTTCATGTTAATGATGGGAAAATGTGGTTTTGGGGTTACATTTTTAATCCAAAAATTGGGAATTTTTTTTTTTTATCAGAGAAAACCAGGATCCCTGGTGATTAGGGCATCCTTCTCCACATGCTTTAGTGGGCATCTGGGTGGACACTGGACCTTAAGAACCTTTACCCAAGAAATGGTTGTGTGGATGAGCTTTAACCACTGAAAGTGTGGGTTAGAGACCTCTGTTTCCATAGGGTATAAGGCTTATGGCAAATGTGTCAATCATGAAGACTTCTGAATCAACTGTTCCATGCTATCTGTCCGCAGAGAATAGTCCTCATGACCTAATGTCTTCTCTGCTAGCTAGAAGGTGATGACTGGGAGAACTTCTTCCAGTGGAGACTGACCATAGAGGTTCTACAGTGAGTGGAGGGCCCAGAGATGCACCTTGGCTGCAACAGACTGAAACTGCTGTAGTGGAAAATGAGCACTTGCTGTGCATGACCACACACCAAAGACTGCACAGAGTACAGGTAATAGTCACCACTGATAATGAACTCACTGTTTCAGGTACTTCCATTTCTTCTGGTTGGATTATAGTCCTTCTTTCTTGATGTTAATGCTTATTGGGCATAGTTTGCCATCAGATCCTCCAGGTACCAAGCCATAAAAATTTAAAGGTCCCCAGGTGGGGCTTCTGGCTGTAACTCCAAGTTAGGAGGGAATTCAGGGGGTGGGAGAGAGGGTCATGGAACCTTCTTTATCACCTCTTCTCAGTGCCAGGTTCTCTTATAACTTCTTTGCTGGTAAATGCATGTTGCTAGGACAGGGTGGACTGAGCCTGGAGCTGCCAGGCAATCATAAACCATGGAATGGGCTCTGGGCCTGGCCAGATACCAACCATGTAATTAAAAGGGGAGATATTTTACCCATCCCTCAGCTGCGTATCAGAAAGGCAGTAGAATTAGCTGAGTGTTTGGGAGTATAGACAACTATGCTTTTAACCCATAAAGCATAGTTTTCTGAATTATCTAGCAATGTTTATAGACATGTGCTGCTGGGCACTATCTACCAAGGACTTTGCACACCCAGTAAGCTTTATATGATTATCCCCATCTCTCTGAAATTAAATGAAATGTTATCAAATATTGCATATGTTCTCCATTTCTTTCTCTCATGATATTTGATGTTCATGAAGCCTTTCTTTGGGAGACTAACTTTCTGACTAGATCTCCATCAGCCTCCCTTGTTATATCTACATGCATCCCAGCAATATGCCTGCAAAACTAGCTTATATCTACTAAAGCAGTTTACAGAATCATGTTGGTTTTTTTCTTTATGCATTTACTAATTCATTTACTTGAGAATTAATGTCCCTGTCTCAGCACAAGTAGAGAGGAACACCTCTTCTTTTATAGATAAAATCACAACTAGTTTAATAAATATTGCATTTTTCAGCAGATATTTAACTTAAAATAAATGCTCTAATATGTATTTGAGCATTATTTAAGAGCAATGTTTTGTTTATTCATAGGTACAGTTTATCATCAATGAATGCAAGATTTTGTGTCCTTCTCTATACAGGCTGTCAATATGGAAAAGTTTGTTTTGTAGACTTTCAGTTAGACACCAACATTCACTTAAAGTTCCCAAATATCCAGGTAGCATGGAATTATTGCATTTTTCAAACAAATGCTGGTGACAGCACTGGGACTTCTTGCAGCTGTAGTTGTCATCTCCTTCATCTTTAAAGCAGCTTGAGTTTTGGGTATAACTCTTTAATTTCAATTTGCCTTTATACTTTCCTAGTTCAGTTTCCATAATTTCAAATAACTTGGTAGAGAGGGAGTGATATGCCTCACACATGAGACTAGTACTTATGAAATGAAAAACGCATACAACTCAGCTAGCTAATGCCTCTTGTATCTTATGGCCATAATTTAGTTGAGAAAGCATGGAATTTGGAAAACAGGCAATTCTTGTTTAATGTTGAGACATTTTCATTTGAAACATTACACTTACAACAGCTGCTGCTCATGATGTACTATTAAAGTGCATTATGTTGTGAGGAGGGCAGCACATTAAATTCAGTTGCTGTCACTGGACAATACAATTCAAAACAATAACTTTTCTTTGGGTATAGTAGTATCTTGGAATAAACAAGCAAAGCAGTAACTAAATATTTCCCGGTATCTAAAACAGTAATATAGCCATAAAATGAAACCCCACTAAATAGGTATTATAATTGTTTGAGGATGGTTGGTTGTTTAATTCCTTACCTAGTTTTCTCCTTTAGCTTAAATTTAGAGATAGGAGGACTTGAAGGCCTAAATCTTAATCTGTGTTTTAAAATATTTTTGTGTGTTTGGATAACTCAGGAAGTTTGTATCACATCTTTAGAGTGTAGTCCTAATCCACGCAAGGTGATACATAGCTCTCTTATTCTGAGAACAGTCTTTGCTAATCCTGATACATTTGGAGATGCTATTCTTTCAGAGCGGAATTCTTATGATATATTTGGAATCCAGGGCACTCACAGAAGAAACTGCCTGTTTTTAGCTCAATAGTTAAGGCTCTTACTGGAAAAGTGAGGTTCTAGGCTCCCCTGAGTCCAATATGTTACTGATTTACATCTCTTTCTTCCTAACAGCGATCACTAAGCATAGCCAAGAGCATGCTCTCTCTGGTTTTCTGCAGCTGGTCAGCTAAGCAGCCCTGTATGAAATAGTCCAGTGGCCAGAAGGACAATAACTAAGGTGTTGCCCTGTGGGGTCAGACCAACTCTCAGGATCTCAGTGTTGTGCTGTTAGACAGGAGGGTGTAACACAATTGCACATATACAAACACACAAGTCAATCAGGTGCATACACATGCACACTACCAGCTCAGGCATATATACATCCAAACCATCCTAGGCACATGCATACCTATTACCAATTCAAGCACATACACTATACACCCCAGAAGTTAGACACAGATCACTAATTCATATATCATGCACACAATGCCATCTATATATATACAGACACACACACACCACTCACAGTAGCAACTCAGATACACATGTTCAAAATAACTAATCTAGGTTCATGTACACCTATCACCCATTTAAGCCCATACACGCCACACACGCCAAATTTAGACACAATTAGTTACCAGTTACAAACACCTGCACATCCATTACACATACGTGGATTACTAATTTATATACCACACACACACAATGATATCTCTATATGTATATATATGTGTATTCACTAATTTACAGACATACCACCCAACTACACAGGGGAGTTCCTAAGTGTGGTGTTGTGATGTGTATGTATGTATGTGCTTGGCATACTTGGGATACCTGGGGAAAGGTTAAGGTAAGAAAGATGTGTAGGGAGTTAAAGTTACCAAGACAAGGATTAGAACCAGTAGACTACAGGGGCCTGGGCTGAAGAACTGAGGCTCAGGGGAAAATTTAGGTTAAATGATTTTAACTGATTAAAAGACAATGCCCAAAGCCTGCAGAATAGGGAAGCATGCAGGCACAGAGTCTGGAACTGGAGCCAGAGCTATGGGGGAGCTGAAAAGGTAGGTAGGGAGAGGAAAAAAATGGGACTAAGAGAAAATATGGGTGTTAAAGAGGGGCTCTGGGTTTGGGGAGCCAAAAGATGGCTTCAGGGCAGCTATAGAAGTTGCAGGAAGAGGCGGTAGGTGCTGGAAGCTGGGGAAAGGCTCCAGCTGCTGGAGAAAACTGCAGGACAACTAAGAGGAGCTGGGAAGCTGCAGGGGGGTGGGGAGGATTACAGAAGGTGCAGGGAAGGCCTGAAAACAGAGAGACTGACAGCAGAAAATCACAGGAAAAGCAACAGGTGGCAGGGTAGCAGGAAAGCAGAGAAAGGCAGCAGAAAGTCACAGGGAAAAGGCAGTAGGAGCAGGGAAGGCTGCGAGGTGGCAGGAAAGGGGAGATGGAATTGGGCGGAAATAGGGAAACTAGCAGAGATGGTGGAGACTAGAGCTGAGAGAGAGAGAGAATGAGGCTGGAATTTAAGATAAAGAAGGGACTGGGATTTAGTGAAACATAACCCAACTCAGGGTTACAAATGACAGTGGTTTTATTGAACAGGGGAGATGGTGATGCAATGTCTTATTGGTTCCCTTGCACCCCCCGACACTCACACACATACAATGGCAGCAGGACTTAGAGTGGCTTGGTGCAGAGGCTGAAATCCACTGAAGTCCAGGAGGAGAGAGAGAGAGAGAGAGAGAGAGAGAGAGAGAATGAGTCACAATTGTAGGAGGAGTTATGCAGGTAATATCTACCTATCCAGGCTGGAAAGGGGTCCTTATCCAGTAGATGTTGTCTAGAGGGGGGTCACTAGCAGGGCCTCTGGGTGGATAGGTGGTGTGGCACGGTACTGGTCCGGATGGAGAGGGCATCCCACTGGGTCTGTCTTCACTCCCCATTTTTATAGGGGCAGACCTTATGTGGCCCTAGTGGCAGGAGGCATGCCCAGGCAAGGGATGTTCAGTTTCAGGTACCTGTAATGGTGGGAGTTGCTGGTTCTGCAGGATCTTTTGTCTTTCAAATGCTGGTCTTGTCTGTATTCCTGGGTGAGGTCCGTGGTTCCTGGATGAATCAATGCGAGGTGATGACCCAGTAATTACAGGCCATTCAGTTGAGGCCTACTACCATTGTATTTCAGTCATTCTGAATCACACTTATTCATTGGGGAACCAATTTACATGGGAGGGATATGTGACTCATACAGTTGCGACACAGGGGATGCCCGGGCAAAGGACAGAAGATGGACACTTGACACATAAAATGGAAACTTGACATGACTTCGGTTCACTTACACAGGCCTAAACCATCTAATATCCATATGAAACAATAAAAATCAATACAAAAATGATAGTAATACAATATACAACAGTAAAAATCAATATAAACCTAATAATAATACAATATAAAACAGTGAATATCTAAAACCAAAAACTTGCTACCAAAATAAAAATGTTTAAAGTTTATCCTACATCTTAGCTTACTTATCTATAGGGAATAGAGAGGGAGAGAAAAAGCCAGAAATGGCTGGGGAAGGGGAGCAAATGTAATAAAGAAAAACTGGGGCTTTTGCTACAAAGCTGTCTTAGTGTATGGCGCTGGGAAGAGGACACAGCTATTTATGCATTTTAGCTAACGAATATTTAAGAAAAAATACATAAACATCATTGAGAGCAGGGGAAAGCCTCATAACTGTATCCTTTCTCTGAATTACAATTTCAGATTGTTTCTTGATTACCGTCCTAATCCTATGATTCTTTCACCTTTGTCTGTTTAAGTGGCCCAGCTTGAATAGCAAGAGTGGAGGGTTCTTTTGTTCCAACTACCCCATGGACTTGTTAGAAATATTATTAACAATACATTATCAATAGCAGATTTAGAAAAACACAGCTGCTTAGCTCTCCTTGTCTCCTTGGTGGGAGAAGGGGGGTTTGGAAATTGAAGGGAAAAAAAACTACTAAGGGCTCTTTGTACTAAGGTATCACTCTCTCTTTGTTCTGCAAATTTACTATCTCTTTGTTACACTAAATCACACTTTCTTTCCTGGCTCCCACATTT
>NW_017728906.1:121320123-121344886 GCF_001723895.1 Crocodylus porosus | reverse complement strand
AGGAGAGAGGGGATAAAAGCCTGCTGATGAGTGTTCCCGCGGGCAGAGCGTTTGATCTTTTGTCTCTCTCTCTGACCCTATTTGCAAATATATACCCTTTTGTATCACCAACAATGTGTGCCTGAAGGATCATTAATATTCATTGAGCCTCCAAAGAAACGAAGCGAGATTTTTTTACATCAGACTGGTGATTATGATGCTTTGTAGGGAAGCAGGACACATGGATTCAGTGGCTAAAGAAGGCCTAAAGCCTGGCTTTCTTGCTTCCTAGGCATATGCCACCAGGTTTGGGGGTGAAAAATTAAATAGCCTTCTCACTAGTCACAGGTTTTTCTCCAACTAAGGCATTTCCCAGATGGATTGAGATCGCAACAGAATATGAGTCCTGTTAGATAAATCATTGGCATGCTTCTGAGTGTGCCATGTTCCAAAATGGAGTGATATGAGGCATCTGGTTGTTCTAGTGGCTTGCTCACTGTTGTACAGAAAGATTAAGATCACAGTTAGTGAGTTAGATGTAAAAAAGTAACTTGGGTATCTTAGAGACAGATTAGAATTTGACCTAATGTGTGTATAACTTGAATTCTTAGTAACTGGATATAGTCACCTATTATTTTTCTGGAAAGATTGGTACAGTATCACACTTGGAGTACAGAAAGGGAAGACATATTCATAAGTAAGGAAGGGTGAAAACACTCTGGCTCTTTTCAGGGATGCCTTAAATAGAGACATTTGTGAATAGTTGAAAAGGCAATCTTCTACATGTATCATTCTGCAGAAACGAAGAATTTTGGCAGTACCTTTTTTCATATAGTTTATCCCCTGGAGATGATGTGTGTCCAGATGCACAAAGTTTTTAGAAGGGAGGATTCCTGCAGTTTAAGTAGACCTGGAAGTAATAATGAATAGTGAGATCTAACCTCAGACTCTGGAACAGAGGTTTTCCCTGTAAATGCAGTAAATGCTTGTTGAATGTCTGTGTTACCAGATGTCCAATCCTGGACTGTAAGTAGTTTATTACATATCTTTTTCCTTCTTTTTTTTTCCTCACAAGGAGTCATATTGCTATTGTTTGGAGTTTAAATATTTGCAATCAAAAACAAAACAGTGTTATTCAGGAATAATTATGACTCTGTTAAAATAGCTTTATAACATTTATTTAAAACTTTATGTGGTTTATTCAGAGCAAACAAAGAAAGGCTATGCTCACAGGAAAGGCTAATGTTCCATTCTCAAAACACTAGGAAATATGTATGTGTGTGTGTATATATGTATACATACATGCACACACACACACATATATATACACATGCATACATACACACATAGATACATATATACATGTACATATATACATATATACACACACATGCATACATGTATATACCATGTGTATATATATGTATGCATGTGTGTGTATATATGTGTGTGTGTATATGTATGTATACACACACACACATATTTCCTATTTCCTAGTGTTTTGAGAATGGAACATTAAACCTTTTGTGTCAGCATGCAATGTATAATTATATATATTAACATACCATTTTCAGGATCATTGAAACAAAATAATACTCAATTTGAGACATCATGAGAGGGCACTCAATCATTTAAAAATATAAAAATATGATAACACAAAAAGCTCATGAAAAGACTATGTGTTTGTGCTTGGGGTACTAGAAATAAATTACTAAAAGCAGCAGATTACAGTGGTTTGTCAAGACAGGAGGAAGAAAAGGATCCCCTTCTCTTTATGAATGAAAGTTAAATTCAAGTTCCCACCCACCCTTTGCAATTAAAATATAATAGGTAGTAAAATTAAATGCACTTCATCCCAAAGCCATGTGACATAGCATCATTTTGTCGTGCCATCTTTTGTCACGCCGCCCTTAGTTATTGATATATCTCTTCAGTTTTGTTCTCAACTCTCTTCCAGTGGACCCTTTATCTAATCAGTGTATCTGTTCTTTTTTTCTGCCAACTATTGTCCTTCAAACTCTTTTGTCTTCTCTCTAACTCACATTTCTTCTTATCCACCTTCTTCAGCAGCTCTCTGTCCTCAGTACTGTTCCTTCATCTCGAGTTTCCACTACACTTAGAACCCTTCTGCATCCAAACATAGCCTTTCTTTTCCCCTGCTTCACATCCATTTAATGGTGCTTTTGTTTTTCTCTGCTCATCAGATCTCTTACACTTAAATGCCTGTATCCCAGTGCATTTGTCCACACTGCACTCTGCTTTGCATTCTTATTGAATCCCCCAATTACTGTGTTCATTCTTCCCCACATTATATGCCCTCCATCCCTTACTAATACCCAAGCTCATCCACCTTTCCATATTTCCTACAGTACGTCTGATTCTCAGGTCTCTTTCCTTTTCCATTTCTGTTACTCTAAAAGCTTTTTATTTTTCAGACACCCACAACTCTTCTGTCCTTGTCACTCCCAAGTTTCCCATATTCTACTTTCTTAGATAATGCCATGGCTTCTTTTGTAGTATGTGAAGTAGAAGAGAAAGAGAGACTGTTGCTTCTCTAATTCTCTACTTTGACTACAAAGAGTACTTATCTTATTTTCTTGTTCAAAGGTTCAGGCTGATTTTGCAGAACATGAAACAGAGAGAAAAAATGAAACTTGCTTGATGTTCGAGTGAAATCATTTCAAACTTTGAACAAGAAAATAATGAAAGCATTCAGTGTACTAATTAGAGTATCAACTGTTTTTAGTATCGGGGGCGGGGAGATTCCAGGTTAACATAGATACATTAAATATAGGTGATTTTTTCACAGCATGAAAAAACATTTCCATTCGATGCCCATCTGTTGTTCTCACCAGGCAAATGATAGGCTTTCTAGCCTTCCTATCTCAACACTCCGTCAGGTTTTGAGCTCCTAGGCTTTCTTCAGGAAATTGGGTGGAGGAAGTCTCATTGGCAAAGGGACCTCCACTTCTCCCAGATGTGATAACAGGTTTTCTCCAACTTCAGTAATCCTATCTATAGCTCTACCTCTCTATATCACTGAGAGGCCTATTGCCTCACAGGGAGATGGAGACTTGTTCTTACTAAATCTTCAGAGTACTGTAGTTCTTCATTATTGAATTTAAAACTCACCTAAATTTTCTGACTTTCAAGTTAAGGAAAAAATAATTAAATACAGGTTTTTTGTTTGCTCACATTTAAAGTAAAGGCCATTTATTTCAAAATAAATATTCTATTGTAAAAACCATGTCCTATGTTCAATAAATGGTAGAAATTGCTGACATGTTTTCTACTGTATAAAGCAAACACCCATTCCATGGAAATAAAAGGTTTAAAACAAATGTGAATGCATTTTGGTAAATTATTATAACTAATACTGTGGTAATATTATATGCATTCTAAAATGTATATATACCCTAAATGTGTGAAAAGCCACACGGTCCTTACACAAATGATTTAGGTATTTGAGATAGTATGAGAAAATTATTTCTATATTTCTATTTTCTGCCATTAAATCAGGTGGTTTTTCACGCTGCAGTTCATGGAGAGTGCCAGGAAAAATTTAAAGCTTCATCCTCAAGTAACCAGTATCTCATTTCAGTTTGGTTTTTTTTATTATGCAGCTTCAGAATATAAGATACACCCTACTTTTCCAGAAAAATGTGTCATATACTGGAAAATATGGTAGTAATCTGGATAGTATGATCAAAAGAAATCAAATAGGATTGTATATGGTAAAATTGGATTCTAGATTGATGGTTCAGTATAGAAAGTGATAATTTTATCTTACCATGTAAACATTATAAATTAATAAATTCAGCCTACGACTTTTGAAATCTCAAATGGCTATTAATGAAATGCACCTGTAATTGCATTATCTCTTCTCTGATGTGTATTTTTTATTTGGAGTTTCATGCTAAAGGAGTGTCAATGTGGACTAGGTAAGACAAGAATAGACAACAATGTGAAATATTACCATTGAATATGAAACATTGGTTACTGCAGTTGAACAGGGAGTTCTGAGAACAGTCTTGATTTGATAACGATTTGCCATATCAGACACTTCTCTTATTGACTTGACAATGTGTTTCAGCTTAATTAACTTTTTGAAAACCAACTTTTTATTGGACAAAATATCTCCGCATTCCTTTCCTTCTCATTGTTTTCTGGGCTAAACTTCTTGCAACTTACATCTAAGGAAGATTTATTTTGGGAAATTATTTTTCCTCTATCAGGTGCATATAAGAATCATAAAATCATAGAAAAGTAGGGCACCTAGGAATGTCATTGCATAGGAATGCTTAAAGCAGCAGCATCGCTGTAAAGTGTTTTTCAAACCTGCACTTTAAGACTTCCAGTGATGGAGATTACACCTCTCTCAGTAACCTGTTTGAGTGCTTAACCACCCTCATATTTAGAAAGTTCTTCCCAATATCAAATTAACATTTCTCCTTTTCCCTTGTCTTCCTCCCTGTGGAATTAGAATGAATATACTCGTTTCAATTTGTTCACATTTTTCTTGAAGTATGGTACCTAAAACTGTATCCAGTGTTTAAGGTGCCTAACCAATGCTGCAGGTGGCATAAGAATCATTTGATTATTCTAGCCCAAGTCAGCAAGGACACTTGTCATTAATGAATTCCATTCTGTTTTGTTCAGAATTTCTCCAGAATATAAGGTTGTTTTTAATCCTCATTTTATCCTTCAAAGACTCTGACACACCCATCCTAGCATCACTTGCATACATACTTTCTACTTAATATTTACTATTTTTAGTAAATATTATTAACTAGAGGTGTTAGTTCTATTTTTTTTTCATATTTCCTGTTTGACCAGTATCTGCTGTTTTTGGATTAGTAATTAGTATGCATTTTCCACTGAAAAGCAATAAATCTCCAAAGAGGTTAGCTAATCAATGCTGAATACCAAGGACCAAATCCAATAAAATATTTAAGAATCCAAACATTAGGTTTGCCCCCAGTATGAAGCCCAATAACCTGAGTGAAGTGCCTGAAATCATTATCTAGTTCACTAAGTACCTCAGAATGGGATCTTAAAGCAGGGAAACTGAAGACTAGGGGAGCTCTGGGCATGAAAAGAAGATCTGGAGATTTTCAACAAAAAAAGTAATATGCCTATGGAGTTAAGAACTCATAGGGTTAGGACTCAGTGGTGTGACGGCTTTCTGAGTTACAGTTTTGAACTTTCCTGCATAAGTTTCACCAAAGTCATTGATGGATTTGAATCCAGCTGTAAAAGTGTAGGTGGTGTGTAGACAAAATGAGAGTTGTATGTGCATGACACTTTAAAGTGGGCTAAATGCTTTTGCACTGCTTTAATAGTATCAGTGTTTGCATGTGTCAGTGGGATATTGTGCATTCATTCCAGCTGCTGTAGGACATTTGGTGGTGTAATGCACTTTAAATTACTTGGGGGGCAGCAAACTAAAACTCCTTTGAGAAGTTTGCTCTCCAGCCACAGAGCGAAGCACTGGGCTCCATGAAGCTCCACAGCTCTACAGGAAGCCCATGCAGCCAGCCTGGCAGCAGCCCAGGAAAGCAGCCTCTGCCCAGAAAAGCAGCAAGCCTGATCTCCCCCTCCCCGCCCACATACACCTCATCACAGCCTGCCTGAGCTGCGCAGAGGTCCAGTGCTTCCTTCCATGGCTGCGGTACCCCCCAGGATCTCCCAAGCCTAGTCCCTGCAGGCAGGTGCCGCCTGGGAGAGGGGACTGCAGCTGCTGCCATGGAGGAAAGCACCAGCCTCACTGCAGCCCAGGGACTGGTCCACCTGCTGGCAGCTCGCTCTCCCCTCCCCACTGGAGAGGCAGGTAAGTCAGCAGGGTGTGTGCACAACACGGGGGTTTGATCAGCCCTAAAGTGAAGCGGTGTTTTTTAAAACCCACAGCTTCAATTTAGGACCCCTGTTTCACAGAGTTTTCCAACTGTATGGATGATTATATTCTCAACCTGCACAGCCTGGTTCACTAGCTCGCACTATACAAACTTGTACTTTCATTTCTAAAACTTGCAAATATTGCATATAGTTGGTCTCCTTGCATGGATCTTTTCATGTAAAAGACTGTATCTCAGATATGTGAGCTACAGCGGTAGGGGGGCAATAACCAGAAACAAAAGAAATTGTAACATATACAAAGCATATCCCTAGGAATAATCAGTGCAACACAGGTATACAATGTACCTATTCCTATCCAGTAATATACTGCACAGTCATAAATGATTTCATATGAGGTAAAACAGTATGGAAAATAAGCCCCCAGATAACTAGTGCCTAAAATGAATGCCTGTTTTGTCAGTATTTGTCCTTTTTACTGTTTTCTTTGTGTTTTTTCTCAGTGATTCAATGTGTTTTAATCCTTGAAGATCAAAAACAACCATTTTTTCTAGTTACCAGTATCTCTCACAGAGTCTCAGTTACTAAAGTGTTTCTCTTTCATTCAAGTGTGTGCATACACAATGAGATTGGCTAGTAAGTCCCAATGAAGCCTGTTAGTGGCTATATACACTGTATGAAAAATTCTGCTGCTACTTAACAATTTGCTATCCTTTAAAGAATTTTTGCAAATAGTAAATATTCTCTACAATTTCCTGGCATTTATGAGAATAAGTATCACCTTCATTTTACATGAACATTAAAGGATTTTGTGACAATAAAGTAATAGAAAGAGTCTAGATCAGGGATCTCATTAGAACTACTCCTCTCCCCTCTTTTGTCTGATACTATGTAAGCCTGATTCCTGTTTCTCTCCTCCCTTGAGCCATTTATTTATCTAGAATTTCTTAATACCACAGGCCACTTGATTATTCTCCTGTAGGAACCCTAAAAATAATCTGAAACATCAAACCTGCATCAGGTTTTTAGAGTTGGTTACTTTTATTAATAACTGATCCACTTGTATGTTATTATAAAAATCCTGAGAACATTGAAACCCTGCATTAAGGCTGAAGACAATAATAAAAAAGGCTGATTACTTTAAAAAGTATTTTCCTAGTATAAATAAGTAGCTCTTTTTCAGTTATTTTTTTATGTGGGATTTTCTTTTATGTTGAATATTTTCTTTTATGTGGAATATATATTAACTATTCATAACAATAACATCATGAGATCAAACAGCCAGGAGTCAAAAAGAAGGTTGCTCCTTTTGGAAGAAATAAATGTTTAGTCATAGACATAATACAATTATTCTACTCCACCTTTGACATGTATCAAAGTATAAATGCCAACAAATAGCAACAGGTTTCCCAAGTGCACCAAATCTTATAGAAATGGAGTTGTCTCTTCCCTGTAAATTATTCTGTATTTTAAAGGAAAAACTTTGAGGTCAAATCTGATTTGGTTTAAGTCCTATCTATACATCATGTAATCTTTGTTATTTGCCAAGGTTTTACGCACATCAGAAGCATAGCAGGACAGCTTTGCACCCTGGATAGTGGCTGCACATGGGACAACATTGCCTGTTGTAGTACTGAATGCAGCTGTGTGCCCAAAAGACAGAGGGGCTGCTGTCCTAATTACTTTAGCGATGCCCAAATAAATTTATCATGGTGTAAGATCTTGCATTTGAGCAATGCCTCAGGGTAGATGATGTGTTGTAGGTTGATGCCATGGTTTACCTTGCGGTAAGTTTTTTGTGTCCCCATGCTCTTAGAGTCACTTCTTTTTTTGTGACTATTGAAGAGGAAGTACATCAGTTACCTAATTGTGCCTGAATACAATATTTACTGCTGCACAAACCAAATAAATATAGACATGGCATCACTAATAGCATTAGCATACATCATAGTTCTTCCAATATTGAATTTGAAGCTTTCCACCTATATAGAATAAAGGTTGCTTCTTCTAACTGTAGGTAGAGTGCCATCTGAGAATTGTGCTTGTGATGATTACATTTGCATAATCAGTTGTACCATCATGTGGGTCACACATTGCCATAGGTCTCTCTTAGCTCCGATTCTGATACTTCGCATAAAAACAAGAATCTCTGACCATTTCTTTATGTTCACTCATGCTAGCAGGGGCAGTGGTATAATCACATGGACCTTGGATAGAGGCTAAAGAATAGGTTTTTTCTTCATCTGATCTGCATACTGAATAACTTTCAATAGCTTAGACTAGTTGCAAACACCTAAAATCAATTTTGTGTGTTGGACCATTACAAGCTGTTTCTACTACATCTTTACATAATATATTACCAATGTATTCCTCATGAATCTTTTTCAGAATCCCCACATGCATTTTCTATGGAATTGCTATATTTCTCCTATTTCAGCACTATTCCCTTCCCCACAGACCTTCTTTTTTTTTAACTTTTTAAATTAGAAAATCTCTTACTAGCCAAGGGAACATCTTGTTTTTGTCTCTTTTAAAAGATCCTTTGCATCATCATTCTGTTTGTCTCACTATTTCTGGTAGCTAATTTGTAGACATTGGCAAATTTATAACTTTGTGTGCACCTGCACTTTCAAATCTTTCTCCTCTACTGAATCTTGTCCTTCTGTGAAAGTATGTAAGAAAAGGCCTGTTACAGAAACTTTTCTTCTGGGTTTATATTTCACTGTCAAGTAATATCTTAATAGTTGCACAGTCATGTGCCTGATTTTTGTGGTGCTGTAGTTAAAGCTTTGCTATGTTTCTTCCTTAGGGGCCTGTGATCTGTTTCAACTGATACTGTGCAGCTGTTTATGTATTGGCAACATTTCTAAGGTCCAGATACAGTGATAATTGATTCATTTTCTACTTGAGCCTAATTTTTGTGCTGTTATAAGCACTGATCCTAGTTTTCTCTGATAATACAGCCCCCCCCAATTTTCAGCTTAAAAAGAGTAACCCAAAAATCCACATTGTTTCATGATAAGAATGAAACACCACTAACAGTGAAGACAATGAAACACCACTGTCTTCCCAAAAAGACAGTTTTGATTAGTTTTTATGGGGGACTTAAATTTATTTATGGACTTTACAGTCAGAATTTTTTACTGCTTATCCATAAATTTAGAGACAGTTAGCAATTCTGACCAGTTCTCAGTTAAACTTGTACATTTCAGCATATCTCTTCTGGTCTGGCACCGGAGGAGTTATGTTTATATTGTTTATGTTGTAAGCATACATCAGTAATATATAGATAGGTAGATAGATCAGTTTTAAAAGCATGGTTTTCTCTAGAAAATGTACATATTATCAGTTAAAAAAAAATCTTGGGTTGGCAGCCCTGGGTCTGGTGCAAATTATAAAGTCTGGACATTAAAAAAATAAATATCTTCTATAAACCAGCAATTCTAATTTCCAATCACTTGGAGTTCCAGTGCTGCTCCAACTGCTGTTGTTTGAAGTGTTTACTTCTGTTATTATTTCCTTGCTTTCACTATCATATTTTTATTTTCTTCAAAGGTCATGATATTATCCAGGTTTTGGAATGTTTCCTGATGGCTTTTCCAGCACCACTCTTTTCTCTCTCCTTACTCCAGCTCCCCACACCCTTGTAGAAAAGCCATGATTTCTACTAATCTTGGTATAAATATCAATATATAAGTTAGCATCCCTTAGTTTCTGGTTCTTTTAGGGAAACTGTTGTTTTAACTCATTTAGTATTTTCACATTTAGATAATGTCTGGAGTATCCACTTAAAAAAATATGACCAAAGTAATTCACTTGCTCTAAACTGATTGACATTTTGCTGCAGTTCATTTCTTTATCTTGTGAATATTGCTATTAAGTGCTGTCATTAACACTGGCATTAACTCCTCTCAGTCCTTCCAGTATTTCTTATACTTTTCTGTGGAATATTTCTCCTCCTTGGAACACCATCTACTTGAGCAATGCAAGTGGATAATTTGGTATTGTCTTTGTCCGGCCTAATCTGCCAGATTTTAGTCTGAGTAGATACATCTCCAGATTGCTCAAGTGTTTTATTTTTTTCATTGCAACTTATTTCAAATGTTCTTCCCCCTTTTACAGTTATATTAAATTGTGAGGTGCTAGGGTGCTCTCACAGCAGGAGGATTATGGTCACATTATTTATGGACAGAGTGAAGCTGTAATATCCTGGTAGACATCCTATATTTTAAAACAGCTGAGAAAAAAAAAATTCTTAGTTTCCTACTCTGCAAAATATTCTTTTGGTAGCCTTTCACAACTGTCATAATTAATTCTTTGTCTTTATATAACTATGTGTTGTCCAGGTTTAAACTGCTCACATGAATGGAGTCCACACAGAATAATGTAATCTAAACAAACTTTGACTAGAAATAGACATCACCAAATGAAGCGGATCAGATTGGGCAAAACACACAATTCCCATTGTCCTACCTATTAACCTAGCATGTCAATGAGTGATGTGTTCCTTGCTTCCAGAGTGATGTGTTTCCTGCTCTGGGGTTCCTAGAGATTGTTGAGGGTATCTCTCTATAAATGGGGAGCCCTGACTTTCCTCGTTTCTGGAGATTTACGCATTAGAGACTCAAAAGGTGCATCTGTGGTAGTGGGGAAAGCTAGGACACACTGATGTGGTCCCAGGGCTGGGGCTGACCATCAGTGGCTTGGTGGTCCCACCCTAAAAACTGCACTAGAGAGTCCCAGTTTTCCTGACTTCCAGCTCTTCACCCCCATCACTTTTGGGGGAAGGTCTTTGGAAGTGAGGAAACCTGGCATTCCTTGCTTCCAGGGAGGTGGCCAGAAGATATCTGGGGGTGTGTCTCTGCAAGTGAGGAAAGCTGGATAGGCTCTCCTGGGACTTGAATGGCCTTGTCCTGTGCAGAAATTCCCAAAGGCTCAGGAATTGGCCCCACAGTCTCTGAGAGCATCTGCCTGGGGTGGAGCGGGGTAAAGAAAGCTCTAGCTCAGGAGTTAGCAATGCTTTTGGATAGAGTGCCAAAACACTCCTCAATCTTGACTTGTAAGATACTGTTGTGCCAGGTGTGGATCACGGGGAAGCTGTGAAAGGCCTGATCCTTGTTGTGGTAGCTCAGCCTCAGCTCATTCCCCACCATCAATGAGCTGGGCTGAGGCTCCATGGACCATGGTGAAGCTGCCTTCAGCCTCCCCTTTGCCTGTTGTGAAGAGCCCAGGCTTCACATGCCGTGATGTGGCATGCATGCTGGGGGTTGCTGATCCCTGCTCTAGCTATTTATACTCTTCCACCCACCACACAGCAAACAGACTTCCACCACAAAAAAGTGACACACTTTATTACTACTTTTTGTCACAGCTAGTGTGATGCAAGAAAAAGTATAGGTATCTACCTTTTGCCACTGTAATTTTTTTATCATGGCACAAAGGTTATGGAAGGCAATGTCTTTTTCCACCCTTGTAGTACCAGACTTTTCAGCCTACTGGTAACAGTTCAACCCAGCAAATGTGCACAAAGGAACTAAGCAAGAAGCAGTCTTTAAGAAACACTTCCTATACTTTTCATAAGTGTGCTTAAAGCTGGACGTGTGGTTTTAGTATGGTTTTAAAATATGTCTTGTTTAAGACTTCTTCCCCAGCTGTTTTCAGTGATGTTTTTAAATATGTTAATGAGAACAAAATGATGAATACATGCAACATTTTTCACTTGTAAAATATAGGAAAAATCTGTTTGTGAATGGGTCATATTTTTCTGCATTTTTTCATTAGATAGAATTCAAACTTTTTCAAATGCTGTTTAAACATTTATAATGCTAATATTGCTGAAACATTACAAGAAAAAAATCTGAATGTAGCATTTTCCCCCACCCTAATCTCCATGGCTTCCTATATATGCCTTCTTTTTTTGTCTAAGCAGTTTCTAAGCATTTCTAAATTTTTCAGGTGAATTGTACTTTCTGTAATAAATTGCTCCTGCCTTCATCTCAGTAAATCCTAGATTTTGGAAAGCTGCCTATATTCATTATATATAACATTTAACAAAATAAGATACAATCTTAGAATAAAGAAGAACGTTGCAGGTCCATTATTTCTTTTGAGCTGCATAATGTTATAATGCAGTCATTTTACCCTCTTCCTGCAAACAAGGCCAATCATAGCAAGAACCCTATGACAACAAATATATATTGCAAAATACTGTCTATGCTATTTTTTCCCCCAAATTTAAGTAAGTATAGTTATTTATGATCTTTTCCAGACTAAAATCTTCATTTCCCAGACTAAAATCTTCAGACAGAGAACAAAAACAACAAAGAAAACTGGTCTACACTTGTAGCAGAGCAGAAGTTTAGTGAACATAGACAGTATTAAAAATGGTGGAACGCAGTCTATGATAGACAAAAATTGCTGTTCACTTAAATTTAATCAATTTAGGTTAGACCAGTGTATTGAACTTCTACACTGGGTCCCCTATCAATTCATGATAGGTCACTGTCTGCCAACATCCCAGGTGCCTTTGATGTAGCTGGGCAGCGGGGAGAGGGGGGCTCCACCAAGGGAAAAATCAGACCCCTTGGAGCTCCAGAGAATGACAGGCAGTGGAAAAAGGCCAAGCAGATCCCTTTCCCCATTGCTCAGTGCATCCTGATGCTGGCTGTCACTGTTGCTGAGCTCCAAGGGGCCTGATCCTTCCCTTACCGGAGCCCCTTGTCCCCACTGCCCAGTGCAAGCCTGGATAGCCCAGTGCAACCTCTCACCAGTTGCCACTGATGCAGGGCTTGTGCAAGGTCAGCAACTCCCCTGCCTTCCCTCCTTCCTGCCCCCCCACCCCCATGCCCTGCCTGCAGCTGACAACTAGCTGGAGGTAAGAGTGGGGCTGGGGAGAGAATCTGTATTGGCTTGGCTCTGTGACAGTCTGGGACATTCATAACCTGTGGCCTTGGCCAGCGCAGGAACCCTGAATGCCCCCCCCGCCACCATGAAAGGCGAATGTGTGTTCTATTCACTCGTGATCTAACCTACTCCGCTTACAAAATCCTGTATTGATTCTGAATCAGGATTTTTGAATGTTTGTTCTGTTGACTTGACATGTGCCATATTAACACTTGGGATCATGATATTGTGCTGTTAGACAGGAGGGTGTGAGACACAATTATATAAATACACACAAACACCACTATGAGCTCATACACATATGGTCACATACACAAACACACAAGCATACACTTTCATGGCTGTGTGTTAACGCTAGGGAGCATTAGGGTAACTTGGTGCTGGGAGCTAAGTAAAGACTGTGGGAGTCCTGGGAAGCTGGGAGAAGCTGGAGAATGGAGATGGAGGCAGAAAAGATTGGAGAGAGAAGGCAGACACAAATGGGAATGGAGAGAGAAGGAAAAACAGGGAAGACGGAGAGAAAGTGGAGGCAGCAGAGTGCAACAGGGTGAATGAAGATAAGGGAAACAGGAAAGATTAGGGAAAGAAAGCAGAGATGATGGGGTACAAATGGGGAACAGAGAGAAACAGGATGGCAGGACACAAATGGAGAGAGATCAGGGAGAGAAGGAAACAGAGAGGGATTGGGAAGAAGGCAGAGACAGAGAGAGAGACACAAGCAGGAACAGTGAGAGAATCATGGAGAAGGCAAAGGTGGCAGGATACAGAGGGAGATTGGGGAGAGAAGGCAGAGAGAGAGGCACAAGCAGGAATGGAGACAGAGATCAAGGAGAAGGCAGAGGTGGTGAGATGCAAATGGGGAATACAGAGAGACAGGGAAGATCCGGGAGAGAAGGCAGAAAGAGATAGGGATTGGGGAGGAGGCAGAGGTGACGAGACACAAGAGGGAACAGACAGAGAAAGCAGGGAGAAAGCAGAGGCAGAGGACAGAGGGATAGAGTTGGGAAACCAAAGAGTAGGGCTGAGAGGTCAGTGGACAGGGAGAGAAAGCCAGAGCTGGGGGAAATAGAGGCAGCAGAGAGGAATGAAGCCCAGAGGGAGGTCAGAGAAACAGGGATTTAGTTGGGAGCCTGCAGCAAGACAGAAACCAACTCAGGGTCAAAAATATCAGTTTTATTAGACAGGCAATGTACTATGCAGCTCATGAAGTTATTGGTTCCTACACACACACACACACACGCACACAAGGACTCCCATATGTACCCACACAATGGTAGCAGGAGGGAAAAAGTCTTGGTGGAGGGAATGAAGTCAAGGTGTGTAGGAACAGAGCCCAGGTCCTTTGCTTGAGGAAGAAAGGTGTGTGATAGCTTCCTATCCTAAGTTGTGAGCTGATCCTTGATTGCCAGTCAGGGTCTTCTCCAGCAAGGTGTTGTCCAGAGTGAGTCATCGGTAGGGCCTCTGGGTGGATAGGTGGTGTAGCACAGTGCTGGTCCAAAGAGGTCACACCATACCACACCTTTTATAGGGTGTCCCCTACGTCCCCTACAGGAGGGACATGTCCAGGCAAGAACAGTCCTGCTCAGATGCCTACATGCAAATCCACATGTTCTCATTGTTTGCTAAGACACAATGATGGGGCTGCTGGTTTCTGTTGGGTCTTTGTCTTCCAAATGATGGGTTCCTATAGGTTCTTTGTCTTTCAAATGCTGGGTTTTCGTTCTGTTCCTGGGTGAGGTCAATGCAAGGCAATGGTCTGGTCATTGAGTTGATGGTCCAGTCATTGAGTTGATCTTTCAGTAGAGGCCTGCTACCATTGTACCTCAAGCACCCTCATTCATTCCCATTTATTCAGGAACCAATTTACATGAGACTGGTTAGACATGAGTCACAGTTACAACATAGGTTACACTTAGGCAGAGGACACAAGATGGAGGCTTGACGTACAAAATGGAAACTTAACATTACTTTACAGACATGGGCCTAAATCATATAAATTCAATATAAAACAGTAAAAATCAATACAAACACAATAGGAACATAATATAACACAATATAAAACAGTACAAATCAATACAAACATAATGAAATGCTATTTACAATATAAAAGAGGGCTTATTACTATAAGGGAGTATAAGAACTTGGCTTACCTAGGACTTCTTGTAATCACTTATAAGGGATAGAGAGGGCAGAGAGAAAGTTAGAAATGGTTGGGGAAGGGGAGGGAATGGAATTTTAAGTTAAAAAAAAAGAAAAACCTGGGGGTTTTGCTACAGTTCCTAGTCTTTGTGTTTCTGCTCAAAATGATGAAGACACCAGCTTTGATGGCTTTGATGGCTGTGCACTGTTCTGTGGGGTATTTTAGCCCCTACCACTGTAGAATCATAAAGATATAACATTTTAAGTTTGAATTTAAAACTGGCTGTATGCTCATATCCTGTTCATATTCTGCACTGGGATAGTAAGGTTATAGAACCATAGATTCATAGAAAGTTAGGGTTGGAAGGCACCTCAGGAGGTCATCTAGTCAACCCCCTTCTCAAAGATCAGGAACAAACTTTAATAAAATGCATCAACAAATGTTAAAAATGGATTCTCCCTTAAAGGAGAAAAATGTGGGTTACCATGAGCTTTCCCTTGCAGGCTGACAAAGTCCCAACCTGCAAGGGGATGCTTGGGGCTTCCTATGCCCTACAAACATCCTTCCTTTCCTCACACACCCACACACTGCCATACACACTGGGGAGCTTGGGCCTGAGGGTGGAGGGACAGCAGATCAGGAGTGAGGAGCACCAGCAGGGCCAGGGGGCTGTTTTCTACTTAAACTATTTACTGGGTTGGAACTAGCCATTAATGTTTGCAAATAGGTCCTGGTACAAAAAAGTTTGAGAACCATCGATACAGAAGACCAGGAGTGTGGGTAGGATCAGGTGGCCCTATTCATATATCTTAATATCTTACTTGTGGCTTTTTTTACTAGACTTGCATATGAAGTAAAGTCAGTCAGAGCTATGTAAAATACTGGCTACAGCTATTTAGTCAGTTAATGTGCTACCCTGTGAGGTGTTATTCATTCAAATTCCTCCTTCAATGTTTGTAACTTTCTGTCCATGAATAAAGAGAAATAGTTAGCTGTGATAGCCTAAAGTTAGACAGAAGGCAGAGCAGGGTAGCACCTAATAGACTAATCTTATAACCAGGAATCCTGGTTTTCTCTGATAAAAAGTCCCCAATTTTGGATTTTAAAAAGTAACCTGAATTCCACATTTTTACCTGATTAAAATGAAACACCACTAACACACACACACACACAGGGTTATTATTTTACATATCGCTCATTATTTTGCATCTCTCTCATTGACTTTACTTCATATGCAAGTCTAGTAAAAAAAAGATATACTGGTGTTTCATTTTAGTTATGGAAAAATCTGGATTTGGGGTTACTTTTTTAATCTTAAAATTGGGGATTTTTTTTTTCAATCAGACAAAACCAGGATCCCTGCTTATAACTTTCAGACTTACACAGCTAGCTACCTCTCTCTACTATTGGATATCACTACACTCAGCTGAATGAAATTTACAAAACAAAAGATTTTAACAAGTTAGTCCATAAGGTGTGATGACTTCACTCTACATATCAACATTGAACTTAATTTGCCATGGTTTCATTAATTCCCCTGGAGTTCCCTATTTTTTTCTGCCTTGATTGCCAGGGATTCTGATTTTCTCCGATTAAAAAAATTCCCCAAGTTTTGGTTAAAAAAGAGTAATCCCAAATCCACATTTTTCCATGATCCAAATGAAACATCACTATATAGAGAGATATCTATATATCTATCGCTATGTATAGTGATGTTTCATTTGAATCACAGAAAAAAGTGGATTTGGAATTCCTTTTTTTTGACTGAAAATTGGGGATTTTTAAAATCAGAGAAAGCCAGGGTCCCTGTTGATTACCCGAAATAACCTTTCTTCTGTAAATTCTGTCATGTCACTGTTCATCTTCATTTCAGATCATTGATAATTGATTAGACTCACCATTTCTTTGAGGAACACCTTTTGCTAAACTTTTTCCATGAAGAACACTGGATCTATATTTCTACACTTGAGTTCATGTATCTGTGTTTTTGATTCATAATACTTGTTTCACCTCCTGATTCCACTGTTTCTTTAGTAACCTCTTATTGCAAAGCTTTTTTCAGAATCTCAATCAGTTGTTTTTAACCTTTTCTGTCAGAAAGACAGGATGACTAGGATGTGGTAGATTGGAACCAGGACCTAGTAGCTACCACGACTGCTTCTCCCAGCTACAACTTCTCTCAGCTGACCAGGTGCAGCCTGGCATAAGAAAGCACCCCACCACCTGGCTTCAGAGTGGCAAGGTGAGGGCAAAGTCCCCACCACCAAACATCACTAAGGAAACAGCTCTGCAGGCAGATGTGGCTTGTGGGCCTTAGATTGCCTACCCCTGAACTAAACAAGTTATGTTCACTATTGTGAGTACTTGTTCAAAAAAATCTAAAAATACTAAAAGATGCATACATTTTCTCTATAGAAAAAGTCTGATTGGGCTCAGTTATACCATAAATGCCCAGGTGTTTTAATTAGCCTTTCAACCAAAGGTCACAGATAAAGTACACTGGTCTGTAATTGCCCTGATCATCCCTATGGCTTTTTTTTTTGTTTGTTTAAACAGACACAATATTTAATGCTCTCTGAACCTCAGCTATACAAGTTGTCTTTAACAAGATTAATATTTTTGCAAGTAGCTCATTTAATCCTTATGATTTGTTGGTCTTTCAAAGTAATGAGCTTGCTCCAGGATTTCTTCTGCTACATCTCTCTCACAATACCTCAACTCTATTAATAAAAATAGAAAAGTAGAGCAAGGCTGTTGTAGGAATATCTTCAGCATTTTCAATAATGAAATTTGATGCAAAGGAATCATTAGGGTTGGATTAATGGCCTTTTTTTGTTTAATTGCTCTCTTTGGAGTTGCAACCAGTGGGCCTAGCAATTATCTTGCAAAATGCTTCTGTTAAATTTAAGAAATATATATTTTGATTATCCTTTTAATTAGGTGCTCCTCACCATCTCTTACCCCTACTAATTTCCCCTCTTAAATATGATCTTCTAATAATTTACCTTTATATTTATAGACTTCACTACAGGCAGATTTATACATTTTGAAGAATTTATTTTTAATTCAAATAAAACCTCAAATCTTACCATTTTAGCACACTGATTTACTTCATTTTTCTGTAGATTGTTATGCAGGAAACTGTTCTTTTGAAATACTATTCATGCTACAGTTGACGATATTACTTTCTGAACTTTCAATGTAGTGCTTTTTGAATAGTTCTCTCCTTTTTGTATGACAAGGTAACTGTTCCTTTCAGTTACCTTCTTCTGGGTGCATCCAGATGAAACACTACATCGCCATAGTAATGAGGTATGGCAATGTTGCTCATCTCAACAGTGACATAGCATCAGCAGGCACAAACCATGATGCCAGTGCTCTGTTGCTGTAGTGATGAGCTATGTCACTGTATCTCATTGCTTTGGCAATATAGTGTCTAAAAATAACTGTGCTGCCAGGACTGCACAGTTCCGGCAGGTAGTGTACAGTCATTCAGTACTTGCTTTTAATTCTTCTTGTTAAATTAAGTGTCTTCTTCCAAGTTTATACAATTGAAAAACAACAAAAAACAAAACAAAAACACCCCTGAAATTAATTTAAAACATTTTTTTTTAAAATTAGTTCAAGACAAAAACTGATACAATAGTATCAGCATTTCATCATTAGAGTTTCTCTTAGTTCTGCCCATAGAAAACTTCAAACTGATTAGGCTGTTAATGTACAAGACCACTTACACCGTGTGAATAAACAGGCCATGTCCAGACAAACATGGACATGTGGAATGTGATGCTGCAGTCCTGCCTGTGGCACCACACACTGCACTTGCAGGCGTTCCCAGTGCTGCTACCTTGCAGTGAGGGGTGTGGGGGGAGGGTGACCCAGGAGATTCTGGGGTCAAAAAAATCTTTCTAAAAGCAAGAAGTAAATGACTGTACATTACCAAATTTGCTGATGACACCAAGTTGTGGGGCAAGGTGGACATGCTGGAGGGGAGGGACAGAATCCAGCTGGATATAGACAGGTTACAGAGCTGGGCAGATGAGAACAGGATGGAATTCAATGCAGACAAATGCAAGGTACTGAATCTAGGGGGAAGGAACCAGCAACACACTTATAGGCTGGGAAACACCCTTCTTGTGAACATGGTGGCAGAAAGGGATCTTGGAATCATTGTTGACTCCAGGATGAACATGGGCTGCCAATGTGAGGAAGCAGTCAGTACAGCTAACTGCACCTTGTTGTGCCTCTACAGATGCATCACAAGCAGGTCCAGGGAGGTGATCCTATATACAGCATTGGTGAGTTCACAGTTGGAGTACTGCATCCAGTTCTGGGCACCACACTTCAAGAAAAATGTGGCTGGCATTGAAAGGGTCCAGAGGAGGGCCACTCTCATGGTCAAGGGGCAGCAAGGCAGGCCCTATGAAGAGAGGCTGAAGGGGCTTAATCTATTCAGCCTTCACAAGAGAAGGCTGAGAGGGGATCTGGTGGCCATTTACAAACTCACCGGGGGGAACCAGTGAGAATTGAGGTAGGCTCTGAAGGCACCACCCAGGGTTCCTAGGAATAACGGCCATAAATTGTTAGAGAGAAGGTTCAGGCTGAATATCAGGAGACATTACTTTACGGTTAGGACTGCCCGGCTCTGGAATGGGCTCCCATGTGAGGTGGTGCTCTCTCCTACCTTGGGGATCTTCAAGAGGAGGCTGGACAGATATTTGGCTGGGGTCATATGACTGCAGCACCTATTCCTGCCCAGGGGCAGGGGTCAGACCTAATGATCTGTTTAGGTCCCTTCTGACCCTAAGCACTATGAAACCATGAAACCAAATGCACACTCAGGAGCATATGTAGATGCATGCTCTGAGGCACTGAACCTATGCTTTTAATGTGATCGTTGTCCCTTAAAGTCTCAGTTAATTAATTTGAGTTATTTTTTGTGCAATATTTGAGATTATTTTTTCTAGATCTAACAGTTATAAGAAACTTTCATTTAATATGTTGAGGAATTATTTCTCTGCATTATTAATTTTATTATTTACTTTTTGTCTTCCTGAAAAATTTAGGGTTTGCTCTTGTGATAAACAGTTTCCAAAAACCATACTAAAGACAGCTCCTTCCCCAACAAGTTTATAATTTAAATTTTGTTCTGCTGTATCGTTTGGCCAATTTATATGTAACTAGTTAAAGTTCCTCATCATTATCATTGCTGCTTTGTTGTTGTCTCGGTATTATGCACTTATTTGTCACTTGATGATACCCTTAATAAACACATATTTCTTACAATTTGTGTTCCTATCCATATTAATTTGATTATTAGAACCACTTTGCTCAAAATATTTATTTCTGTGAATTGTACAGAATCTTTTCAATAAAGTGTTACATATTTTATAGCTAGGATCAGTTGCGCACATTATTTAGTAATACTAATATCCTAATTAAATTAAATATGCTTTTTATTTTTCAGTTTTAACATTAGTACAGAGACATGAAGAGGGTTTATTTTTAATTCCTTATTCTTAGACCCTGATGATTTCAGAGATTCCCTCTGATCTTTTTCTTTCTGTTCAACAGTTCAGTTGTGTTTTACTTATCATTTATTGGTTAAACATACTAATGTGTTCCTTAACAGATATTATTCCTAACATATTGGTGGAATGCTGGAGGAATGCTGCTCCTGCCAATATTCCTCCAGCTTGCAATTAATAAATTCAACCAAAACTTTATGAAACAATGTACCAGCAGGCTGGTTATATACTTTGATTAAGGCAACCTCCATCTCTGACTACATTTTTCTTCCTATAATTTCCCCATGCCATATTATAATCATTATTATGTGTATTTACTGTCGTTGTTGTTATACACATATGTATCCACCCACCCACACAAACAAGCAAATTTTTCCTTAATCATGAGATGGATAGTCTCTTGACTAGTTCAGAATCATCACCAGGGATCCTGGCTTTCTGTGATTTAAAAAAAATCCCAATTTTTGGTTAAAGGAAAGTAACCCCAAATCCACATTTTTCCATGATTAAAATGAAACAACACTATATATAGACTTATATATTAGTGGGGTTTCATTAAAATCATTGGAAAATGTGTATATAGGGTTATATTTTTTAGGGGATTTTTTAAAATCAGAGAAATTAAGGATCCCTGATCATTTGGGGAGAGGGAAGAGGAGAGATTAACCAAATAGTGTGGTTGAGAGGAAACAACATAGATGTGCCACAATCTCTGAAAACCTCCCCTGAATACATAAGGTAAAGTTGTCAAGGTAACAAAAGAAATGGATGGTGAGACTAAATGAATTTGATTGGGCACCCTTGGGTTAAAAAGGTGGAGATTTTAATTGCTTCTAAGAAATGTTTCTGTAAATATATGGGTGCAGCTATTAGGGCTTACATCAGCAGTGTAGGGACATGACTGGGCACTGGGGCAAAGTAGAAGCAGGAACTTCCATTACATAGCAGCAGCTGCTTTTTTCGCACCCCAGACCTCAACCTGGCACTCAGGCTGTAGCCCCCTAGTTAAGCCTTTGGGTCACATCCTACATTTGAAAATAATTCATTACACCAGTGGACTCTACAAAGTGACTGGATTCTACTCTTTTATCTGACTTGATTTCAAAATTAACAATTAAGGAGATTGAGTGAGGTACAACAATCTTGTTTGAAATGAAATTTGTTTACTAATTTTGGGATTAGGAAACAATATCCAAAATTTGAATTGATTAGAATTAGAGATGAATTAAGGTATCTTTACAAATAAGGCAAGCAATTCAAAAAAACCCAGAAAGGTTCTGTTTTTAACTTAAACTGACAGTATTCTGCTTAAATGGGAAAAAAGTGCATTAGCATTAATTGCTAAGTGCGTTAGGTATTGAAAAGTGGCTGACAGAGGCTCACACTATCTGCTTCTGGAATGAATACAACCACTTTTCCACTATGCCTTTTCCAAGGCAAACTCTTTTCAGTTCACTGAGCAGCAAAAGGAGATTTCAATGTACAGACCAATGCATGAAAGAAATGACATCTCTGGAAGATTATATTTGAATACTGAATTCTCCTGTGACCATTTTTGGCCTTTATCTTATAATTTTAAGAGAGTTTTTTATTATTTATTTTTATTTTATTTTATTTTTATTTTTTTTGCTTTGCCTTGACAGCTCTCTTGAGCATGAAGTGAAGTTTATTTTATCTGTTTTTATATGAGAAGTAAAATTTGGCTTTACAATCTTTCAACAAAAGGTATAGGAAAGTCTTCTTGGAATTTCTGCACTAAAAACTCCTATTTGGGAAATACACTCCTCACAGAATGTGAAACAGGTTATAGAGAAATTCTGCAAAACTTTATAAATGCTCCTATACTCACCCCACAGCTATGCTGTTCCAAGTGGATTTTGATTTATATTTGTATCTTCCATATTACATAGCTTATGATTACTATATAGAGATTCTAGCAGGGCACTGGGATTATTATTGTCTGCCTAGGACAACCGAAAATTTCCATCATTTCAGGGGACTTAAAAATATGTTGACTTCATGGAAGAGGAGCTGACATTTTCCTGACAATGTTCTTCTTGTTTACCGGCGTGGTCAGCAACTCTGCAGTAGGGAAACAATAAGGTTTCTGTTTCAATTAGATTTTCACAAGATTATATTACCATTTATACAAAATGGTGTGTTTGTACTTTGTCACCTCACTACAGTAGTGTCATAATATTATTGATGTCAATGAATTCAGGGGAGCTTTGATACTGGCTTCACTATGGACAGTTTCATTAATAAATTCCATGATTATACTTTGATTATTGCCATGTATTCTGTCTTTCTTTAAAGAGATGCTCTTTTGTGCAACATAAGGAACAGGGCAGTTATTTTCCTAACTGAGGTTTTATAAAGAACATTGAATGCGTGTGTTGGGTTTGAGGGCTTGGGGAGCTGGGAATAGATGTTTGTGGAACATGATCAGATATGTGGTGATATGTCATGACACAAATGATTGCACTCCACTGTTGCTGGGTGCTGCATCCTGACTTAAGGTAGATCTGCAGATGGAGGGCTTCCCCCACTTGCAGATGTAGTACCCTCTTGGGGAGCTTGGGAATCTCGTCAAGGGAATTTCCCTGGAGCACATGTGCAAGGGCTGAGGGAGAGATTTCCATAGGGGTTCCCCTTCTGTGTTCGCAATCTGTGCTGGCAGTTACTCCTAAGGGTGGAGGGATGTAGACCCGGCCACTATTTCCTGAGGTGCAAGGGATCGGGCTCAAGGCTATGGAGCCCCTGCCTGGGGAAGCTGGAGAGTGCATACCAGGCATTCTTCACTGCACTGATTTCTTTTTTAACCAATGAATATTAAATAAAAGATGCAGGGTTCAGCTTGAAGGGGATGTCTGGAAAGGACACTGGGTAAAGCATAACTTGAGGGTAGCTCCATCACTATAGTAAAAAGCAAGATTTGTAGGTGTGCTCTTCTGAGAAAGGGGGATGTACAACTTAAGTCTTGTTTATGATGACTGAGTGCCCTAACCATTAAGCTAAATCATAAAAGGCTATTGTCCTCCTTCTCCTCCAGTGTTTAACACCCATTAGTCATAGGTATTATAGCCCAGCTACGATCTAGGTGATTGTTGCTGGCCCAGAGTACCTGTGCATATGTATGCACATACATCTATGTGCAGCCAAATGAGGGTTAAGTAGCTATGTGGATACTTTTGCACATGGAATAGCATGCTCTTCATAAATGTCAAAAATGGTATGATGTACCTAGATTCTGGATGCAGCTGGGTGTTCCTCTGAGACACACTCCCCATGTGTCTCACACATACAGAGTTGATCTTCTACCCCAAACCTGTCCCTGTCTTCTGCTGCTTGACCACTGAGAACCAGCTGAGATGTGCAAGGGGCCAGCTCCTTTATCTTTGCTACCTTGGCCTTACCTGTCTCACCTAGGGCTTGCCAACTCTTAGCATAGGGTATTTTGCCAGTTACAAGAATCACACCTTTGTCCAGACACACACTCAGAAAAGACTAATTCACCATTTCCATAGAATGGATCAGCATATATGGTCAAATACGCTGAAATCACAAGTTTCACGGTCATTGAGTCATTTAGAAAAAAGAATAAACATTAGAAATAAATCACCATATACTGAAATAGAGGCAGAGGTGTAAGAATATACAAGCAAAATAAAATATTAGAACAATAACCTGATCCTTTAATCTAAGACTGTAGTCCCTACCCTGCTTAACAGGTAGAAAGCAGCTTCCACCTCTTGCCTTCTGCAAGTTCTCCTGTTGGCTTCTTTATTCAGCCTGCTTTACTGAGGTTGAGTGACTCCAGTATTTCCATATGCTGAGGAAAACTGAGGAAAACCCATTGTGCTCTATAGGAAAAACAAGTACAATTTCTTATCTGGCTATTTACATATGTCACCTATGTGATTGTTGGGGGGTCACATACTAATTATATAACTTCCTACCCTGTCTTTCCACCCTCAAAAGTACACATTTACCAGAGCAGAAATCTTTCCTTATCTAAATAAGATTGGGATAATATGTGCATTCTTTCAGATACTGATAGTAATCCATTAGACTCATAAAACTGTTTTTTTACTTTATCTCTCCAATGGTTATTCCCAGGGCTCTTTCTTTAAAATGTAAATTCAGCATTGTCTGACAGGGCCTGGTTCCTCTGCCCCAGCACATGTCTGTAAGAGAAATGAATAAAAACTCATGGCAGATGCTAATTCTCTTTTCATATAATCATAAAATCATAGAATATAGAAGTAGGGTCGGAAGGGATCTTGTAGATCTTCAAGTCTGACCCCCCGCCTGGGCGGGAGAAAAACTGGACTCAAATGAGTCTAGCCAGGTAGGCATC
>NW_017728906.1:121275049-121319809 GCF_001723895.1 Crocodylus porosus | reverse complement strand
GCCCATGTTCATCTTGGAGTCAATAATGACTCCAAGATCCCTTTCTGCCTCTGTGCTCTCAAGAAGGGAGTTTCCCATTCTATAAGTGTGCTGCTGGTTTCTACTGCCCAAGTGTAGCACCCTGCACTTGTCAGTATTGAAGCGCATCCTGTTTATGTTAGCTCACTCCTGTAACCTATCCAGATCTTGCTGCAATCTTTCCCTCCATACTAGCGTGCTCACCTCACCCCAAATTTTGGTATCATCAGTGAATTTAAACAGGTTACAATTCACCCCGTTGTCCAAATCGCTGATGAAGAAATTGAACAGCGCAAGCCCCAGGACTGAGCCCTGGGGGACTCCGCTGCCCACTTCCCCCCAGGTCAAATATGACCTGTCCACCACCACCCTCTCAGTACGACCCTTGAGCCAATCTGCAATCCATCTGACTGTGTAGGCATCAATGCCACAGTCGCCTAGTTTTTTAATGAGGATGGGGTGGAAGACGGTGTCAAAGGCAAGTGTGAATAGGTGAAAAACACCTAAATGAATCACTGTTCCAATAACAGTCTTGGCTAAAATATAGAGAGATGTAAAAATCACACATATCGTATACCACAATTCATGTAGAAATAGGAATGACAAGGCTAAACACAGCTTGATGCTACCAATAAATGCCATGTCAGTAAAAAAAAAACCTCAAGAAAACATTCAAGACACCTTGCAATCTCCCAGATCATACTGAGGTTCATGGTACAAACTGAGGTTAAACTGTACAAAAGTATCTTGGTAGGTTCCATCTGGACATGTAATATGAAATAGGTTCCTGCCCGTTAAGTTTCATTGTCTTATAGTAGGTTCCTTAAAGAAGTTGTGTCTTACTTTTTATTCCAAAGCTTATAGTTGAATACTTATAGCATATGCAGAACAGGCATAAGTATACTTTTATAGAACATTTATTAATTTACTGTGTTAGGCCATGTGTAGATGAAACAAGAGGCGTATGTGCACAACACTTTAAAGTGGGCTAAATTATTTTGCACCACTTTAACGGTTTTGGTGTTTACATGTGTCAGCAGTGTGCTGAACATTAATTTCAGCTGCTGTAGGAAATTTGGTGGCATAATGCACCTGAAATGACTTGGGATGCAGAAACTAAAACATTTTCAAGCAGTTTTAGTTTGCTGTCCCTACAGCCACAGAGTGAAGAACCGGGCTCTGTGCAGCTCCATGGCTCTGCAGGAAACCTGTGCAGGCAGCTTGATAGCAGCCCAGGAAAGCAGCTCCACCCAAGAAAAGTGGCAAGTCTGATCTTCCTTTGCTGACCCTTCCCCTCCCCTGGATCCTGCCTGAGCTATGTAGGGGCCCAGTGCTTGCCTCCAGTGCTGCAGTGCCCACTGGGACTGCTTGAGCTGGGTGCTTGCAGGCAGGTGCCACCTAGGGTGGGGCCACTGCTGCTGTGGAGGGAAGCACCAGCCCCACTCCAGCCCAGGGACCTCTGTGCCTACCAGCAGCTCACTTTCCCCTCCCCACCGGGGAGGTAATGTAAGTCAGTGGGGTGTGTGCTCAACACGGAGCTTTAATCAGCCCTAAATTGACGCGGTGTTTTTTAAAACTGACAACTTTAATTTATTTTGTCTACACATGCCCTTACATTTTATTATTGTATAAAATATGATATATATGATAATCTATTACAAATACAGTAACACTGTATAGTCTTTTATGAAATCAAAAGAGGTTTGATATTCAAAAAATTCTGAAACAAAATGTCAATTAAGCTATCCTAAAGTAGAAAACCCTAATTACCTCTTTCATTATTTGTACATCCACACTCCAAAGGGCTCGAATCATGCATTAGTTTTGTACATTGTTGTATTGTATGCTGTATAGCGTATAGGACAAAGATCAAATAGATAGCTCATAAACTCCCTCAGAAGAGATCAATTGTAAAGCAAGAAACAACAAATGGATACAGAATAGAGGAAAAAAATAGTGTGGCCACATCCAGATGAGAGTGGGTATTTGTTTCCCTGGAGACAAGCAGCTACAGCCTACTTTGTGCCACTATTACTTGTCCCCGGGGAATGCCCGTGCCACATGTGTGGTTGCCCTGGATGGGGTAAAGGAGGATGAGATCAGCAACTGTGTTGGCCCCAACAATCTTACCTGGGTTTCTGGGGGCCTTGGGGAGCTGCATCATTGGCACTCCTACAGCGGGCAGCCAGAGTGTGGCTCCAGCAGGCCAGGTTCACGTTCATTGTCATACACTGCTGCATGGTATAAGTGGTCTTGTACATTAGCGACCTAATCAGTTTAAAATTTTCTATGGGTATAATTATGATAAACTCTAATGATGAAAAGGCTGATAGTATTGTATCACTTTTTGTCCCGATTTTTTTTTAAATTTTAGGGGTTTGTTTTGTTGGGTTTTTTTCAATGGCGTAAACTTGGAACAAGTCATTTAATTCAGGAAAGCTGTAGAAAAAATTGAAAGTGAAATTTAGAATTAGGTACAGAAATCACAAAAAGCCCCATAGGGTTCAACCAAAATAATTAGAGGTCTAGGAAACATAATTTATGAAGAAAGGTTGGAAGAGCTGAGATTGTTTACTCTGGGTGAGAGTAAATTTGATAATAATTTTCAAATATCTAAAGAGGGGCTTTAAAAAGGTTGACCATAAACTGTTCTTTGAGGCTGGTGGGGACTGGACAAGGAGCAATGGTCTTAGATTGCAGCAAGGGGAACTTAGGTTGTATATTAAGTAGAATTTTATCACAATTAGCAGGGTCCAGCATTGGAACAAATAACCAAGAGACAGTGGTGGGTAAAAGGGTATAGTCTCACCTCTCTTCAGCAGTGTGGTACACACACAGTGAGATTTCTGAGCTCAGTAGCTTGCTGAAACAAGCTCCTGCAAGAGCCATTGCTTTGGCACAGGTCTAGAGCCCAGGGATTGCCTCCTCCCCACTTTCCACCAAATTCAGTAAGAGGGGGCACCCCCTGGACTCTAGGGCCATGCCATAGCAGTGGCTTCAGAGGAAGATGTACACCTTGCTGGGGTCATTTGACCCCAGTACTCTTTCCTGCCATGGCAGGGGGTTGGACTAGGTCCCTTCCGACCTGAGAAACTATGAAACTATGAAGTCCAGCTCAAGAAGCTTCCTGACAAAGGGAAGCTCAGAACCACCCTTGCTCCCTTTGCTGGATCTCCCCATGCCTAGAGAGGTTGTGAAATCTCCATCCTTGGAAGAACATATTATTCAAACAGGATCTAGGGATGATCCTTCCTTGATTGATGACCTCCTGAGAACCCTTGCAGCCCTACTTTTCTATAATTCTGTGATTCTATGATTTGATGATTCTCAGGAAAGAGGAAAATAACTATATTTCCCAGAGTCATGCCCCCTCTTTCTTGCTTTTCATTTAGCCTCATGAGCTTTTCAGTTTTGACTTCGGAGTAGCCCATCTTATTTTGCAGGGGAGGGTACTCTCCTGAGAACAGTATTTTAATTCCTTCTGGTTAAGGAGGACTAGAAATCAGGTACTTGACTTCCCGGACAATTATTTTCATTACTAGACTGTTAGACAAAAGGTGAGTGGCTTTTTCAACCATATATTCCAGGGCTTCATATATTTCTCTGCACCAGTCACTAGGTATGTTCTGGAATCTAGAATCATCTAAGGAATCAGGGATTTAGAGTTAAGGAGCTTCTGACTGGTGATATGGGTTACAATAGAGCTTAAGAGGGAGTGAGGCACCTTGGTAGCTCATCTGATTTGTTTCCAAGTAACCCATCTAGGAACCTAAGGATCTTTTCAAGTCAGAATAGAGGTATCTATTGATTCTAGGCTCCTGAGCAGTTGTGCAACAACTCAGCCAAGTAAATCTCACTGATTCTCCATAACTTGGCTCCTCAAATTCTTCCTGGGTCCTGTTTATGTACCTATAAGGCTGATTCGGACCTAGAAAGAATCTAAAACCCTGCACGAACCCTTTGGCTCACACATACTTCAGTATATCATTCTAGAGCAGGTAACAGGAAGCTGCTAAAGGCTTACCAATAAGTATAGCCAGTAAGCAACACTGAACACAAAGGGGCATCCTAATAGAATGGAGTTAGGCTGACCTCATTTTAAGATATATGTGGGGATGCTGTCAATCTCCACTTTTTCTATATTAGGTTAATGGTTAGAGCACAGGAAATTGGAGATGTGGGTTCAATTCTTTCTTCAGACCATATCTCCTTCCTTCTAACCCCCATGAACTAGCTATTTCAGTTTCTATAATTTTACTCTCCTTGTTGAAGCAAAGCCACTATACATTCAAGAATTCAAGATTTATTGGGCCAAAGAAATAACATGCATTGGATGCCTGCTGGCTAGGACACTTCAGGAGAAATTGGACTCTACTCTATGGTCCTGGGTTGGTTCTGTATTTTATTCAGTGATGTTTGAATATATGAAATTAAGCAAAGGAACAGATTATTCCTGGATTCCAAACAACATTCAGTGAAAGAGGTGCTGAGTTATTGAACTGACTTCATTTGGGGCATGCCTGGAATCAGAACACTTGGTACCAAAGCAGATTTAGTCAAAGGTTAGGAATCTAAAACAAAGGAAAGTTTAGAGCACAATATTGAACATAAACACCACAGTTCCCTGTAAATCCTGTATTGGATATGGTACATAATGATGAGGTGGGGGGAGAGGATGAACAAAGACAGAGCAGTTATAAAAAGTAAAATGATTAAGTTGGGGGGGTGTTAAGTAAAAGAGTATGTGAAACATGCACAGCAGGGACATCTCAGTGCAGGGAAAAGACCAGCAGCAATTAATGCTAAGCTTTAAGATAAGCTTCAGCTAAGTTAACTGCATAGTGTAAAGAATGCATCCCCTATGGCTAGGTGACATATGTATGTACCTGGCGCCAACAGAAAATTTAAAGTAAGTAAAATTTAGCACAAAATAAATAAATAAATAAAATAAAAGCTATTTTAAAATCAATAACATGGCCATTAAAACTTAACATTAAACTCCTTAAACTTCTGAATTGTATGAAGTTGGGTAAAGAGAGAGACAGTGATAAACTCTAAATTAGCACCAGTTGCTTACCCATATAATTTTTTTTTCTGCTAATTACCTGCCTGAATGCAGCAGTAGTAATGAAGAGGTCTTTAACCTGCAGTTGGCTGAGAATAATTAATAGGAATATAACTGAGACAGTTTCAAAGTTGTAAGCTGTTTGGATATGAAATCATCTGTTCTTAGATTTTAAAAATGACATCAAAGATAATGGAAATACAAATCCTCATGAGTTACTAAGCTGGCATATTAGAATGAGAAAAATAGTCTAAGGGAAATATGCTACATATATTTTTACATATATATGTATATGTGACCATTACCATGTGACCATATATGACCATTACATCATATTACATGATTTACATTATATGACATGATTACATTACATCATAATTATGTCAGTCATTATTGAATATAATTATAATAATACACATTATTGTCATACATTCTTAAGTTTTCCACTATAGTAAGTGGTTATAATTGCATTGCATCTATACTATATTTTTATTCAATTGTATATGCATGTATATATGTGAAAAAATGTAGTTAGAACTGCTTTCTATGCTATTTTCTTGACAAATATAAAAGTTCAGCATTAATAGTGGCCCACATTAGTGATACTTAAGCTTATAGATATCTTTCTGTGTAAATAGAATCAGGTAATCTCCATATAAAAATGTATCAAGCTGATACCATACAGATAAGGAAAGACTTCTTTTGAAGTGTTAAGGAACTGATGTATGCTCATAGGCTGGAACAAAAATATTAAAAGAATAATCTAATCTTTCATATGACACAGAAAATAAATATTAGTCACTGCATATCTGCTTGGAAATGAGTTTTGGTTCTATGCCTTTCAAGTAGATGGATTTTTTTTTTTAATTAAGTGTATGCTACAATTATACCTATCATGAAAGTGCCTGTAAGAAGGTCAATATATGTCTCCTTATTTATGTCTTACCTACCTCATGTTGGTCTTATTCTAAAGGAAATTTCCAGCCAGGAGTGTAATTCTTTAGGTACTAACATAACCCTCCAGGTCATATGGACCTACTGAATTCAGTGTGGATCACCATAAGACATCAGTGCTTTTTTTATAAAATTACTAATAAAACCATATAGAACCTCCCAACTCCCCTAACGTTCAGTAGTTCTTACCAGTTCTCATACTAAGTATCACTTATGACAACCTCTTTAGGTAGGTATTCCTTTACCCACTTGGGGCTGTGTGTGCTCAAGTGTGTTCTGGTTTTATTTTGCTGAATATTTTGTTTCCTTTAGGATTTGAGAGACCCAACTCCCATCCCTCCTTAGACCATTACTTTAAGATTCCTTAACAAAACCTATAGAACCAGTTGAGTGACTGGCCAAATCCTGGACTGCCATCCCACTTTGAATTCATTGGTCTTCGTTAATAGGACAGGCCTTAGTCCCCTTTTTATTGTTTTACAGCAGTTGTGTCTTAGCATAGCAGTATTGCTGGGCCCTGCTGTACATTTGTTTGCTGTATGCCAGAGCCTGGCATGTTTTGGGCGTGGCAGATGTTGCTTTTGTGGCTCTGTGTCCTGACCAATGCAGTGTGATTTGCGCTATTGCTGGTCAGGCTCTTTTGATGTTTAAGTGGCTGTTCTCTGAGTTGTCTTGCAATTTCCTCCCCCAGCAGAGCTAGGTTTAGGACTAAAAACTTTGGGGTGTGATATACTGATGAAAACTGCGGTTCACCACTCAAATTCACCATGCAGAAGGGAGGATCAGTGCTATAGATTTGCAAGAAGAAATGAGAGGTCATTCTGCAATGTAGAAGGACCTACACTCTCTAGCAGCTCCCTGCAGTGCAGTGGACCCATGGAGTACCTCATTGGACTCTCCAGTGTGGGCACCCTTTTTCTAGCTCATTGGGACTACCCTTTGGGGAGTCCCAAGTCCCAGGCTGTCTGGGCCTGGGTAAAGACCCCCAATAGAGGGTTCTACCTGTAGACTTCATTTTGTATTTTGTAGTGTTTTAAAATTATAGTTAGTGATTACTTTGGGTTTTTTTTTCTTTATGCTTTGTAATAAATCTGGATTTTGTGTTTACACTGCTTTGCGAGAAAAGAGTTGTGGGTTTTATTGGACGCCCTAGTAATCTACTAAGTATTTCCCAGGTAAACTGGGTGGGGGCTTGAACCAAGGTAAAATATATTTAGTATTCCCGAAATTGAACCCAGCCCTTGTTGCTGCTGACAGGTGCTCAGCAGAAGGATTACACTTACAACATCAGTCATTCTTCTCACTGGACATGCCCAGTACCATCCTTCACTATCCCTCTTCCTGCTTCTCCAGGCTGATATTTCTCTGCTTTGCTTAAGAGTCCCTGACCCTCTGCAGCCAGACCCTTCTGCTTTTCTAAACTTCTTCATAGTCCCTTGTTCTCTTTAGTCAGTATCCACTTCATTCTCCAGAATCATTAGTGTCTTCCACAACCTGATCATCTCTAAATTCCTATGCCTAAGTACAAAGGGGAGAAACATGGGCGACTTAGTCAGAGGGGGCACATGCACCCACAGCGACCAGTCAACAACTGGGGAGGGGCTCCCCTCAGCCAATCTCACCAAATGGGGAGGGGTTCCCCCCATAGCTGATCACTGCAGCCACTTCTGGGAATGGCTGTGGCTACTTTTGGGAATGCAACAGTGCTCCACTCCCTGGCTCATGCTTGCACTGGGGGCACTGGCGCTCCCACCTACCCCCCCAAACATTAAGCAGTAAGTGCGGCCGGTCAGGGGTGCACCAGCCTTCTCAGGGGGTGTACATGCTCCCCCTACATGTCACCACTGGGGAGGAACAGGAAAGGAGAAGTAAGCACATGGACCTTACATAGAGCTAAATAGCTTTCAGGCATAGGGTTTCTTAACCTGTGACAGTATTCTAGTCAATATATTGTATTTAAAGTATAAGTAAATGTTTGAACACTTGAGAACTGTAGAGCAATAATTTAAATTGAGATTGAAATAATACTGTTTATTTACAAAAATATCCATAGATATTTAAAATGTTATTTTAATGACATCATTAAAATAATGCATTTTCTCATTCATTGAAAAGCTTGCAGCTAGGGATTTATTTTTCAAATGGTTAAGAACTATCTTTTAATAAATATCATGCTAAAAAGCAAATTATTACATATGTCATTTCTGTAGTCAAAAATAGAGTTTTCATCATTCCATGTACATAACAAAAGACCGAATTATTCAGTCATTTATATTTGCATCAGTAACTATACATGACCATACTTGAATTAAGCGAGTCATTGAAATCAACAGACAGATTTCCTTTGGCTTTAATGCAACTTGGAGCATATATTTAATTTGTAGAAAATGTATTTGAAAAGAAATCTGCTTCACACTTTTAAAACATTTGGAAAAGTTCCAAAAGCTTAAAGTAATGATGTAAGTCCCAAGTATAGTTATGACAGTTGGGATAATTTAGTCAGAAATCTTGACGGTTCCTACTGTCCTGCAGACAGTGGTTCATTTTTAGTTTACTCATTTAAGCAGCACACTATAATGTGAAATAAAACACAAATAAACTAATACAGTGAGCACAAATTTGTACTTGTTAATATATAGGCATAGCAGACTGATTGGCAGGAGTTTATACCAGCCTAAACATTTCTGGCTATAGCAGCCTGCAGGCTGGCAGGGATTAAAGTCCAGCTGAAGGCAGTAGGAAATGATTGCAAGCTGCCTAGGAGAAGTGGACCAGCTGCAAAATATAATTAGCCATCTCACAGGAAGCTTAAAGGCTCCTGGGAAGACAGAGGTGGGTTAGTTAGTGGTGGTGGAATGGAGTCAAAGACTCTCCTAGGGTCTGACAAGTGACTGGATGTAGTAGCAATCTGAGAACAGGGGGAGGGAATTCATGAGCTAGAGAGAAGGAAGATTGCACTGTGTCATTGAGGGAGCAGCATGAAGCCAGGAAGCACCATGTTGGGGTCTAGGGAGAGGCCTAAGGATCATGAGTTGACCTGTATGATCTGTGGTTATGTCATGTTTTGAGGACTGTTTTTTGTAGGTTCTTGTGAGACCTGGGAATAAATGCACAGTGTGAGAGGCTTAAGTTGACTGTTTGATCTGTGTGATAACCTTGAACCTACTGCAATAGGTAAGATGGTTTATCAGAAACTAATGAAATGTAATATAATAAGTGTCTTCTGTACCCAGTTCATGATCATGTGACTGCTTTTTAAGTTGTATGATTGCAGACTAGGAACAGTGGGTACAGGCATTTTCTGGTTCTGGGACCTACACAAGGAACCCACAAATAACTCAGAGGAGAGGGGAGAAACTGATCAAGGGGATTAGTGGGTCTGCAGGGAGAAATGGCTAATTGGGGGTAGAGGTTACAGGATTGTGAGCAACTGGCAGGTCTATTAGGAGGCATTAGTGGGTCTCTGAGGAGGTCCTCAATCCAGAGATGAGGGGATTAAGGGCAAAAAAGAGCCTGGTAATTGTGAATGCGGCCCTAGGACTGGGCATGTAGTTGGGCTTTACCATCCCCAGGACTGAACTCCTAATGCATTTAAATACTTGCTGGATTGACTCAACCCATTCCCAATCTAAGTTAGCTCATCTATTCAGGTGAACAAACTTTAGATCAGGCATGTCATGTTTAGACTTGTTTTAAACCCTCAAACACCAACACAGATGGCCATTTAGATTTGCCAAACCCTAGTTAAGTCGCTGTAAATGTAACATCTCTTGGAGGTTTGGTTTATTTGTTTATTTTTGTCAGAACTGCTCCAGACATCGAGAGGCAGTTCTCAAAATAGTTTTACAGTCCGAATAATACTGTCTTGTGTGTCAATATTCTAAATGAATTTCTTCCAGGTTCCTATGAAAATTTGCATTCATACACTTATCTTTCAAAGCAGATTTCACCCGAACAAACCATGACCCTATTTTACCACCTTTAATACCTAAAGAAATTCTGCAGCCTGCCATGTTTAATAGCATAAGAACTTAATTAGGGAGGGAGATGGTTTGCTTGCATTTCAAGTCTGCAAAAAAAAAAAAAAAGAGAGGAACAACTGTCCCATTACTTGCATTTGTTTTTGTTTACAAAATTTGGAACTAAGGTTTCCAAAAAAATTGTAAATATTTCTCATTTTGACTAAAAAGAAATCTCACTGGCAGATTTTTAGACAGATCAACTTCAAATCCCACTAATTATAGTCAATATATCTGCTTTCAATATCTAGATGATCAATATTGAACTGATCAGTAGATGCTTCATTCTAGATTTTTAGGAAGACATTATAGCAGTGTTTCCCAACCAGTGTGCTGCAGCACAAAAATGTACCATCAGAAATGAACAGGTATGCCATGGAATCTTGCCATGGCAATGAGCTACAATAGGTATGAGGATAGGAAATGTCTTAACGGGTGTGCTGCAGACAATTTTTACTAATGTAAGTGTACCCTGGGCTGGAAAAGATTGGGAACCACTGCACTGGGGGGGAGGGGAGATAAAATTGTGTTGCACTCTTTCTGTTATCATGTAAACTAGTGTTCCTAGATGCACGTTTTATTCTCTTTCTCTTTGATTTGTCTGCTGCTCTTAAAACCATCCTTTCTTGCAAAATGTTGGCTTCTTTCAATCTGTTCTTGCATTACACTTCATGACTACTCTTAATTTTCTCTTCATCTTCCTAGTGTCAGGAAGATAAATTCCAGGGCTGCATCCAGATGAACATGGCCATGCAGTACATGGTACCACAGACCCATCTTCAGCACCACGCACCGCACATTCAGGCATTTCCCATTCTGCTACCTTGTGATCTTCAGAGATCCTGGTGTCAAAAAACCCCACATGGGGGAAATGTGTGGTGGTGCACATGGCAGCAACACACGCCACCCAAAACCAGAGTCATGCTCTGTATGCCAGAAAGGTGCTCAACTGCAAGAGCACTATGGCTGCAGCTCCCCCAAGACCCCCAGATAAGGCTTCTGGGGCCAGTATAGTTGCCCTACCCTACCCCATCCGGGCTAACCTGCCATGCATCAGAGCGTGTGGGGCACAGGCATTCCCTGGTGACAAGTAGCAGCAGCACAAGGTGTACTGCTGCTGCTTGTCCCTCAGGAAACAAACAACCATGTTCATGTGGATGTTGCCAAGGAGTTGCATGTGTCTTTGACTGACAGTGTTCTGAGGCAGGATCTCTGAACTCTTGTTAGAACTTGCTGGAATGCATATTTTATGTATCGTATTAACATTAAGAAGGATAAATATTTCAGTAACACTTTCAGTTTTAGCATAGTAGAGAAATGTGTAGTAGATTACATATAGTAAACTACTAAAGAATATAGAGCACCTGGTTGATGCTCATATTTGAGGATATTTTGTATAAACTTCCCTGACAGACTTCTGAGATTTTCTTTTCTGCATTTTGGTACATCTTTCCATTTCTATATGCAGAATGGGGGGAAGAACTAAAACAGCAGCAAAAACAACCTTTCTTTCTTCATGTTGCTGGAAATACTTAGGTTTGCTGTTGAAATATGTAGATCTCACCAATCATACTAACGAATGATTTGCATTTAATTGTGAATATTCTTCCTTAATTATAAGTCTTCTCACATGTTTGCTGTGCATTATTGAAATTGCAATAACCTTAGGAAAATCATGATTTCCCCCCCTATTTTAAAATATAAATGAAAAGTCATTTAGGTGACTTTTTCTAAAATTAATGTAGTGATATATTTTTCAGTAGGAGTACATAGAATCTGGAAGAAGACTTTTTCCAATGGGCCTCATATTCCTAGGTAGCACTGAATGTTTGATAAAGAGTTAATTCTCAAAAAAAATTGGGAAATGGCTCCAAGTTTAATTGGGACTCTTATGATGTGGCTACCTATGATATTAGGTACTAGAATTAATGACTAAGCATATTGAAACATGCTTAATAACCAAGCATATAGCCCTAAGACCTAAAGTGGTGGGGAAGGGTATTGGTTTGGGGTTCTTCTTGTTTGTTGCGGGAGATGGGGAGGAAGGGGTTGGTGGTGTTAATCTTGGTCCAGGAACTCAAAGCTGATCTTCCTTCATGTCAGTGATGACTCCAAAATGAGGCTATGGGGGATGGGGAGGGGTGGCATTTTGTGTTAAGGTATTTCTCCTACATCTTCTGAAGCAGTCTTAAAATTAAGAAAAATAATTTTTTTCACTCTGTGTGGAACTTATAGAGCTCAATGTCACAAGATGCTGCAGAGTCTGATAGTTTAACCTAGTTCAAATGGCACTGGACAAATTTATGGTGGAAAAAGTCAATCATTTGGTATTGAACATAGTATCTAAGTATGCAGCTTGGAATCCATGCTTCATGAACTGCTGAATTCTGGCAGAGGAACAGGGGCTGGAAAATTCTGGACATTTTCCATTTGACCTCCTTAGAATCCTTCTCCATTTAACCTCCCTAGAATCTATTGTCTACTAAAGTGTGCGATGATACTGGATTGGATGGACCTATGGTCTGATTTTTTTATGTCATTGTAAGGAAAATTATTTAATATTAATTGGACTAGAGTGATTTCAGTAAGCAATAAATGGTTCTATAGTCTAATGAACCTAAGTTCCAATCCCTACTTTTATGACCATATTTGTTTTGCATTAAACAGTCATTGGCTAAATCTGGAAATAGTACTGGGATCAATGACTGGAGTTCAGGGTTATAACCTTCCATGCAGCAGTTGTTACAGTCATCCCTTTCTGCTCCAATGAATCTTAAATTATTGGCTGCACAGTGGTACATTGTCATTGGAAAGGGTGATTATTGGCTTCATACAATGTAGTATATAACTTGGTCACTTGGGCAGCCTTCATGTGTAAGTAGAATTAGTTCAGATAACTATTCTAACAATTAGGCTATATAAAATGTGGCCATCAACTCTTCCTTCTTTAAACGTTTATTGAGTGTTAATGTAAAAAAGTAAAGGACCTATGGAGTTTTGAGACCAAGTTATCAGATGAGTAGTAATTTTCAAGTTCACACATTTGTCTTCAGGTTAGTCAACAGTCTGCCCAACTTCAGATTCCTTGTTACTTACTGGTATTTGCAGTTCTAATAAAAACAAAGTTTTAGGAATTGAACATTATTTATCAAGAGAATAGAACTAAAGATTTCAACTTACTTCTTCCTCAGTCACCCTTACGGTTTTCATTAGGGACTGCTATTCGGGCAACCAGAAAATCAGAGTTAACTAAAGAAAAAAATCAATAATCAGATCTGTATGTAAAATGAAAAAGCAAAAACAAAAAACAGAAAGGAAAACAATGCAATCATATAAGCAATTAACTGTCTTGTTGCTTATCTGAAAGATGAAATTTAATAAGATGAATAATTCAGAAATAGATTTACATATAAATTATACTCATACACAAGTATAAGAGCAATAAAAATCATTAATTATATCAATTATCAAACAAACAAATAGACATTTTAATGACAGCTTGTTAATTTTAAAATGGAAAAAAATAAACAAGACAATTTTTTAAAAAGCGTACGTACTTTTCTGCAACAAGAAGAATGCATCTTTTTCACAAATGCTATTGACATTATACTACCCTGAATTTTACAACTGATGCCTAATACACCCATAAAAAGTATTTTATTTCTATAATGTTGTCTAGTGCATGATTACATGGTCATCCATCATCCCTAGATGCAAGTCTTTGGCCTTTCTTTCATATAAAGATCTTTAAAAAAATAAATAAATAAAAAGTGAAGATTCCTATTAATATGCTATTGTTGCTTTCAAGATTAACTAATTATGTTTCTGTTGTTTTGATTAATGTTTCTCTTGGACAGAGGTTATAATAGAACATCTCCAATTCTTCAAGTGCATTTAAGAAATATGTATTACTGAAAATGCAATCCTTATCCTTCTTTGTATGATCATCATGGAATAGTATGAGCCCCTTGACTCTTCTGGACTGTTTTTCTTTGTTCCAAAGCCTGGGACAATTTATAATAGAGCACTGTTTAACAATTTAAAAAAATACTTGACCTTTTCCACTGTTTTCATGAAATGGAGTGTGCAAACAATTGTCCCAGAGACAAAAGAAGTAACTCCTACTAGGCTTTGAATATACCTGGGAGCAGGGAAAAAACCCCATATACAGTAGCATCAGAACAAATTTATTTCACTAATGTAGTTTTGAAACTACAATTTGTATAACTTTCATGAAGCTTTTTTTTCTGACCTTGTGGATCCTTTCATAGTTTCATGGTTTCTAGGGTTGGAAGGGACCCGAGTAGATCATCTAGTCTGACCCCCTGCCATGGCAGGAAACAATACTTTGATTCTGACCTTATTCCACTTCTATCTCAACTTTACATTTATGTGCATTGTTTCCTAAATTCTTCCTCCTTTTCATAGTCTGGAACCACACATGGTCCACCTACAGGAATCTTCTCTACTTGAAAACAATACAGGATTTTTTTTCTTGACATACAAGAAAGAGATGTTAAATTTATAGTTAAATTTTATATGGTATGGGTGTTGAACACAGCCTACAGGCTGGTACTAGCCTATAGAACCCTGTTATCCAGGCCCCAGTGCTGCATCTTAGTCTGAATCGACCTGGACTGGACCCACAGGCAGGGAGTGCACCACACACGGCACCCACTTCAGCTCATCTAGGACAATGTTGCATATGGTGTTCAGGGGCACTGGACAGCACAGGTCCTAAAGTAGCTGGAGCAGGCATCATATGTAACAGAGTCCAGGACCAGCTATCAGGTGCATCACATGCAACACCCGTACCAGTGAGCCACTCCAGGATCCATGACATGCAGTGTGGATCACAGAGCAGCCGAAGTACATGCTGAGGACACTGGAGGTAGTATGGGTGTGGAAGGGACAGGGTCTATGGGCCCATGTATTGACCTTGTATCATTCATCTGGTTTATAGGGCCAGATGAGTGTGACACCCTGCTATAGAGGATCATAATGGTCCTCTGAATCCTCTCCAATGGTGCCATGATATACAATGAGACGTTTATCTTTTCCAGAAAACTTCTCCCTATGGAGGCAGATAGATAAGAGAGACAAAAGGAAAGAGCTGCGACTCAACATCACCTGGATCTACTCCTTGCTTCTGACACTATTTGCCAAATCTGCAGGTAAACACATAGATGTTAGATAAGCCTCCTCAATCATTGACAAACTTTATGACTTTCTTATTTACTGGAAGACTATCAACCTTGAATCAAGAGACTACTACCACTACTGCAGAATACATGCCATAGGTAAAGACAGTACCTCTGGATGGAGTTCTTTTAGAAAGGCACTAAATTTCGAACCAGTTCATAAAGATTCATGTTTGAACAACTATAGGAATATTATGCTATCTCTAGTCTTTGACTTGGTCCTAAACAAATAGTGAATTACAAGAAGTAACTCTTTGATCTCCCATCTGTTCTTATTGGATTGGAATTCCAAATAAACTCACTTTAGCGGTGCATTTTTATTTCTATTTCTATTTTAATTGTTGTTTTTGATAGTCTTGATCCATTAACCAAGGCACCAGAAGATTTTTCAGGCATTAACCAGAGAACAGACTTGAGCCAAATTGACTAGTGAAGTAGCATGTCTGTAGAGGACATGGAAATTCCGTTTAAGTGATATGTATTGACTTTCCTCATATATTGTGCTAGCCAGACATAAGATTCTGTCGCGCCCCATACGCCGGTGCACCCTTGACCTGTGAGCCTGAGTCAGCACGACCGGCTTGGTGCGAGGAGGGGGATTTATGACCGGGCAGGTGGGTGATAATGGTGAGCAGGAGTCAGTATGATTTAAACACAGCGTGATGGTTTCACAAAAGATTTATTTTACTTACACTTCTGATGCACTGGAGCGTAGGCAGAGGAGCTGATTGATTTAGTTACAGCATGCAGATATCATGTTACCCAGCATTTACAGGGTGGGTAAGACAGTTGCTTCGGAGCGACTCATAAGCCGTTGCAGTCTGCAGATTACTAAGATCTCTTGATAAGAAAGATAACGTCAAAGATAAAGAGATATGCCAGAAAGATAACGTAGGCAGAGAGATGCACGATCTGTTCTTTTTGAGTGTATACACAGTTCTCTGTTCTCTGCTTTGGGAGGAAGTTCCTTCAAAGTTTTATTTGATACAGGTGACCAATTACTATACACTAATCATAAATAATTAATGAGTTGGCACTTGTGCTTTCTTTGTTTGCTCAGGTTTCATAAAAAGAGGGGGGTTATTTTTACTTGGGTGGTACTGGTTCTGTTTGGTCACAGGATGGCGCGCATAGCATATTTAATTTTACAACTTTACTAAAGTCAGCTAATCTCGTTATTATAGGTACTTTATCTTTTGTGCTGGGCTGTCAAGGTCAATTTCTCTTTCGTATGAGAACTCAAGTAATTTGAAATGAGGCACAGATAGGGGTGTGTATATGCAGCACTGTTAATACAGAGGCATAAATTACAACCACAGAGTTTCTTGTGTTAGCCTCTGACCTTTTGCCATTTGACCTTTTGGCCATCGGCATCTGAAATCAAAGACTTTGATCTTTGACAGATTCCACAACAATAATTTTTTTTGAAAGTGTGAGAAACCATATTATTCTTCATGGATACAACTACCAGACATGGATGATAATTCTAATTGGATTATTGTATTTTAGTACAAATAAATCTCTGCCCATTTTTTGTGACAGAGATCATGTTAATTATAGAGATCTTTCTTTATTTTTGAATGTATTCTGTCTCAATATCTATTATAAACACAATGTGTGGGTGTATCTACATGTGCAGTTTACTGTGGCATCCACCGTAAAGTGTCACTATCTACATGTGCAGTGCTATTGGGCCACAGTAAATTAATTACGTCTGTGGTAGCATACTACTACTTGGGACAAGTACTGTCCTACCATGAACTTTAATGTGCTACAACACATGTAGACAGTGACCAGGGCTGGCTGGGAAATACAAGTACTACAGTGTGGGGCTGCTGCCAGCCAGCCCCTCCACAGCACATTTTGCTAGAGTGGAGCAGATCCTGGCATTAATAGCACATTTAGATGTACCCTGTTTATAGCTGCTCAGCTAACAACATATTGATTACATTGTTAGCCACTTGTACTCTTCTGTCCCTAAAATGACCTACAAATACTTGTGTAATGATATCTTTTTACATATACAGTTGGGTGACTTTTTCCAATAAATCACTTATAAAAAAAAATATTGACTTCGTTCTTCCACAGATCTTCATGAATCTTGGTTGAATTGCCAAGTAATTTGGTTACATTTAAATGAAAAGTGGCAGGGAGATTCACAAAATATGCAAGAATCCTTTTAACAAATAGGTGACTTATCCAGGATGTGGGTAATTCATATTTGATTCTGGCCTCTGTTTCTTAGGACTTGAACCTACCAGAAAAGCTTGCTAGTCTCCAGGCTGTAGATTAGGCTCAGGATTTATTGCATTTACTGAGCTAGGGAAAATAACTGTATAGCTGGGTGGTATGTACACTAATTTAAGAGGATAGAAAATTGCAGTGCAAATAGTTTCATCAAACCAAACAGAGAATTAACTTGAGCTTTGTTTTAACCTCTCAGGTGACTTAATCTGATTCCTAGTGAGACTCCTTTGTTTTTGTTTTTCTTACTATCTTCACCCTCAGTCCTATTTCATGCAAAATAAAACTGATTCAGTTAACCAACACAAGCTTGCCAAAAACATATAATACAACAGAGCCTAGTGATTTGAGCAGTGTGGTGGAAGACACAGGTTAACAATCTTTAGGGAATCAAGATAAAACTCCATTTGGATCTCCAACTAGCCTAGCCTTCAGTTATTGAAGAAAAGAGGGCATTGTCTTATCCTTCATTTTCAGAATGGTGCTTAAACCTAGACTTTCATTTCCCTTTTGTTAAACTTCTAAATAAGTAACAAAATTATCCTGTTACCACATTACACTAACAGCTATTGGAACCTTGCAGGAATCTCAAAGGTAATTATCATGGGCAGATGTGGCTCATTAGACTCTGCGATGAATATAAGGGAGATGGCAACATCTTTATCTTTAAAGGAGACCTAGTCAGACTTAAACAAAATTTTGAAAGAGATACTTAGCTAAGATTAGAAAGAAGATTTAAGTTGAAGTTTCATGCCATCATGATTTAAAATAGCTATCAGATAAAAACTCAACAGTTGAAAAAGTAACTTTTCCAACTTTGTAGATATGTAGTTTTTTTGTTTGGAGTTATGGGGGCTTCACCTTCTTGCATGTACTGATAAGAAAACTTATTGTGAGTGAATATTAGAATTGATTAAACAAATGAAAAAAATAAGTGCAAAATATATGGCTTCTCTGTATTTTCTACCACAGTTCCAAATCCCTGGATTTTCTGGTTTTCTGTAACTAATATATTATTTATTGTGCCTTCTGTGGGTGTGAACAAGCATTTTCCACCCATGGCTTACTTTAAGCTGCCTCAACCTAGGAGGGGAGCAGCATGTGCATCCATTAAACATTGCTGGGAGCAGCATGTGCAGCTGTTACCTATTGCTAGGAACAGCATGGCCAGCCCAGTATCTGTGGGTGGGAGGACGGGCTAGTGGGATGGAGGTGAGGTGAGGAAGGGAGGGGTTGGTATGTCCATAAGCATTCACTAAATCGGTTTAAGCTCTTCCTAGATCAGGTTAACCTATTTTCAGTCTAAGTTAATGTTGCTCCTAAGGTAAACCAATGTAGACTGAGCATGCCATTTTTTGGCCAAATTAAACCCTTAAAATACTTGTACAAGTGAACATAAGGATCTACCTAAACAGGATTAGGTTGATCTAAATGTAATGCATGTGCTTATTTTCAGGCATTTCCCCTTTCACTTCTGAATTATGTTAAAAACAATTCAGTATAGAACTTCAAGCTAAAAAGAAAAGTTTAAAATGTAATTAAAACAAAACTTTCCTTATCACCACCTCTATGGAAAGCTCCTTAATATTACCATCTGGGATATTTAATATGACACAGTGTAGGTTTAATAGGAACACTACGTTCCTGAAGGTGACATCCTTATTGATTTAGTCTCTGTGACATTTCTACATTTACTTTTTAGTTTACATCTTTCTGCCTCATCCAATGTGAACTGGTTTTCACGTATGATGTGGAAAAAGCATTTGGAAAGAAACTTAAAATGAAGAAAAAATTGTACTTATAAACAGGGAACCTGGGTTTCTCTGACTTTAAAAAATCCCCAACTTTTTTTAATTAAAAAAAAAAATTACCCCAAGTCCACATTTTTCTATGATTAAAGTAGTGTCCAAGTGGTATCCCATTTTAATCATGGAAAAATGTGGATTTGGGGTTACTTTTTTTAACCTGAAAACTGGGGATTTTTTTAAGTCAGCAGTTTTTTGCTTATAAGTTTGCAAAGTGGAAGGAAACATTGCTGGGATAACTCTTTTCTTTTTAACTCTATTTACTTCTTAACAATGAAAATCAGTTTTCCAGCTTTAATTCACTGAATATTTTGAAATAATTTATAAAATCTTGGGAGTGAAATCTCTACTCTCAAAGTCACTTATTAAACACCCAAGATTTCATCGTAAGCTTACAATCTTCTGTTTGTTTAGGGAAAATCTTCTTTAGTTTTTACTCAGTTTATAGATGTTAAATGCACCCTAGGCCACTGAAGGAATTGGCTGAGGTAATTTTAGAGCCAACCTAATCTTTGAGGTTGGGTGAGGTTCTGGATGATTGGGAAAAGGAACTAAATTGAGGGGCAAGTCCAGGTGAGTGAACGCATGTGGTTTGTGGCACATCCCATGCTGTATATGCATACATTTGCTGTGCTGTTAACTAGAAGCACAGTTGGGCTTTTTTCTTTGTTGCTTTACACTAGGACATCCTGGTGTCAAAATCATATCAGAAAAAAAAGTCACACCCAAATCAACATCATGCACTGCCCAAAGTCAGAGCCTGGCCAACCAGTTCCACACTTTGCCTGCTGGCCAGAATCTGTGCATCTGGTTTGTTGCTCCTGCCCTGAGAGGTACTGAGGACCCCAGGTAAGGCTGCTTGAACTATTGGATTGGCTGCAGCCTTCTCTATCCCACCCAGAGCACTTCTCCCAACTCTAACCCCACATGCAAGGCCGTGGGATGGGGTAAAAGGCAGCTGCACAAATGTGTACCACTCCTTCCTCTCCCCACATGGCAACCATGCACCACTGATCATGGGGATGTGGTTGAGGAGTTTTTTGTTTGTTTGTTTCAAAAGCTTGATTAGTGATGAGACAGCTGGTGTTAAAATATTTCAGCTTACCATATCAAAGAAGTGGTTCCAAACCTATCCTTCAGCTAAAAGGAGTGGTTATTTTTTAAAGGAGCTTTGTATTATTTCTTTCATATCCGTATCAAGTGTGTTCAGTTTGCAATCCAGTAGTAACTGAGGGCATCATTTATCCTGCAGAAACTCTATCAATATTGATGCTTGGCAATGAACCAGGTTTCATGTAGGAGCAAAGCTCAATTTCTGTACACGTTGGAGGAAAACAAAGTCATTTGAATTGCAAACTGAGCATTCTTCACATCACGGGTCATGAACTCACAATACCATTAGTACAACCCACCTTTTTTTTTAGCTTACATATGAACTGCAAGCCTATGAAAATATAAATAAGTAGTAAAAAGACATTCATCACTGCGACTATCAGAAAATACAGATGTTTGTCATATAACTGCTGTAAAGTCACAGATTCTTAAAACAAATGCTCATTTGTCTTGTGAACCTGTAAGTGCTGATGTCCTAGATTAACATGCATCCATTTTCTAATCACATCCTTGGATGATTTTTAATTTTCATCCACAGTGAATGTTTTTCTATCATCTTAATCTTTGTTTAAATATATCAATCTTTTTATAGTTCCTTTAGCATAATAATTAACATGCTTATCCAATTGGTATCTTATATGGGGGGAGGAATATCAGAATCTACTTATCAGGTTTTCAAAGATCTAAATCAGAGAAGTATGAGTTAAGTGTGATAATACTTCAGCCCATTAGCTAAATAAAATGAATGAAAAGTTGTCATTTCCTTTTTCAAACCCTTATCCAATATGCTTGAGAACAGGGAAGCCAAAGAAGATGATATGCCTAGAAAGTTCTGAATGTTTTTTAAGGAAAATAATCATTTTAGTTCTGAATCTCTGATAGTCTCCTTAAATCTCAGATGTAGGGAGAATGTGCTTCTTCATTTGATACAATAACAAATAGTCTATAATGTATAGTAAAATTGTAGAATAGAGAATTAGAGATACTTAATCATTTCATAATACTTTCTAACAACCTGGACAACTTAAATGAGGTGATTTTTGGAGCCCTGTGTATATGTTCTACATGCTGCTTTTTTTTTATTACCTAAACCCTTAACTTCCACTATTGTGTGAGTTCAAAGGAAGCCAAAGAAATACAGAGGTGCATAATAGCTCATGATGGTTCTTCATACACTGCAGTAATACAGGAATTTTTTTTTGTTCTGTTTTTTTGGCTGTGGTTTTTTGTGGTTCAGGATTTCTTAGACTACCTAGATGCTTTCAAGTCAGCAGGTCCAGATGCAATGCACCCTAGGCCACTGAAGGAATTGGCTGAGGTAATTTTAGAGCCAACCTAATCTTTGAGGCTGGGTGAAGTTCTGGATGATTGGGAAAAGGAAAAAATAATGAAAGGGACACATGAGGATCAGGAGAATTACTGGCCAGTCAGCCTGACCTTGAAACCTGGAAAGATTTTAGAGTAGGTCCTCAAGGAATCTATTGTGAAACACCTAGAGGGAACAAGGTGTTAAGGAAGAGCTACCATGGATTCACCAAAAACAAGTCAATTCTCACTGGCCTGACACTTTGACACTTTCTCCAATTATGTCATCATTAACAAGCTATGGAAGTAGAGACTAGATAAAAGTTCTGTAAAGTGGATACATAACTGGTTAGCTCATCATGCTCAGTGGGTAGTCATCAACAGGGCTCCTGGTTTTCTCTGATTAAAAAGAAAATATATTAGTGGCATTGCATTTTAAGTAAAGAAAAAATGTGGATTTGGGATGGCTTTTTTAAATCCAAAAATTGAGGATTTTTTTCCAAAGAAAACCAGGAGCCATAGTCATCACTGGCTTGCTTTGTTGAGAGAAGGTATCAAATAAGGTTCCCCAGGATTCTGTCTTTGATCCGGTACTTTTTTAATATCTTCATTAATGATTTGCATGATGGGACTGAATGCACACTTAGGAAATTTGCAGATGAACCCAAAATGGGTATAGTTGCAGACAAACTTGGAAGGTAAGGATAGGATCCAGAATAACCTGGATAGACTGTAGAGGTGGTATGCAAACAATCAGCTGAGATTCAACAAGGACAATTACAGAATCCTGCATTTTGGGTGGAATAAATGCACACAAAAGTACAGACTCATGAGACTTCAGAACTGCAAAGAATCTGATGTTCACATTGGATCATAAACTGTATATAAGCCAATAGTGTGCTTTGTTGCAACTGGGCACCAGCATACTAAGCTATATTAATAGGGCTGTTACTGTCAAAACAATGGAAGTGGCTCTTCTGCTGTATTCAGCACTGGTGAAGCCTCATTTGAGTCTCTTAGTGCATGTGTCCGCATATGCATTAGATCCAGGAGCAGTTTACTTATGAAAAAATACTTAGGTAAGAACAGATATTACACACAAACTGGTTTAAGTGATCAGAAACTGGTTTAAACCTTTAATAGAACAGATATTCAGTGTATATAAAACAGTTTGAAAATGGCTGGAACTGGTTTGAGATAAACCTGGTTGAATGTAGTATCAGACTTTACTGATTTGGCTCAAACTGGTTTATGGACTGTCTCTTCCAGACCCCTTGCTGGTTTAAGATAAACCAAACACCCCCCACATCCTGGCCTGCTCTCTGGGCTGGGCATGGCTTCTGCTCTACAGCAGAGCTTGCACCTCCCCCCGCACCCTGGCTGGAGCTCCAGCAGAGACTTGCAGGCACAGCAGGATCTGTCTGACTTCTTCCTGCCCTACCCCCACCCCTCACTGCTTGCTGGACAAGCAGGGATCCCCTCCCCTCCTAGCTCCTACAGCATGGACCCCAGTCCCATGGACCATAGACATGTGGTATGCTAGCTAATGCTGAGAGGTGTCTCTGTGTGTGAGTCTCTCCAAATTCACTGGGACAGGCAAACAGAACAGTGAGCACTTAGGGCTGTTTGGAGCTAAACAACAGGTCAGCCAGTAAGCTGTTTAAAATGATTTTAAAGTAAAGGAAAGAGGCTATTGTTTTGCTAATGAGGTGATAAACACTGTTATCAGGCCCCTGGTGGCTTGCTCCTGTCAGTTTGCTGCAGACAGTATAAAGAAGCAAGGAGGGAGTTTGAAAAGCTCTGTACTATCAACAGATGCATGCACTGCACACCCTCCCCACCCCTTGCCTCAGAGTGCTAGCAGGGACTGGGGTCTGGCAACACTCCTGCCCTTTGAGCAGTGAATGTGGAAAAGCCTGGGATGGTGCAGGCAGACCTCCCTAATCAGAGTGTCCTATCAGGGCCTGGCCATGCGTCCCCCATCTCAGTTCAGCATTGTGCTAGAGACGGAGGGATACTCTAGCACCTACCCCCCCCCCAGCTTCTAGCCTGAGGAACTGCAGGCATGTGCCTGCATGTCCAGCACGCCTGTGGAGTTACAAAGCGATTTACCCTAGCCAGGTTAAACTAACCTGCAAAGATTGAATCAATTCAGGCTCAGGCATCTTGAATGTCTGTCCCTAGCCCTTGTGAGTAGATGCCTGCCCACGAGCATTTATGCATGCAGGGAAGCAGGAACACTTCCTGAGACCCTGCAGTGGGCCCCTACTACCTAGGTGCTAGCTCAAGGGATGGCAGGGAGCACCAGGCCAGGATCCCTGTCCCAGGGGGATGCCTACTTCTGGGGCAGGTTAACAATGTTCTCCAGTCCCGACAGCAGAGAACTCCTGGCCCCAGTCCCCCAGTTGGGGCAGGGTACTTGGAAAGAGCTGCAGGGGTGGAGCAGGTCCCAGCTCCCTGTCCCAATCCACCAATGGGGCTAGTAGTGAGCCTCTGGCTGGGCAGGGATTTCTCCATGATGTCCCCCAGCTGGGGGCTCACTACTATCTGCCCCACTGGCATATGGGGCAGTGGGCTGTGACCTGCCCCACAGTTGCAGCTCTTCCCAAGACTCACACCTCAATCACCTGATTGGCACATGGGGCTGAGACCTGCTCCTAACTAGGACAGTTCCCAGTCCTGGCTCCATGATTGCAGTGTGGGGGTTAGAGAGTCTTTTCCCTGCTCAGATCCTTGATCATGGAGCTGAGCGGGGAACAGCTCCTCTGGCATGGCCAGCAGGGAGCTCCCAATGCCAGCTCCACGATCACAGGTCCAGCACTGGGAGATAATCTCCCAGCCCCCTGATCCCCAATTACAATGGCAAAGTGTGTGTGTATGGGGGGGAGGGGCTTGGAGATCCCTGCTCAGACTCCAGTAGCAGAACCCACCCTGGCAGCAGGCAGCTCCTGGGACTAGGGAGCAATCTCCCAACCCTGTTGGCTAGCTGACCATAATCAGATTTTCTTTTGGTCAGGCATCTACACGAGTGCTACTACACAATAACAAACCACAAGTAAATTTACTACCTGAATTTAGTGAGGTTTACTATGCAGTAGTCATGTGCACATATAGACACATGCTTACTGCAGAGTAAACTATGCTCCTGCACAGTAAAGCATTTGGTGTAGATGCACCCAGTATGACTAAATAGCTATTTAACTTTTTGTGATTGCAATGTGCTTTTAAGCATGCCCTTGATTGAATGCTTCCTGATACCTCCTGCTTCACAAATTAGAGGCCTTTGTATAAAAACTTTGACTTTTTCATAAGGCAATGACTCCTCCAAGTGTAAAAAGGTTCTTTTATTTCTTTCCTGCAAATCTGTTTTAATCCAAGAAAACCAGCAAAGTAGTGAAATACCTAAAGGAAGTTACTTCAGCCTCATCTTCTGAAGAGACAAAAGGTCATTACATGGCAATTCCACTTGCACTTCAAAAGGTATAACTAAAAGAACTCTGCAATTGCCAGGTTTACTGTGCAGTAAGTGCCTGCATCTATTCATGTACACACTTACTGTGCAGTAAAAATTCTTAATTGTAATTAAATTTGCTATCTGAATTTACAGGTAGCAAATTTTAAACATGATTAGTTAATGTGTGGTAGCACACATGCAGACATGACCTAGGAGCAAGTTTGCTCCTGGGTCTGCCCAGCTACTTAGGGCCACCCTGAAACCAGACCCAGGGCTCCAAGCTAGGAGCCTATTCTGCTCTATGGCTCGGCTGCCTCTATATGGCAGCCACTATCTGCAGGCTATAATAGCATGCAAACATTTTGTGCCCTGAGGCACACAACACAGACACTGAAGGCTTTGTGTGCCCCCTTAGGCAGGCCACAGCATTGCTGTGCCTGCCTGCCAGCACCTTCATAATGCTGCCTGACACTGTACTGCCACATGGCTGCTAGGGTAGTGCCATTGGAGCCACATGGGTACTTAAGGGTACTCCAGGCTGCTCCAGCCCCTTCCCAGCCCTATCATCCTCCCAGGGCTGCCTGCAGGCAGCCTCTGGACAGCAGGCCAACACAATGTACCTTCAGCATGTCCCCACAAACCTGCCCTGCACCTGCAGGTGTTGAAGGACATAGCCTCTGCCATGCAGCGCAACACCAGGGTGTGAAAATGCCAGGACAGCTGCACAGGGCCCAAGAGAGTCAGTTCAGGACCCAGCATAGTGTCATCCTGTGCATCCTGGCCCAGGACCACATGCATGCATTCACCCATGCCTTCCACCTGGGGCCCCAACTGGAGCCAGGAGGAGACTGGTGACTTCACAGTGCTGTGAGGCAAGGCAGAGCTGCTGTGCAAGTTTAGGGCAGGCACTTCAATCCCCATATTTGAGTTCCTGTCAGGTTGCATGAGGGAGTAAGGACAAAACCAGTCTATGTGGGACTGCCAAATAAAGTTCAAGGATTTGCAAGCACGGTGGGTGGCCATGACTGATCACTATCATCATTCTGGTTGTGCCCACAAGACCATGCCCTTTATGCAGCAGCTGACCAATATTTTGGTGCCCTGGGACCCAGGCTGCAACCGTGCAGTGTACACAATCATGCATGGCCTACCTAGCCTGGCACCTTTGGTGACATGACATCTCCGGCATGCAGATCCCTGTCCCACCCAGCTCTCCAGCTACACACTCCACCAGCAGCTCAGAGAACCCTGATCAGCACCTGCCTCATTAACTGTACAGCCCCAGCATCAGCCATAAGGGACAGCTATGTCAATGCTGGCCACCAGTAGTGCAAGTTCCTCCCCAGGTGTGGGTTCCACAGCCAGGCACCTTGATTTCACACCCCAGGGGCCAAGGATCCTGTGTGCAGCTGTATGCACCAAGCTGCCAGCCACACCAGCCCCAGACATGTGGTAAGACCCTCACTGGGCAGCAGGCCCTTTCTGCCTCAACCCTCACCCCTATCCCTGACCTCTGCCCCTGTCTCCTGTCCCTGCCTGTCCCATCCATAATCTCCTGGCCCCAGGTCTCACTCCCCATCCACAGTGTTCAAAGAGGCAGCCACTGTATATAATTTATTGAACAGCAGGGATCCTGTTTTTCTCTGATAAAAATTCCTAATTTTCAGGTTAAAAACATAACCCAAAGTCCACATTTTTCCATTATTAAAATGAAATGTCACTTATATGGATAGAGACAGATATGAGTGGTGTTTTATTTTGATCATGGAAAAATGTGGATTTTTGGTTACTTTTTTAAACCTGAAAATTGGGAATTATTATTATTACATTATTAATAATATCTATCAGAGAAAACCAGGATTGCTGTTGATCAGCCTGTGACCCTGCAGCTGGGCAGGCATGGGCCCCTCAAATGCCAAGGAACATGTCAATGCCAGTAGCAATGTCTTCCATAGCAGTCAGAGTAGGGATGTGCAGGATTGCCACAGGTAGTCCTCCAGGCAGCAGTGGAGGTTGTGGCACAGTCCAGACTTGTCCCCCATGCCCTCATATCTCAGGGTCCCAAACCAGGAGTACGTGTGCACCTGGGCACCATGATCATCATCAGCAGGGTGTAGTGGGTTGGGTACCCCTCAGCTTATTGTGTACTAACCAGGGCGCACACAACAGGGGGTGTGGTGGTGTGGCAGGGGGTTAGCCCTTTGGTGCCTCCCCAGAGATGCCCCTTGTGGGGAGGGTGGGGGCATGGCCAGCTCCTTGTGCCAGCTGTCAGGGAGCCCTGTACCACCCCAGCCCAGGTGCTGGCCTACAGGGGAGAGAGGGGGCCTGGACCTGCACGAGCAGGTGCTGCCAAGTTCTTGGCCTCTCCCACCCTGGGGATGGAGTGGGGGAGGTAGACTGCCTGCAGCCAGAACCCAGTGGTCCACCAGTCTCAGAGGAGCACGTGGGGACAGGGGACTCTTCTGGCAGTCACTTCAGCCCAAGCCTGCCCACCAGTTTACCATGGCCCCTGAGTATCCATGCATGGCTGACCCCCAATCGGAGGCTGGGCCACTGGTACAGAGTATCTTAATTTGGAAATGTTGCAAACTCTCACAAAAGGTTTCTGTCTCATGGTTCTACAGGTCCAGCACCTGGACATGGGGGAGAGGTTGCAGTTGCCAGTGGGGATGCTGGCTCAGAGTCACCACTGTCAACCACCTATGGATGTACTGGCTGCACCAGAAGTGCAGATGGACTGGACCCTCCTCTTCCAGCTACTGGTGGTGGTGGCAGAGGACTGTGAGCAAAATACACAGGCCTCACAGGGAGAAAAAATCATCCCGGCACAATGAGATGTAGGACCAGGCCAATTATGAGTTCCAGGCTGAGCTTCTGGCCCGGGAGCCCAAGGGGATCCAGATTCTGAAGAAACAAAACACCATCCTGAGCTAGGCGGTGTAGGCAGTAGACAGCCACCATCAGGTGCTGGACACCCTCCTGGCCTGCCGGTTGCATTCATGCCCACCACTGCCCAGCCCCCCACCCTAGCCCTACAGGCCCCCTTGCATTCATCTGTTGCCCTGCAGCAGGCTCCAACCTGGGCTTGAGAATAGCTCCTCTACCCCCTCCAGCTGCTGGAAGCTCCTGGCCCGCTCCCTCCCCTGGGTCAGCTGAACCTCCCACCCCACCTGGACCTAGGCCCTCTGTTACCCCAGTCCCATGGAGATGCAAAGCAGCCAGCAGCTTTGACAGGATCACACGCTGGCTGTGCTGGCCATAGACAGCACCTGGCAGATGGGGAGCCACCTGCACGGGAGGACCAGCAACTGCAAACACCCCAGGGTGAGCCCCTCACATGCCACATGCACTGTGTGTGCACCCATGGAAGAACAGCCAAAGGCCATGGTGCTGGATGTCTTCCCCCTATGTGACCCTACTCCCCCCCACTCACTCAGGAGCACCACAAAAAATGACTTTGTATATAATTTTCATGGGAAAAAGGTGTCTATTGTTGGCAGGTGGGGTGGATGCTGCAAGGGGCTCTGCGTCTTGAGAAGGGAAGGAGGTGGGGGGGCTCTGTATGTTGGGGAGGGAATCCAGCCTGCCCACCTGCTCCTTGAAGATCTGGGGGGGGGCACACCCCCTCCCACCCTTCCAGGATGCAAGTAGCAGTGGGAGCTGTCTTCCCCCTGCCTCAAACCGTGCCTCTGTCCCATGCCCTGACCACCCCTGGGCAGTGCCTACCCCTGCCCCCTCCCTCCCTCACTGTGAGGGGGCCTTGATCTTTCCCCCCACACCTTTTCCCTCTCCTGTCCCCTTCCACCACAACAGACTTACCACCTGGAGTCAGCTGTATCAGTTATTAGACCAATATCAGCTGATATCCCTACTTAAATATCAGCTATCAGTATTGGCCCTCAAAATCTCTATCAGTGCACCCCTAGTAGATGCCTATTCAAAAATTCTTACTCTGTATTAGCTTACACCACAGTAAATATAAACTGGAGTAAATACATATGCAGATGATCCTACAAGGTAAGGATTTTTGTCTCTGTAATATGCTGGAGACAAAATGCATGTATGGATTGTGGATGTGTGGTTGAATGAGTAGTGTTTTTTGCCTAGGGACAGACATTACACATAAACCAGTTTAAGTGATCAGAAACTGGTTTAAACCTATAACAGAACAGATGTTCAGTGTACATAAACCAGTTTGAAAATGGCTGAAACTGGTTTGAGATAAATTTGGTTGAATGTAGTATCAGACTTAACTGATTTGGCTCAAACTACTTTCTGCAATATCTCTTCCAGACCCCTTGCTGGTTTAAGATCAACCAGACATCCCCAGCATCCCAGCCTACTCTCTGGGCTGGGCAGGGCTCTCTGCTCCACAGCAGAGCTGGCCCTACCCTCTGCTCCCTAGCTGGAACTCCAGAAACTGTGGGCTGCTTCCCCATCCCCTCACTACTCCCTACTAAGCAGGAATTCCACCCTCCCCTCTTCCTTGCTGAGAGGTGTCTGTATATCAGATAGCAGACCACAAGTTGCCTATGATCAGTGCTGAATCAACAGGTAGAATCAACAAGCAGAATCAACAAGTAGCTGGTAATGTCCCTCTGTTGTTTTCTTAATTGGGTGATAAACACTGTTATCAATTCCTTGCTGGGCTAGTCAGAGCTCCTTCTGGAGCCTGACCATGGCCTCCTCAGCTCTATGCTGTGGAAGAAAGGGAGGGCTGCTCTAATGCCCCCCAGCTTCTAGCATGAGCCACTGCAAGCATGTGCCTGAATTTCTGGGATGTCTGTCTGGTTACAAAATGGATTTAGGCTAGCCAGGTTAAACTAACCTGCAAAAATTGAATCAATTCAGGCTCAGGCTTCTTGAATGCCTGTCCCTAGCCCTAAAGGAATGCATTGTCAGACTCTTTTAGTTGGTGTCTAGGACTCTTTCCCTTTTCTTTCACTGGTCTTTGGAAAGGTTAATGTAGCCATAAATAGTAGTCTCACTGAGGCTTTTTATACTTCCCAGAATGAAGTTTGATCACCCTTTCTCTGGTACACATCTTGCCTGAATAAAAAATAATAAACAGTTAAACTAGTGTAACTTTAACTCAGAAGGGAGGGAACTGGGGACAGCAAAACATGGTCCCTACAGAAAAAAAAATGTTTGAGATTAGAAGTATCAACTTGTTTAATGAGTAAGGGCAATTTATTCTTCTAGGCAAAAAAGACAAGAACATATTTTTCAAAGATTTTTCTGTACTAAAGAAACTTAAAATAAAAAGTTACAAGATAAAAGACTTGTGGATTACATTTACTCTGGAAAGGTGTCAGTTTGATCTGATCTGTGAAATGTATAGCTCAGGAGAAAACAACAGGCAATTAACAAGCAAAAGTACTCACAGTTTACAGCCAAAGGGAGCCAATTAAGCTCATCATAAAAGTAGGGACTTTTGTAGACACTATATCTAAAACAATCCATCTAATCACACTAGATGTCCTTAAACTGAGAACAATTTAAGAAATAGTGTAAATGTGCAAGAGATACACATAGGTTTGTAAAGGAAACTAAAAAGATCAGTTTTCATGATCAATTTAAGATTTAACCGTGGATAAAAAAAAATAAAAGGGATATTGGACAGGGCTGTGTGAAGCTTTGGTAGCCAGTTTGATTCAGAGGATATTCAGCCTGATTTGGGGACTAAATCTCCAAATTTGAATAAAATTGGAAGACTAATTAAAAGGTCCAAATTGATCTGAACCATCCAAATCAATTCAGAAAAGTTTTGGCAATTTGGCCATAAACTAAACAGACAGTTGCCACAGCTGCCTCCAGCTGGTAAGGGTGTTGGAGTTGGGGGAGAAGAGAGGAAGGAGGAGGGCATGGAGGACAGAGGGATTGGGGTTGGGACAAGCTATGCAGCTGGGGTGGGGGCAATGGAATTTGGGGAGGGGGGTGGAAGAGTGCAGGATGCAGGTGCAGCACTTGGATTAGGGACTATGCCTTGCTGCCGCTTACCCAGCTGGGGTGGGAGGGTGGGACGTGTGCACGGTTCACTCTGGGTGGAAGGGGGCAGACATCAGCAGGGCATAGCTCCTGCTCCCAGCACTGCCCCCCCTGCACCATCTGGCAAGTAGCGGCAGAGCCCACCTCCTGTGCCCCTCTGCATTGGCTGGGCAAGCAGCAGCAGCACCTGCCCGCACCCCTCTGCATTGGCTGGGCAAGTGGCAGCAGTGCCTGTTCCTCCATGCCATCTGGCAAACAGTGGCAGCACCCACCTTGCCCACACTGGCTGGCAAGTGGTGGCAGAGCAGAGTCCCTGCTCCCAGCACTGATGTGGTCATGGTAGCTCTGGGAGTGGGGACTATGCCCTGCTCCAACTTGCCCAGCTGGCACGGGGGGTGGCACTACAGGTGTGGCAGTGCTTGAACCAGGAGCTATGCACTGCTGCCACTTGCCCTCTTCCACCCAAAGCAAGCTGCACCCACAACCCTGCCCCATGCCTCCTTCCTGAGTAATGCACCCCTCCGCCCCGGCTGGGCATCTTGTCCCAGCCTGAGCCCTAATTCCTCCCTCCCCCATGCCTCTTACCTCCCCCAACCCCAACAGACTTACCAGCTAGAGAGAACTGTATCAGCTGCCTGTTTAGTCTATGGGCATATGTCCAAAGTGGTGCCAAATCTTTTGGATCTGATTTGGCCAAATCAAATCAGGACAGTGATTCAAATTTCTGAATTAAATCACTCTGCCCTGAATTGGCCAAATCCAAATCTGAAGTGAATACTTGCCACTTTGCACAGGCCTAATATTGGAAGAAAAATAAACAACCACACATATAGCAGACACCTTCCTTTTGATTTTACTGTAGGATTAGAGGATTGGAAGTGACCTTGAGGATTTTGTCATTCAGCCCCCTGCTCAGATTTCTTGAAAATCCTTAATAGTCCTTAAAAGCTGAATTGTTTCCATCAAGAAAACAGTTTGAAAATGAATAGAAAAGAAATCACTCATTATAAATTATTACTTGCATTGAAACTTTTATTTAGCATCAGGACTTTCCCTAGTTTTTTGTGAACTTTGTGTTTCAACTATACAATGCCTAAAACAGATGGCTTACAATATCCATTACAATGACGTAGAAAAGGTAGAAAATAGACAACAGGGAGAGAGAAAAGAAAATTAGAAGCTATAAGGGAACAGCATGGAACATTATTCTGTAGACTGCAAGTATTGATATGTTTTTAGGGAAGGAGGAGGTAGACGAAATTTAGTTGGCAGCCAAAGATAAGATTTTGAAGGGGGATAATAGGAATGCATTGTTTACTTTATAGACTTACATGTTGTAGATGTACCTTTCCAGGTGTGGAGGATGAAGGGGAGGGACACAAACAGAGGTCTGACAGTAGCACTAGGAGACAGAAAACTAAATCGTATGTTACTGCATGTACCTAAATGGCACATAGGTAGTTGTGTAACTGCCTTTTTTGGAATGTAGAGTTTTGGGATTCTGTTTCTTCCAGGAGTGGGATATCAGCAACTTGCATGCCAACTGGCCAGAAGTGAAAATAGGGGTGGGGATGCTAATAACCCTCCTAAGTTTTAATCCATTGGCATCCTCACTGTTATAGAACTGGTGGGAAACCTAAGTTCTAAGCCATCCTCACTGAAGACTGATTTCATCCGTTGTTTCCCAGAAAAATGTTCTCATTACCAGGCCTTAGGCTAGGCATTGCCCAGAAACTTTTCCAGCTACCCCTCCTCCCCCCGGCCCTTGGAGCTAGCTCACTGGACCTTGTGTTTATTATTAATTAGATCAAGGTTTCCAACTTCTGAGTGGGTGGGGGAAGTATGCAACACTAGCATCATAGCATGCCCTTCCCTGGTTGCCCAAACTCTGAGCCACTTAGTGTGGGCCACATGCATCAGAGGTGTTTTCTTTCATCTCTCCCCCACAATTGCCACTACACTACTGGCAAGCAGCCTGTCCATTCTAAGGGCTGAACTGATGGCACATAGTCCCTTCACTGGAACCTCCCCACCACAGTGAGTACTGTGTGCCAGTGGTGTGCAACCTCCTGGGATTCCACTACTTGACATGGATTGAGTTGGTGGCACATGGCTCCTTCTCAGCTATGTATAAGTGAGAGAGACAACTATGGTGGCCCAGACAGTATGTTAACTGTATGCTAACTGTATGCTAACTGTGTGTGGTCTGTGGAGCACATGCTGGCTCTTCACAGCCTATGAGCTGCCAGTTGGACCTTCTTGCATTTCATAAATAACACTGGGATAGTTTCCATCTAACTGGGAAACAAAGGCCCAAACTAATATCCAAGTTTGGAGCAGTAACCATCTTAATGAGCTATACATATGTTTCTTGCTTGTTTTAGTGATCCTGGATCTATGAGCCTATGACCAGGGATCCAGAGAACAGGGGCTGCAAACAGAGGAAGCAGTTTGCAGGCAGTTGCTGGAGGCAAGAGGAAGAAGAAGGAGGAGATCATCCAGGCACCATATCCTGCCCAGGAAAGGTAAATGATCCAGTTGCCTGTACCTTTGGTTTTCCTGAATGTTTTGGTGCACTGTGTGTGTTTGGAGCATGTACTCTGAGAAGGTGGGGGTGATAGCTGCCTGATGAGTGATTGCTGATTGTTGTGGGATTGCTGCCTAAGCCTGACAGAAGCCCTAACAAAGGGGCTGAGTCAGGCCCAGCCCAGAAGTATATAAAAGGAGACTCCTCAGGTAACCAGGGAGCCTGTAACCAGGGACCCTGAAAAAAGGGACTGCAAACAGGGGGAGCAGATTGCAGGCCAGTTCCTAGGCCAGTTCATGGGTAGTAGCATAGCCAATTACTACACAATAGTGGGGACACGTTGTATCCCATGGCTTCCCACCTTGACCCCAACTGGAGTTTCCTTCCCTTGCACCACGGAGACCTCCACCGATATGGAATTCATGGTTCCAGTCTCCACCCAGACGGAGCCCATAGCACAAGGCTGTGAGGGCTGCCTGGCATGGCTGCCAGCAACTGGGAATGGGAACAAAGTCACCCCCACTTGTGGTGTACGCTCCTTAGTGATGTCCCTTGAGTCCCAGGTGACTGAGCTCCAGGCCCAGGTAGGCCGAGTTTGTGCCACCAGGGCCCACAAGGAGGAGATTGATGAGTACTAAATTCAGGCTTTTCTTCATTCTTCAAGACAAGAGAAGAAGATAGAGAAGGTGGCCAACAAGAAGGCTGGCTAAAAAGACCCACCCAGAGCTACCTGGAAGATGGTCATATCAGGCTCCATGACATTCAGGGCTAGGGTTGCCCCTCCCCTGGCATTGCACAACAGGTATACTCCCCTCACCATGCATGAGGAGGCTTTGATGGAGACATCAGAGATGGAGGTGGGTAGTCAGTGAACTGCCACCCCTAAGAGGAGACACAGGGTGGTAGGAGACTCCCTTCTGCAGGGCACTGACCCATCTGCCATCTGCACCCCCGAGCCCATGAGGTCTGCTGCCTCCCTGAAGCCTGCATCTGGGATGTTGTGGAGAGAATCCCTAGGCTCGTCTGGCCCTCCAACCACTACTCCATAGTCCTCATCTGTGTGGACATAAATGACATTGCCAGGAGTAATCTGGGCTGGGTCATGAGTGACTACAGGGCACTGGGGGCTGGGCTTAAGGGGCTGGGGGCACAGGTAGTTTTTTTCCTCTGTGCTCCCTGTTGCAGGCCATGGACTTAGGAGGGAAGGATATGACAAAGAAGTAAATTGATGATTCTGGTGGTGGTGCTACTGAGAGGACTTTGGTTTCTTTGACCACAATGTACACTTCAGGGAGAGCGGACTCCTGGGAAGAGACATCTTCCACCTCATGCTGAGGGGCAAGTCCCTGTTCTCAGCCAGATTGTCCAATCCCCTACCTGGGACTTTAAACTAAGATCACTGGGGGATGGGGAAACATTGACTGAAACGTGCCTTGGAGCTGATGTCAGCCTCTGATACAAGTAAGCTCTAAAACTGGGGAAACTAGGAGAATCATTCTTGTAAAAGCTGGGGGAATGGGGGAATGGTTCCCCCTCAGAATGACAGGAAATTGAGGGTCTCAATTGGAGGACTCAGATGCATGTACACTAATGTCAGGAGTATGGGGAACAAACAGAAGGAGTTAGCCCTCTTACTCTCTAGTGGGCACTATGATCTAGTAGAGATTATGGAGACCTGGTGGGACTCCTTATGTGATTGTAACATAGAAATAGAGGGCTGTAACCTGCACATAAGGGACTGAGTAGGAAAAAAAGGTGGAGGTATAGCCTTCTATATGAGGGAGCAGTACACCTCCTTGGAGGCTGACATCAGCTCTGAAGAAGAGCAACTCAAAACCATCTGGGTCAAACTATGGTGGGGAGGGGTGTGTGGTGAGAGAGATATAACTGTAGGTGTATACTACAGACCACAAAACCAGGAGGAGAAGCTCTCAAGAACTGGCAGAGGACACGGACACACGGGACATGGTCATCATGGGTGACTTCAGTTACCCAGATATCTCTTAGGGGGAACACTCGGCTAACTTGGATCAGTTGTGTTGTTTTCTGATCTGTATCAAAGAGCTCTACATGACTTAGGAAGTGCATGAGCCAACCGGGGTAATGCTCTCCTAGACTTCATCTTGGCCAAAGGAGACTATTTGGTGAGCAACTTGAATATAGTGAGTAGCCTGGATGATAGTGACCATGAAACCATCACGTTCACTGTCCATCACAAGGCAGGGAAATCAGCTAGCAGGGTTGAAGTTTTGGACTTTAAAAAAAGCAAATTTCAACAGGCCCAGGGCAATAGTAGTGGAAGCACTGCGCGACCAGGACCAAAGGTGAAAAGAGTGCATGAAGATTGGTCGTTACTCAGGCACATGATCCTTGAAGCACAAAAGAAGTCCATTCCCATACGGAGGAAAGGGAGCAGAAAGGTTGGTAAGCCCTCTTAGAATAATAGGGATATCATGGTCCACTTCAAAAGAAGAAAGAGACATACAAACAGTAGAAGCTTGGGATAGTCCCCAAGGAAGACTGTACAACAACGGCCCACACTTGTAGGGAGCAGATTAGAAAGGCTAACATGGTGACTGAATTTAAACTAGCAAAAAAAATCCAGGACAATAAAAAGTCCTTCTTTAGGTATGTAGGGAACAAGAAGAAAACAAATGGAAGTGTGTGGCCATTACTTAGCAACTCAAGACAGCTGGTTACTGACACTCAGGGAAAACTGAACTCCTGAAAGACTACTTTACTTCAGTATTTAACAAGGCCAAGGTCAAAAAAAATCATACTAGATAAAGCACAGAATGGGCATGGTGGGAATGACCACCTTCCTACTGTTGTCACTGAGCTGGTGCATGACCATTTAGGAAAGTTAGACATTTGTAAGTCAGCAGGACCAGATGAACTTCATCTCGGAGTGCTGAAGGAGCTGACTGAAGTCATTGTAGGACCTCTGTTGAAACTCTTCCAAAATTCATGGCACTTGGGAGAGATTCCTGAAGACTGGAAGAGGGCCAATGTTGTGCCCCTTTTCAGGGGAAGAGAGAGGACCTGGGCAACTATAGGCCAATTAGCCTAACTTCTATCCCAAGAAAAATCCTGGAAAAATTCATCAAGGAGTCTATGTGTGATACGCTTGCAGAAAGTAGGATTCTGAATGACAGCCAGCATGGTACATCCCAGGCAGTTCTTGTCTTACAAATGTCATCTCCTTCTATGAACAGGTAACTCATCACCAAGATAAGAGAGAGAAAGTTGACACTGTATACCTAGACTTCCAAAAGGCCTTTGATCTGGTATCCCATGATGTTCTCATGGGAAAATTGGAGGATTGTGGGATTAACTGCTCTACAGTTAGGTGGATAGGAAGCTGGCTGTGGGGTATAGCCCAGAGAGTTCTAATGAATAGATCTCTGTCATCCTGGTGAGACGTGACGAGTGGTGTCCCTCAGGAGTCCGTGCTTGGTCTGGTGCTTTTCAACATCTTGATCAATAATTTGGATGTGTGGGTGAAGAGCTCACTGGCCAAGTTCGTGGATGACACCACATTATAGGGGAGTGCGGTCACGCTTGAAAATAGGCTGCAGATACAGGCAGACCTAGACAGGATGGCAAGCTGGGTGGAACTAGATGAAGTTCAACAAGGAGAAGTGTAAAGTGCTCCATCTGGGGATGATTAACCTTCAGCATACTTACAGGCTTGGTGGTGCCAAACTGACTAGCACCATGAATGAAAGGGATCTAGGGGTAATAATAGACCATATTATGAACATGAGCCATCAGTGTGATGTTGTAACTAGCCGGACAAACAATACTCTGGTATGCATCAACTGATGCATGTCAGGCAAAACCAAGGAAGTGATTTTTCTGCTTTACTCAGCATTGGTGAGACTGCAGCTGGAGTACTGCATCCAGTTCTGGGCACTGCATTTTACCAAGAACACGGAAAAGCTTCAGTGAGTCCAAAGAAGAGCCACCTGCATTATCAGAGACTTGCAAGGCAAGCTATATGAGGACAGGCTGAGGGACTTGGGTCTCTTCAGCCTAAAAAAAGAGTAGGCTGAGAGGACACTTGGTAGCAGCTTACCACTACATCAGGGAAATACATCAAGGCTTTTCCTTGGGGAAAACCAGGAGTAATGGCCACAAACTCCTGGAAGACCAGTGTTTTAGGCTTAACACTGGGAAAAACTTATTCACAGTCAGGGTGTCCAGACTGTGAAATAAACTCTCTCCAGAGGTGGTGCAATCACCTATCCTGGAAATCTTCAAGAGGAGACTGGATGGCCACCTTGCTGGGGTCACCTGACCACAGTTGTTTTTCCTGATGATCCTGCAAGGTCCCTTCTAGCCCCTTACAATCTATGTATCTACGAATCATTTACTTGGCTACCTTGTTGGCTAGATTTAATGGAAAATGCTAAATAATGCTTAACCTTGGTGGGTTAGAACACTCTGGGAAGTAGGAGAAGCCAGTTCTTTTTTCCTAGGCAAGTGCCTTAATTATTAAGGTACTGAGCTAAAATTTGAGAATATTTATCTGTTAATACATCTCCTATCATTATTCACAGGGTATGTTTTTGGTTATTTTCCCCTGTGACTATGTCAAGATTTATCCTACCTTATATGTAAACCTGGACAATCCTATTTTCCTGTATGTCTGCTCAGGCAGAGCTCAGCTCAATGAGTGCATGCAAGCTTGCAGGCCCAAAGCTGAATTGCAGACTTTGTGTAAGTACCAAAAATGACAATTGCAGAACTGGCTATCTGCAGTATAGACATGTGAAGTGAATTGGGATTTAACCCAAATTGACTACAAGGAAATGAAGAGTATCTAGGCCACAAGGTGAGAGGAGATGAAAAATGAGAGGCTGGAAGTGAGGTGCAGCATTTAGATGAGTACTTGAAAATGTGTGTGCGTGGATAGACATGAAGCAGTAGAAAAAATTCTAGGATGCAAATTCGTGAGGAAATTCCTCGAGAAATATTATTCCATATTTAAATGCTGTTTGGTTTTTAAAAGTTTTTAAGGGAGGACATTGATACCATGGGTAAGACATAGCAGGAATATGAACCAAGGTTTTGGTGGTGGGTATGAAGAGGAAGAATTGGTTTTAGGACTATTAAATGAAAATGTGTCAAAAAATGGTACAAGGTAAAATATGAGGCCATATAAACATTTCTAACTTTGAGTTTGAGAGACAAAAAGAAAACCATCCAATATTTAAAGATATACAGAGAATTAAAATTAATAAGAGCCAAGACTTGAAAACCACATGGCTTTATAAGCATTCCTTAACTGTGTTATTAATAAAACATGCTACATTCTGGAGCCCTCACTCTTGTTTGCAGCCACTTACCTATGCAGCTACTTTCAGCCAGACCATTTGCAGAGTAAGGTGATATTGTAAGGTGAACTGTTTAAGATATCCACAGGTAAAATGACCATCCACTTAAATTACACAAATACTATTAGATGTTTTCCAAATCTTATTGATTTGAATATTAAAGGCACCACTTAAATTGTGACTGCTAATTTGTTCAGGAACAGCCTGCTCTCAGGTTTTTGCACTTCATTTATGCAGCTTATACTGTTACTCAGCACCTTGTCTCTAACAATAGACTTGATATTGGCAGGGCCTAATCAGTTTCAAGACCGCTAACGGAACAGAATTGACAGTAGATAGCATGAGCTGAAAGATGAAGGAACCACCTTTCAGCACCTACCCACATACTCACACATGGGGTCATTTCCTGAATGCCAGACAACCCCACTATTTGCTGCTTTACCTCCACTCACTGTAAATAAAAGCATCACCTTCTGGGAAGAAAGAAACACTAATGATTGTTTTTATTATATACAGTTTGGGCTAAATTCACATCTGTCGTAACTGGAAACACCTGCATCAGCTTCTTTGCTCTCCTGTAGAACCTGTCAGTAAAGTTCATGTTCATGAACATGATCATTTTCACCAGCACTTTTTTAATGAGTAATGAGTAAAGGAAATTTGATGAACGCCCTCAAGTATTATGCAGGATGTAATGGAGTGGGGAGCTGGCATAAGCTACACATACATTGTCAAATGTAGTGGATAAGAATGCATTTTTTTGACTTGTATTTAGGGTTAGACTTTGTAATTAGCACATAGTCCACAGGAAGAAGCAGCCACATGTACTTGTTATCTATGAATCTGTATCCTCTTTTCTGCTCCTTCCTTTTTATGGGGTGGTAATTTACTGTTAACCCATACCAGCAATGAACCACACTACTCCATCCCACACCTTAACTGGTTCAGCTGTGCTGGACCAAAGAGTATTTAAAAAAAAAAAAAACTATCCATTTTCTATCAGATCAACTGGTGTTGAGACAAAGGCCATGCACAGACATTCCTGGGATCTGATCTATAATCACACAGCTTACTTCAAACAACATGATTGTAGATCAGGTGCCAGGTGTACAGATGTTTGCCAGTGCCCATTTGTGCTGAAATGAATTTTAGTGTCACTTTATTTATAATTAAATCGTGGTATTCCAAAGTTCATATTAGTTAAGGTTAAAATCTTTATGTCTACATGGGTATCTGGGATAAAACATACCATGAGTGAATGTACTAAAAATAAAGTTTTAATTGCAGTGGTGTAGCTACTATGGATTTCAATACCAGAAAAGCCACAGTTAAGCTTTCCTTCCTGCAAATGGCACTGATCTGAATAATTGATATTGTTCTAGTGATGAAAGAAAGGCCATGTTTAAAGGGGTGGAACACCACACCCAGGCCAGAAAGGAGGCAGGGGGAAAGACAGGTCAATTGCTAATGTGTACTGCTACCATAAAAATGGCTACACAAAACAGGAACATTTTCTTCAGCAGATCTACTTTGATTATGTGTATTCAGTGTTGGTTTACCGTTGTGTCAAAAATACTTTTCTGCCTAGTTTTGCCCTGTTACCTCTTCAGAACTGATACAAAGAAGTGAGTGTGAACTAGAGTCTATCTTCTGCGTATCAGAATGAATTATCCATGAGTGAATAGAGCCCTTGCAGAAGAAGAGCCAGTTCTCTCCCTCGGGTTCCAGTGTTACACAGTCCTTGAGTACCTCATTCAGCATAGCTGTGCCTATGAAAGATACAATCTAGTCGTGTAGAAATAAATACTCTTCCCCACCTTCCTATTTTCACCTACATAAAAATAAACTGGTGGACCGTGGGTTGTGCTTGCTTCTAATGGGAACATTCTGTATTCTGTATAATTAAGTGCTTGAACTTAGGTGCTGTAATTAAATATATGACAATGTTTCACAGAAGAAAATGACTCTAATATTGGTCTCTAATGAATCAAGACTTCTTCCTGCTATATTGTTTCAACCAAAATTCCCAGTCAGACAGTCTTCCCCCACATGAGTGACTTCTCCATCCCTGCAACTACTGTAATTTCTTATTTCCCTTCAAAGCCAGACAGCTCAGCAGGTGAATGAGGAGGAAGTGGATCCATAGCTTCATCCTCCCTGTCCCATTTTAAGTGACAAGGATTAATGAAAAAGGGTACTACTTAATTGTCCCAGGTCCTTGTGTAAAAAACAGAAGGCAGCTTCATAAAAGACTGTCACATTTATTCAGATAAAACAAGAGGTTACTTAGTCTGGTATTCCAGCAAGTAGTAGATGCATAGGAGCAGGGTATATATAGGGTGATTGATCCTGTCACACTTCGCAAGTTACCAGCAGTCATAGTCTGAGGGATAGTCATACATTTTTATTTAATAGACCTCGATGGACCACTCCTTTTGGCCTCAACAAGTTCCTGTGGCGTTAAGTTCCATGAGGTAATTATGTTATGTAAAACAATAACTAAAAAAAAAAGGTTTCTCTCGTTTTCGTCAAACCTGTTATTTGATCATTTCATCAGTTGCCCCCTAGTTCTTCCAGTATTCAAATATTAAGTCTGCTCTTATAAAAACATAAAGCTAAAGGTTACTTATGTCTCCTCTGCCCAAGCTCATTGAGCATCTACTTGTATGCCTCTTTCAGCATTATCACAGCACTCCCTCTCTGTCCTGCCTCCTCTTCTACTTTCCTGACTAATATATTCTAATCATTTACTCAACTTCATACTTTCTTTGATGATGGCCTTTGGGTTCACAAAAGCTTGAGCTTTCTCTCTCTCTCTCTCTCTCTCTCTCTCTGTCCCCCCCATATATATATATATATTATATATATATAGGGAGAGGGAGAGGGGGAGAGAGAGAGAGAGAGAGAGAGAGATACATATGTATATATATATATATGTATGTGTATATACACACACACACACACAAAGATCTGTATCTTTGTGTGTGTGTATCTATCTATCTAGATAGCTATAGAGACCTCTCCCCACCTCTCTCTCTCCCTCTCTCTCTACATATATATCTAGAGAGAGAAAGAGAGAGTTGTGGAAACAGTTCAAACTCGTGATGTTTGACAAGGCCAAAATGGTCCTTTAGGAGGCCCTGAGGGACCATTTCAGTCCTGTCAAGCATCAAGAAGCTGAACTGTCTCCACATATATCTATATCTATATTGTGGCGTTTCATTGTAATCATAGGAAAATGTGAATTTTGATGGGGGATTTATATCTGAAAATTGGTGATTTTTTTATCAGAGAAAACCAGGATCCCTGCTTATGATAAAAATGCTTGTTATGGATCAAAGGGTTTGTTATGGTGCATTCCACCCATATCTGAAGCAAATAGCTCCTGGTATGAAGAAGAAGAGAAAAAACAATGATAAATTGAAGACAGAAGCCAAGTTGTTGATGAAAAGCAGAAAACTGGCTTAATTTGTAGCTATGTGCGACTAAAGGACTGTAAATATGATCCCTGCTTTGTCCCTTCCTCTCTCTCTCCTCCTCCTCCCCTTTTCCTTCCCATCATCTCCTTCCCCTTCCTTCCTTTTCCCCACCCCAATGCCTAAGAACTTAAGACATCTGATTTCTCTATTTAAGGAAGCTTGCCCTCTCCGGAGGCCTGGCTAGTTCCTGAGTCATGTATTATTAGGACTGGTAATATACAATTACTTGCTTGCTAAGATGGTATCTTTCTAAGATTACTGAAAATGCTAAGATTATCTCTATATGCATGCTTAGAGTTAATACTTTATAATGCTCAATAAAACTGATTTATTAAAGAGATAACTGGGTTCCTTTCTGGAGAAGATAACTGGGTTCTTGTTTGGAAAAAAAAAACAGGTTCTGGTTTGGAGAAGATAAATAGATTCTCATTTAGAGAAAACTGAAGCATACGTTAAGTTAATATTGATCCTGTTGTTTGCTCTCTGTATGTTTGGAAAGAGAACCAGATATCCCCTGCTTCTTAGGGCAACAGATATATATAACAGATATATATCACGTATATAATTCACATATCTATATACTCATGGTCTTCCTTTGAATCATGGAATGTGGATTTTAGGTTACCTTTTTAATCCAAAAATTGGGGATTTCTTTTTTTTATTAGAGAAAACCAGGATCCCTGACTCTCACATATTTTTTAAACTGTAGTACCAAGTTTTAGAGTAAGTAAAAAGATTAAACTGACCCAAAAAAATGACTTATTAAAAAACTCTTTTCCTTACAAGTTCATTTCTACTTTATGCCCTTACAAAGCAATATTTTGAAAAAGTATTAACAACATGATGTGAAGAATTTGTAGGTATTTTTATAAATGACGCCAAACTATATCTAAGTTACATACCATTTTCCTTGAGAACTCTCCTGATAAATGCATTTCACCCAAGTGGAAAACATATTCCTTTTCCTGCTGCGATTGCACATTTGTACTGTTCAGTGCAGGCACAAGTATTTGCAACTTCTTTCAGACAGCTTGATTAACCTTGAAAAGTTGTAAAATGTAAAACTTTATCATTGATCCCTAACTTTCAGAACTATATTTGAAAAACTAGTTCTATAAATATACTATAAGCTATAGGTACCGAATTTTCTTTCTTTCTTTTATTTTTCCCTTTTGGTAGTATAAGATTAACTCTTTACTCAAAAAAGAAGAACTCTAGTATTACAAAAAGAACAGAAAGTGCAGCACAAAGATTCCATTCATATTATGATATGAATCCATACTATGTTATTACAAGATTAAAATACAGCTCCTAGAGTCTTCCACAACTGTGCTTACCATGTCTCAGTTTGGCATGGTAAAGGGATACTTAAAAGAGACAGCTATAAAATGGTTTGACTGCTCTACCATGATTTAAAAATAAATAAATGATGTACTATTCTATACATTCTAGATTTTTTGATATTATTAGTGTATGGTAGTAGTGTCCAACAACACCTGTCTAGATCAAGGATTTATTCCACTGGCAGCTAAACAAAAACTCATAGGGAGATATCTCCCCACCACAAAGATCTTACATTATAAATATAAAAATATAATAGTTAAAGAAGAGTAAGAGGAGAAAGAAGTGAAGAAGAAGATACGAGGAAAACAGCACAGTAAATATAGTGATGGCTGGAAAACCATCAGTCAGGAAGGTTATTGATTTAAACTATATTTATACTATTAATATAATACGTAGTAGCTGAACCTGTGCTTCACTGAGGAAGATTCATTTGATTTTTCATATTTTTATAACTTTTTGTCATAATTGTCATCATCTTCACTTTATGGTTTATGCATTATCGTTGCTTGCTCCAACTTCAAAAGCTTTCAAACTGTTGTTTCCATCTGGTTAATTCTCCTGTAGACTGTAATTGAAATTTATGACATAGGTGAGCTACTAACCCCCCACACTACCCCCAACCTGGAGGACCAGACAAGAGCCCATTTAGCCGACATTTTCACAGTTCCCTGGAGACCTTCATGGCAGTTTAACAATATAGTGAACATTATTAGATGCACTGTAACTGGTATCTAGGCAACGTTGAATCTTGAATGAAGCATTTGCTGAATGGCCCTCAATCATTATTTTATAGATTTTATAGATATCTTAAACATTAGGGCTGGAAGGGACCTTGGAAGATCATTGAGTCCAGCCCCTCGCCTGAAGGGCAGGAAGTCAGCTGGGGTCATAGGATCCCAGCAAGA
>NW_017728906.1:121267524-121274414 GCF_001723895.1 Crocodylus porosus | reverse complement strand
AGTTTGGTGTCATCGGCAAACTTGGCCAGTCTGCTTCTGACTCCAATGTCCACATGATTAATGAAGATGTTGAACAATATGGGTCCAAAAACAGAGCCTTGGGGGACCCCACTGGTCACAGGACACCATGATGATTGACTTCCATCAATTACTACACTCTGAGTCCAACCACGGAGCCAATTTCCCAGCCAGTGGATCATGCTGGACCCAAGGCCACAATTTGCCAGTTTCACAAAGAGGTGATCATGGGATACCAGGCTTTTTTGAAGTCAAGACATATGACATCAATCCCTTCTCCCTTGTCCATGTGATAGGTCACCTGGTCATAGAAGGAAATGGGAATATATCGCTATGAATTGCATGTAGGCCATGGGTGGGCAAAATATGGCCCACAGGCCAGATCCAGGCCACCAAGCACTGTCATTGAGCCCATAGGACCCCCCCCCCCCAACAAATGTGCCCTGCCCAGCCCTTCCACCTTTAGGGTAGGTGTGAGGTGCCCACCTGTACAAGCAACTCCAAAAAGGTACCCTATTACCTGGCTCTCACCCTCATGGGTGGAAGGGCCTGGCCAGCCAGTGTGCAGCTTCCATGCAGGCCTGCTGCTGCCACAGCCCCTGGGACCTACTCACTTCCCCTGCTGGCTCAGGCAGTAGGTCCCCTGCTGGCTCCAGGCAGTAGGTTGGGAAGCAGTGGGGGTGGGGCTTCAACTGGGAGGGAGCCTGGAGCATGGAGCTAGGGCTGGTAGCATTGTGGAGCTCATGCCTAGTGAGACAGGGTGGTGGCAGTGTGAAGATGGGGTGAGCAGCATGTGGGTGTGGAGGATAGCAGGGGGTGTGGGGAGTCCCAGACTCCCCCCATGGTGCACAGCCCTGGAAAGTGCTGACAGTAGCAGCAGGTGGAGCACCCAGGGTGCAGGCACCCAGTGTGTTGCTTTGGCCAGCGCTGCACATCACAGTGAGGGGCACACCCTATTCATATCTGCCTGTACTGCTGGTTCTCCCTGCCACTCGCACGCAGGCTCTGCACTCACACAGCAAGGAGAGAAGCCCCACGTACTGGATCCAAAGGTGTAAGGGCTGTGCAGCCCTAGAGAGAAACTTCCGGCTCTGGAGCTAGCTGCCTTTCTTGCCTGGGGCTTCCCTCTGCTGAAGCAGAGCCCTGAGCACTTCACCTGTTGCTGTGCCATAAGGGCATCCCCACACCCCTCAATCTCCCTCACAACCACACCCTGCCCCCACACCCTCCCACATATACATAACCCTCCAACATATCTTATGTCCTTCCACACACAGCTACACCCCCTCACAAATCCTCCCCAGCCCCACATCCTACCATACACCAGCATACCCCACAATACACATACACCATACACACACACACCACACACACATACACATCACATATACCCCACAAACACACCCTTTCCCCACAATATGCAAAACAAAGACTTTATTTCTGAGTTATTAAGGAATCACCTCTATATACAGTATGCAAACAGAGATCATGACAAAAATATTTTTTGTAATAAAATATGCTATGGTAGTTGTGTAACTTTTAGTGTATGATTTGGGGGGTTTTCTGGTTCCAAGGTGGCAACTCCCCCTCCCAAAAGGAGTATTTTTAGGGGGCAATGGCAAGGACATCAGGTGGCAAAGGTCAGGGGTTAGGAGATGGGACTTCTAGTCCTAAGAGGGCAACAAGGGGATGGGGCAACTGTCAAGGGGTGGGACTACCCATGCAGACCTTGACAGGACCCCAAAACTTGTTAAGTTGCCCTCCCTCTAAAATTATTGCCTTTCCCAGTGTAGGCTGACAGATCTGCCCTCCAGAATAAAAGATTTAACTTATATAGATATTTGAGGTAAAGATGCCATACTGGCATATTGAGGCAGACAAGGTTCTTCGGGTAAATCTGATATTTTTTATTGGACCGACTCAAATAGTTGGATAAAATTTTCATTAGGTTGATTGTGCCCGGAAGCTTGCTAAAAAGAATTTTTCCAATTATTTGTGTTTGTCTAATAAAAGTTACTCAATTTACCCAAAGAACCTTGTCTACCTATGTCCTTAGACCAACACGCTACAACTTATACCCCTGAAAAATACTGGCATATCGGAATCAATTACTTTTGCAGAGCCAGTATGTCATGCCAAGATAATTTTAACTGATTTCACAAGTCTTACAAACAAAAAAAACCACCTTTTTAAAAAGAACACAATACTGTTCTTTGGAATAGATAGGAAATACAAGTCATGTTTACACTACTTAATGTGGTGCCAGAACATATTGTATTGAGGCATGCAATGCTTGACCTATGTGAGCTACTTCCAGAAACAGAAGTAATATAGTGCCTTAAGTGTATTTCTGGGCTCATGCCAATACATTTCCATAGAGGATGAGATTTGGTGTTGTCCAGGGTCACACAAAGTGGATTCATTATTTCTTTTTCAAAAGTCCAGCAAAGTCCTTGCACCATACTGAATCAAGATAATCATGTCCATAGCACATCCTCATAAAAACCCTTATTAAGAGAACTGAATCCAACTGATTTTTAACAAAAATTGGGAAATTTATCTTTGATTTGACAGCAAGTTCCTTCCCACAATAGGTTACAGAGGTAGTTATCTATTTTTCTCTCTTCCATTGTGGTTAATCTGCTGATGAATCTGAGCTATTTTTGCATCTGCAAGTTTTTCTCTATATATCCTTTTTTTTTCCAGAGGTACTGTTTGTTTTGAAATTTTAGCAGTGAACTAGTATATGAGGACATACTTCATGCTCTTAGGCAAGGTATTATTGAGGGAAAAATTGACAATCTCTGTATAAGAATGGTTTTGCAAGTAAAAAAAAGTACCATTTAAGTGTTTGTTGACATGTATGCCTCTCTAGGATGACAAAAAGGTAGATGAGAAATAAAATGAATTTCAGCTTACACCTGAGAGAGCTATTTTCATTCAGACTATTTCTCTCCAATTACCATGAACCAGTAAGCAGAGCAGAGAACATTTACCAAAGAGTCCCTTTCTTCTTTTTTGCAAACAGCAGGTACAAGTGTTTGGTTTTCAGCTATATTTCTACTCTTAAAACTCTTATAATTTTTTTTCTATTTGTTGAAAAGTATGTTTTGGATTGTTCACTGTCCATGCTTATCAAGCCAGTGCATATCTATGAGGCATTTATATCTGATTATCAGGGAGCCTGGTTTTCTATGAAAAAAAAAATTCCCAATTTTCAAATTTAAAAAAAGACCTAAAAACCATGTTTTCCCACAATTAAAAAATGAGACATCATTAATATATTTGCATACATTAGTAGTGTTTCATTTTGATCACAGAAAAATATAGATTTTGGGTTCCTTTTTTTAAATCTGAACATTGGGGATTTTTTTTTTTTTTTTAATCAGAGAAAACCAGGATCCCTGCTGGTTATTGATACTTACTCTTTGTTTCAGAGTTCATACATTTCTGTCAGGAGAATGATTGGTTAAAATTAAACTTTTCAAGATAACAACAGTTACTAAAACAAAGTGATCACTACAATTATTACATCTGCTGAAGTTTAGGTCAGCTTCATTACAAATAATTAAAAGAAAAAAGTCACGTAATTTAACATCTGCAAGAAGGAAATTTGTATTCATATCCAGGTAGCTTTAAATCTATAAAATGGGTGTAAATATTTTTTAAAATCCTGTGTGTGAGTCAGTGCTGTTTTTTTACAGGTGTGTGAAATGGGCCGTATTTGATTTGGATTCAGATTCAGCCTGTATCAGGGATAGCGATTCAATTTGTTGATTCAGATCACTGTCCCCAATTCAATTCAGCTGAATCCAATCAAAACATTCTATGCAGATTCAGAGAATCAGCGATTCAGCCATAGAGACATCTTTAAATGTTTTTTCTACATACCTTGAGGTACCGGGTGTGGCTCATGAACACTGCAATGGTGGGGTGGATGAAGTGCTCCACAGGAGCATGGGGGTGGAGAGGAGGTGCCCCGCATGCTCATTGGTGAACCTGAAAGTGGACCAGAAGTACTTCTGGGTTGCCACAGAGCACTCTGCTCCCCATCCCGTGAAGTCAGCAATGGGCTGTGGGGAGATCCCACTTGCCTCCCCAGGCCCAGGAGGCACCAGTTGTCAAACCAGGGGGGTGTGGGAGACCCACATCATGCTCCCCAGGGGATACAGAAGGGGACTGGAAGTGCTTCTGGTCCACTTCCTGGCCTGCTGCTGAGCCCACTGGGTAGCCCATGCTCCTGTGGGATTCTCCATCTGCCCCCACAATTGCAGCATTTACGAGCTGCCGGGTACCTTGAGTTATGTAGAAAAAACATTTAAAGCTATGTTTATATCAGAATTGCCCAGTCCTTCTGAATCTCTTTGAATCATTTCAGAGGGCTCCAGTTCAATTTGGAGAGATGAAAGGTTCTCCTGATTCAATTCAGATTTGGAGATTCAGCCACCAAATTGGGTTGAATCTCCACCGAATCAAAGTATGGACCGAAGCTTCACAAAGCCCTACTGTTTTTAGACTTTAAGCTGTTTAGAATTATTCACAAAATTAAACAATCATATTCACTAAAAGTCCATAGGGCTGTACAGAACAGTATCATTTCGCTTTGACTTCAATTTGGCTCTGTCAGTGGGACAGTGTTTCATTTTGAGTTTTGTTTTGTTTCAAAACCACTGTTCTGTTTTGTTTTGTTGAAACTGTTTCACTCTTTCTATGTTTTGCCCATACACTATAATGGGGAAGCACAAAAGTACCTATAACCTTGTCATTTCTTGTTTGACTCAGATGAAACTTGCAGGGAAGGTAGTCCCTGCTAAGGCATGAAGCATATAAAGTTTCAGGGATATAGGTTTGGGGTTTTCTGGGTAACTGCACCTCAAGCTGCTGACAAGCAAAACTAGTGACATGTGTGACTTTGTGTGTGTGTTAAGGTGCAGCAAGATGAAAACTGCAGGGATGATAGCTTCTGCTGAGACCATGAAGCCTGTCAAGTTTCAAAGAGATGGGTGCAGGGGTTTCTGGAAAACTGCATCTCAAACTGTTCAAAGCAAAACTTGTGTCACTTGTAAGGGTGAAGGCACAGAGAAAGCTGAGTTCAAACAATGCTTTTATGCTGTTTTTCTATCCCTCCCCCAGAGCACTGGGATTGGAAGGGACCTCAGGGAAGGATCACAGTCACTGGCCAGCTACACATGTCAACATCAGAGCAGTCCTTCCCCCTTCTTTCTCCTCCCTCTCTTTAGTTTCTCTTTAGTTGCAAGCAAACCCAGCTTGGAAACTCAAAATGTTTTAAAACTTTTGAAACATTTTGACTGCCCTCATTTCATTTCAAGGCTGTCTCAAAGCCTTTCATTTTGTTTTGATTTTGCTGTTTGGAGCTTGAAATGAGTTGAAATGGCATGAAAATGAAATACCCAGTGAAACTTCTCACAGCCCTACTAACGGATATAGGCATCTAAATCACAACTAAGTTTAAAATGACACTTCATGCACAAATATATAAAATCTATTTTCTGGAACATCCTGGAGACACTTAAAATCACCAGTGACTTCCAGTTATCATTCATGTTCCACACTAGAAGCACCTCACTCTTGAAAGTTTTGATGGTTTAGGTGCCCACCTAACTCCATAAATTACAGGTTCTCTGTCATTTAGTGCTTGTCTAAAAAATTAGTTTTTCCTTAGAAAAGCACCAACAGAGTTCCTTAGTAATTCTGTGGTTGGTACAGGTAGACTGATTTAAATTTTCTCCTCTACCTGAATATTTAAATTAATTTCTCTCCCCTCTCAAAGATACTGGAAGCCAGGATTTTCTTGTTGGTGGTGAATCTACTAATAAGTAGACTCAAGACTCATACTCATGTTTTCTTCTGCCCTAGTCTAGTGAATTCGTAACTGTTCTATGTATAGTGTAACAGTTTCTACAGGTAAGTCTGTGAAAATCTAGACTAGAATGGCCTATCAGACACTCTCCTTGGAGGTTTATATTTGAATCCATTCAAACAAAAAAAGGACTTGAGCCCAGATCTGCTGCATAATGAATCTAATCACAAGTACTGCAGGCTGATGAATTACCCAGGCAGTAAGAAGTAGGGAATAGTGTGTAATCTGGAACTCATCCTTGTCCTGAAGTTAAGCAGTATTTATGCTGATTCTTGTGGCCCAGACTTCTGTTTTGCTGGGATTAATTGGTATAAACCTCAAAATACACAGGGGTACGTACATTTGTTCTTTGAATTGATGTAAACCTACGATTCCCATTTAATTTTCTGAATTGTTTCCACACACCATCCTAAAAAGTGAACCTCATTTCAGTACTCAGCTCTTCCCTTTTTCTTTCTAAATTCTTTGGAAATCTATTTGGTTATTTCCTCTGTTGCTGTATTTACTCATTCAGCAGTATTTTCATGTATTTTGCCTTTGAGAATTATCTGATGAACCTGTAAGAGACCATTTCATCATAGAAAAAAGATGTATGCATTTTATAGTCCACAAATATTTAAAATATTAATTTTGAATATGAAAGAGAAACTTCAGAATACACTAACCACTGATACATATGAAATATTTTCATTGCATTATTTTTGCTGTTTACTGAAGTTCACCACACTTCTTTGTTTCAACTTTCATACGTTAAAAGCATGAAGGCCAGAAGGCATGGTGCCGGTTGTTCCTCCCCAGGTGCATCACTTTGCACTTCTCTGTGTTGAATCCCATCCTATTCTCATCCGCCCACCCCTGTAACTTGTCCAGGTCTGATTGTAGCCTGTTGCTTCTTTCTAGTGTGCCCACATCCCCTCACATCTTAGTGTCATCAGCAAATTTGAACAGGGTGCTTTTTACCCCCTTGTCCAAGTCACTGATGAAGATGTTG
>NW_017728906.1:121234568-121267322 GCF_001723895.1 Crocodylus porosus | reverse complement strand
TCCCCTGCTGGCCCCTCCTGGATGTGTGCTAGAATAATTTTTTCAAACAGCTTGCCTAGGATTGAGGTAAGACTAACTGGCCTATAGTTTCCCGGGTCCTCCTTCTTCCCCTTTTTGAATATGGGAACCACGTTGGCCCTCTTCCAGTCCTCCAGCATCTCACCAGAGCACCACGAGTGCTCATAAGGCCATGCCAGGGGTTCTGCAATGACTTCAGCCAATTCCTTTAGAACTCTGGGGTGGAGATCATCCGGACCAGCTGACTTGAATACATCCAGTCCCTCCTGAAGTTCTCTAACTTGTTTCTCACTAATCCTTGGCCCAGGTGTGCCTCCCTAAGGGCCTGAGGGGGACCCAGCAGGGAGGTGACTGTTCTGGTCCCTACTTAGGAAGACGGAGGCAAAGAAATCGTTAAACATGTTAGCTTTGTCATCTGGTGTGACTACCAAGTTTCCCAACACGTCCTGCAGGGGCCCCACATTACCCAGAACCTTCTTTTTACCCCCTATGTATTTAAAGAAGGACTACTTATTGTCCTTAATCTGGGAAGCTAGTCCTAATTCCATCTCTGCCTTGGCCTTCCTGACTGCCTCCCTACATCCCTGAGCGACTGCAGTATAGTCATCCCTGGTTGACTCAATCAGCTGTTAGATAAAAGCACCAAAGAGCACCACTGAGGCATGTGATCTATACAGATATTGGGCAAGCTGGATCAAACTATCACAATGCCTCTTCTGGGCATAAACTGCATTCAGTACAAGGACATGCCAAGCTTAAAGTAAAACACTTTTATGGAGGGATGAAGGGGGGGAGCATTCACATCTGTAAGCAGGCTTTGAGTCTATAGGTTACAATATACGAATTGGTAAGACAGGCAATTGGACCTAGAAAAGTTAGGCAATAAGGGGAATATCTGCATGAGAAGCTATGGTGCAGCAGTGTAGCTCATTTCTATGGTGCCATTGCATCACCAGGCACACACTATGACAGCAATGCTCCTGCACAGTAGTAATGAGCTACTGCGCAATATCTCATTGCTACTGTGCAGTAGCATCTAAAAAAAAACCTGTGTGGCAACAATAGTGTGCAGTAACACTGGTTACTGTGCAGTCATTTAGTACTTGGTTAAGCAACTAGTAAATGACTGTGAAGTAACAGCTGTACAGTCCAATGCTTGTGTAGACATGGCCAGTATGCCTTAGGCGGTCAAATGTTCAGTTGCTACACACATCACATATATCTGTTTCAAAATGACCAGTGGCGCAACTACAGGCAATTCTTATTCACATGCCTAAACACTAGATGGCAGCTGTCTGTATACGCCCACATAGGAGACTGCATGTATCCATTTAAGAGTGTCAATACTGAATTGCACATAGCATGCAATACACATAGAATGCAACTAAAAGGCATCTGGGATACTTAAATACCTTATTGAATTAGTTCCTAGCCATCTAAACAGGATTTATTTGGATTTCGTGTTCAAGTCACAAAAAAACATTCCAGCATCCACAATCCCCTTAGAAACCTAAAGTCATTTGGAGCTTACATTTTGGCTTGAAAAAAATCCCTAAATACCTACACGTAGGCATCCAAGCATGATAAAAAGCATTTCTGTTTGAGCAGCCCAGTGTCTAATGCCTCTCTAAGTTTCACTGCAATACAAAATTGAGTTGGGGAGATGTTTATACTCTTCTAAATTTTGATACATTAGAACCTACAAACTTACACAAACTGACCACTGCTGCTCAAAAACCATAGCCAAGGGTTGTGATTCTCAATTGCACATGAAATTTAATAGGATGGAGCACAGAAAGACTCCAACCAAAAGGCATCTGGGATACATAAATAGCTTATTGAATTAGTTCCTAGCTATCTAAACAGGATTTAGTTGGAATGGATGTTTAAGTCAAAAAAACAATCCAGCATCCAGAATAACCACTGAAACAAAATTGTATGTATCTGGTTGTAGTTAAAGTAATCACCCAGGAACTAAATGATCTGGGTTCTAGGCCATCCTCACCATGAAAGAGTTCATACTCATGTATTTCCAAGACAGTATTCTAATGCTTCCTATTGTAACTGGGCTGCAGGAGGAAATGAATGCAATATGCATGGGGTAAGGAGGAAAACAAACAAAAAGGTACATGACTACATACATAGTAGCTTTTTTCTGGGATGAGGGACCTTGGGCCTGCTATCCAGTTTATTTCTGTTTTTTATCTAATTATATTAAAATGTAAATTTTACAAGGGTCATATTCTGTAGCCTGGCTGTCAAACAATTATCCTGGTATAGAAGATGTATATTTATATCCACTTAGGCTGAGATGAACTTATAGTGCAGATTTCCCACTTGGGCAACTGTTTTAACTGTTATATATAAAATAAAGTTCTACAGTGTTATATAAGAGGGTGATGTAAATGGACAGGGTTTGATTTGCCTAAGCATAAGGTATTACATGAAAGATGAGTGATACCAACACCACAAGTGAGAGAACTCCTCATCAGGGGTTCTGAATTCTAATAGATAGACATACCAAATCTACATCTTTGATGTAACTTTGGGACACATCCACATGAGTGCACACATGCAGCATGTGTCATTGCAAACCACATGCTCCACACATGCAGGTGTTCACTACACTAATTGCAGCACCATGTTTGTTTGTATTTTGACATTGGAAGATCCCAGTGTCAGAAAAAAACCCACACCTGAAAAAGTGGGGTGATACACATGGTGGTAGTGTGAGTCACTTGAAACTGGAGCCTGGCTGGCCAGAGCCATTCCCTAGCTGCCAGCCAGGTTCCATGCATCACATTGCTGTTTTTGTAGTCCCAGGAAGCCCCCAGGACCCCAGGTAAGAATGCTGGAGCCTGCCCAGGTGCTGGACCCAAACCTCCCCTACCTCACCTAAGGCAACTTGCTGCACATCAGAGCGCATGTGCACAAGTGTTCTGCTATTTGTCCCCAGGAAAATGCACATGCATGCTCATTTGGACATGCCCTTAGAGAGATTTGGGAGATCAGAAACAGCACTTTATGGTCTCCTCATATAGTTTATCAGAATTTTATCAGAATTATTTACATGAAATGCAAACAGTGGGTATGACTATCATAGAACCTTAATAGATATAACATTGAATGACCCCTTCATCTCTCTCCCACCTGCCAGAGAAGTCTAGAAAGCATTATGGCTAACTTGAGGTAGAGGTACACATTAAAATTAGATCATACTAAGTCCACTTAAAACATGAATGTCCACACATTAAAGCTTGTTAACTCATGCTGAGGGTTTCAAAGTTATGCCACTTCAGGCAAGTGTTAATTCTGGGCTGTGGTATGTATCTCATGTTAGGGTGACTTCAGTCTGTTCCACAGAGATAAAATGAGCAATTTACAGTCCTCTAGGATCCCAGGATATGCTGCTCCCAGTTCCTTCCTACTGCCAAGGACATGGCTACAGTCCAGCTGTCTTGCTGCCAAGCCACAGCCTTCTTCATCAGCCCTTTAGTGGTAAGTCAGAATTGTGCAGGCAAGAAACAGTACTGACCCTTAGCACATGACTACTCACAGCATAGTTCTAACTTTAATATTGCTTATTATTCCACAGATTTAGTATGGGCTAAGTGTAATGTATAACTTCACTCTTTATGTCCACAAAAGATCCTATTAACAGGAGGGGACAGCTTTTCACTGTCCCACGTACACTCTTTTGCCAAAAGACCTGACTGATCCTTATTTATAAATTCAGGCCCTGCCTTACTGAAATCAATGGCAAAATTGCCACTGAGTTCAGCTGGGGCTGAAACATTCCCTATGTAAATGTAGATTATTGACACTGTGACATTTTAAATATCGGTCAAAGGAAGTAGAACTATTTTGTTTGCATTATAGAAACCTGTATGTCATACAAATAAGGAACCACCATACCATGTTTCCAAAGTGCCTGCATGCAAATTAGATTCCTTCATGCAGATTTTTTTTGCCTCAAACAGAAATTATGCTTGCTTATTTATTTTATCAGTGATAACATGAGCTCCTACTAATCAGTAATTATTTGTCTTCCTGATTGATTAGGATTTATCTTTGACACAGACAATTTAAGTCTTATTGTTACTAGGCAACTTGTACAGGGAGATTATTAGAGTGCTAAAAATTAACAGCACATTTATTATTTTATGAGCTGCAGGAAACTTCCTCTGATACCAATTACTTTAATTCTGTTTGGCTTATCTGATTAATTTGTTTTCACTTGCTAGAAAAACTGTCTAGGAAAAAGCTTTTGTTAGCTGTTTCATTTCAAACAACATGCAGTTTAATATTTTTTCACAGAGTACATTTGCTTTTGTAGTAAGGGACTTACTCTAATCAGTAAGAGTTTTGTGACTTCCTGCAAATGGAACAAAGTCAGATTCCCTTTCCAAGCACTTAGTCAAGACTTAGTCCTCCAGAGTATTATTCAGGTCTCAGTTCTGACCAATGCATTAATAAAGTCAGTTGAAAATGTTCATCAGATTATATTTCTGTAGAAATCTTGCCATTTTGGTGGTTGTTTTTTTTGTGATTTTCCTTTTTGTGGAAAAAACATATTTTCTACAGGAAAAAAATGGGAAATACAGTTATTAATTGAGACATTTAGTACATGTAAAAGTTTGGGGTTTGCAAAATGTTGCAGTGAAAATTTAAGGCCTTGTTAAGCATTGTATTTTGAGATACTCAGATTTTGACTGATGTTAGTACTAGTTTGAGTTTGGAGCAATCACACTAATGCTAAAAACCTTCTCTGACGGTCCTCCACCTGCAGAGTTGTGACTGGCCACTAGAGGGCTGGTGAGCCAGGACAGACTTCTATCCCTGACCTAGGTGGGGGAATGTGAGAGATGAGTTGATGGGACATGGTAATGTGAAGATGGAAAGTGGAGAGTTAATGAGATTGGGGTGGATAATGAAATAGGAACTGGAAAGGAAATTGGTGTGGGGAAAATGAGGTAAAATGAGGGAAGTCAGCCACTGATGGATCAAAAAATCAGTAGTAAAAAAAAAAGAATAAAGATATTAAGAGGAATTAAACAAGTTCTCACATTATAATAAACAGGGATTTGGGCTTCGGGTGTGGGGGATGCTGGTCATGCTTCTTGATGTGGCTGGAAATAGTGGGAAGCAGAGCGGGAAGACACTTTTTTAGTACCTGCTTCCCCTGCCCCAGGAAGGAAGCCCTAGCTTATGGGGACACAATCAAGTTCCCTACCTTGTTCCCCTGCAAATAATCTCTAGACCCCATTTCTGCAACCATTTGTGCTATGTGCCCAGACTACCTGATATGTGCTCTGCAAACTGTTTATATGGGATTAAACCCATATAAGGTCACACCCCCAGGAGCAGTTGGCTTGATGCCAGAAACACCGACTGGGTAGTAGCGCTCAGGGGGTGGAAAGTTTGTTCACACAGAACAGGAGTGTGTGGGAGGAGATACTGCATTCTGGCATGCTGGAGGATGCAAACTGGGTTATTCATCTTTATGGAATGTCCACACATTAATGGAACATGAGCTAGGTAACACAGATCAAAGATAAAACTGCCCTGGAGTGGTATAACTTGAATGCATGCTTAAAACTAGTTTCAGGAGTTAATGTGTGAACAATCCATCTGTTAAGAGCTCCAGAATCCACCTAATGTGTAATGAGGCTCTTACACTTAATCCAAAACTGTTTGGTTTTTTTAAGAGGTGCACCAATTGGGATTTTGGGGGCTAATACCGGTAGCCTATTTTTAAGGAGGCACATCAGCTGATATCAATCCAATTTCTGATACAGCTTCATGCAGCTAGTATGTTTGTTGTGGTGGATGGGGAGCAGGGAGGGAGGGTGTGTGAGGGGTAGAAGGTCAATGTCTTCTGTGGTGAGTGTGGGAGGGGCCAGGGGCAGGTGCTGCCCAGCTGGGTTGGGGTGGGGTGTGGGACTGAACCGTGGCTCATTGGGGGTGGCTTCTGCCACTGTGCACACCCCAGGAGAGCATGGAGGAGGAGCATGTGCCTCCAGATCTGAGTGGAGTGGGGTGGATGTGCTTCAGCTGTGGGCTGCAGCCGGAGCTGCACCAAGCTCTTCTTGGAAGGGGCTGGGCTCAGGGCAGGCAGCAGCAGTGCTGGGAGGGGGCTATGGAGGGGGCTGCAGCCACCCTAAATTTTGCCATAGCTTCCCCATAGCCCTCCTCCCAGTGCCAGCACAGTCCCAGCTCTTTGCGGTGCATAGGTGGAGGTGGGGCATTGAGCCAGGGCTGGGCTTAGGGCAGGCAACGGTGGCACTGGAAGGGGACTATGGGGAGGCTGTGGCAAAACTTTGGGTGGCTGCAGCCCCATCCATAGCCCCCCTCCCTGTGCCACCATCCTCCCCAGAACCCAGTCCCTGCTGAAAAAAGCCCAGCACAGCCCCATCTCCAGCCTGCAGTTGCAGCCTGCAGTTGCAACACCCTGCCCATATCAGATCTGGGGACACACCCCCCCATGCCCTATTAAGGTGTTCACAGCAGTGAGAGCTTTCCCCGCTTCCAACTCCCCCCAAATACTCAGTCCTGCTAGGCAACACCTGCCTCAGCCCCTGCCCCCTCCTTGCCTCCCTCCTTCACCGTGAGGGGCCTTAATCTGCCCCGCTACGCCTTGATCTGTCCCATCCCCATGTCCCTTGCACCACAATGGACTTACCAGCTGCACACAGCTCTTCAAGCTGTTGGGCTGTGGTCCTCACTGCCAGTGTGCTGTGCTGTGGCTGCACACATGCACAGGCATTCATCAGGCAAATTATCACCCATATTGGGCCTATTTCTGATACAGCCAATTTTCTTCATATCCATACTGATTCAACATCAGACCGATGTATTGGTGCACCTCTAGGTTTTTTTGTTTTGTTTTGATTCAGAAATGCTTCTGTGATGTCTCACGCATCCATGTCTCTCCATATGCTGGGTTAGCCTTATGAAATACATCTTCCATGAGGCACTGAAGAGAACTATAAATTGTATGCAGGAAGTATAAATTGTATACTTTCCCGACTTCCTCTGAAAACCAGTAACCAAAAATGCATCTTTTTTTTTTCTTTTTAAAAAAGGTGCTATTTTAATGTGTAATTGTTTAAGAGCAATTTTAATGACATGACATGAGCCACTCACACATACACACATACACAGTAGGGGAGCTATAATGAAGTTTACTTTTATTATATTTTTCCAGCAGTGTAACAGAGGTCAAATGGTATTCATTAAAATATACAGTGGGGTTATATACATTACATTCATCTATACTACATGGACAAAGATAATCTTGCAATGTAATATTAAATAAGGATTTTTTCTTTATAAAAATTACCTCTCAAAATGCTTAAGATAGTAAATATTAATTCCATTAAATATTAATTTCCTTTAAAATATTAATGGAAATATTAATTTCCATTAAAGTGTCATTACCTCTTTAGTAGGTAAGTAGGTATTAATAATTTCAGATACTATAATGGGCCCTTGCCTCATTACTGAAGAGGAGAGGTGGCCCAGAATCAACTGGCCAGCCCCAGCCCCTGGAACAGACTTATAATGACAGAGTAGCTTCAAATGGTGACCTATCCCAGGTAAAAACAGTGATTGACAGGCCTGGGGTGGAAGTAGAGTGTCAAGTGACTTAGGGAGAGACTAATAAGCACAGTGCCAGACCCAGATAGTGGGGGTCTGGCCATAGGAGCTGTAAGAGGCAGACTTCCAGGGAAGAGCCAGTCTGGGGTGCTCACAGAGGAAGGACTCTGGGATTCAGGAGAGTTGGAAGAAAGCCTTTGCCTTCATCAGCAATGGATAAGTGACTTGGTCCTTTGTGATAGTGCCACCATGGGGTGAGATTAAACCAGTGAGGGGAACCTTTTGTTTTGGGAGGTGATGCTCAAGTTTTGGTTTGTATTTAAACTGTGGCTGCAGGGGGAATATTGGATGCCACGGGGGTGATGTAGGGGTGCCCAATATAGTGTGCTTCTTGGGCTTGAAGATTTGTGGGCTATGTGAGGGCAGAGGGCCAAACACTTCAAAAGAAGGACTGTTGCTTAGCAGAGGACTGAGTACCTAGCAGGAAAGCATGGGGGTATGCAAGCCTGGAGCCTGTGGAGGGCAAAACTAGAGGATGGAAGGGACCAAAGCCCAGGAGGGGTAACATTGACACAGAAATCTCTTACATTAAATTGTGAGTATTATCTAATATTTTTCAGCAGTATTGAAGTTAAAGTGTGCTAATTTGTTTGCAATTGAGAACATAGTAAGTAAAAAGGATGGTTCAGGGTATGCTTCTCCATTAGCTTTCCTACATGTTGGATCATGGCATCTTTATCCCTGCAGCTCCTGTAGGGGAAAGTTGGGGCCATGTGAGGGAATTATTTTTGTCATCTCTTTTCAGGGCTGGTCTCCCTCAGTAACTACCCTGTAAGGTGCCCCAGTCATTGTACAGCTATTAGTGGCAGTTCCCTGGTAAAGGAGGTACCTGTGAGACAGACTTTTGTTCTGAGTGCAGCAGTACATCCAAGTGTCCCGGCACATCCTTCCTGTATCTGCTAAAAGTAGCTTGCTATGTGGTACTGCTTGCCTGTACAAATGGTCAGTTGCATGCCCTATCCTCCCATTATTTCTATAGGGGACTAGATGCATTGTTGAGATGCCTTTCAGAGACATTTTGGCATCTCCCTAAACTTAATTTTAGGCAGTCCCTTGAAGTAGAGGATAATGTCCGTCAGGCTTGATGGGTCCTCAGGTGACTGAGAAGCCCAATTCTGGTTGCACACATTCTTCACCAAGAGGGGATGTTATTGCATGGAGAAGTGGGATTCTTAGCCCCGGGTTGGTCTCCTTCTCCTTCCTTCACCACCACCATTCCGCCTCAGTACCGAGTTGTTGAGCCTCAAAGTGGTGTGCATCTTGGTGGACCTGTTGGCACCATGCTGAATGAATAGCATCTTGCTCCTCCCAGCCAGCCTCCATGCTTGAGGAAGACCTTGAGCGTGTCTTTGTACCATTTTCTTTGGCCACCCTTTGTGCACTGGCCGATGGAGATCTGGGAGAAGAGAATCTGGTGAGGGAGGCAGTCCTCAGACATCTGGATGCAGTGGCCCATCCATTGGGGTTGATTTCTCAAGAGCAAGGCTTCAATGCTGGTGGACACAGCTTCCTGGAGGGCACTTGTGCTGGTCCAGCAGTCCTCCCATTTAATCCCCAGGATTTGACACAAGCACTGCTGCATGGCTCTACCAGGAGTATGAGCTCCAGATGGAATCACTCTTGGGGTCACTGGAACACTCAAGCCTCTCCACCATGACAAGGTGACAATTCTCAGGGAGGCGAAACTTAATATTGGGGTATTATTAAGCCCCAGAAGGCAACTAGAATCCTTTTTACACTTTGGCTGTCTATGAGACTTGCATAAAAACTCTCTTTTGTATGGGCAGCTGGGGTAAAAGGAGTCTGCTTTTTCCCTTTTCAAGTCATTTTCTGTTCTTCCTAATTGTTAATAACTATAAAGAGGATCATGTGATGGACAGTCTGCAAAAAACCAGGAAAGATATTACTGTGGCAAGTTGATTATAGGTAAATAAACTTTCATTGATGGTACTAGCATTATCCTCCCACCTTCCTTCATGGTCCAATAGAATTCTTACTGGTGGTTCAGAAACTGGACCAGAATGCAAATAGCTGAAGGTGGGGATATGCTGTTACCTTTTTATTCTTTTTTTTAAAATGCATTTATCATTGAATATATAAGAAGGCTTCCTCCTCTCCTTTAGGAAGAATATTTAATCAGCCTCATGATTATATTACCCAACAGAAGGACATACTAAATTAAAAAAACAAACAAAACCAAACTTGCAATATTAACCAATTCATCAAAAATAAATTGAACATTACCATATAATAGAGGAACAAAGCTAACAACATAGTGATTAATCCTTTGTCAATAATCAGCAGGGATCCTGGTTTTCTTTGAATTAAAAAAAAATCCCCTGCATTTGGTTAAAAAAAGTAACCCAAAATCCACATTTTTCCATGATTAAAAAGAAAAAAACACTATATATGTGTGTGTGTATATATATATATATATATATATATAAGTGATGTTTCATTTAAACCACAGAAAACTGTGGATTTGGTTTTACTTTTTTTAAAACTCAAAATTGGGGATTTTTTAAGTTTAGAGAAAACCAGGATCCGTGATAGTCAGGTTCCTTTTTACTTTAATGTTTCAGTGTTGTCTCCTGATAACAAATCCTACCATAAATGAAACTGAAATGTTGGCAGATTCTTATTCAGGGATGTTAGCACTGTGGAGAAACCACATAACAGCATGTATTGTTGCTAACCAGCTTTTGCTTCATGCTGATTTTGTTCTCTCATTTCAACAGATGTTTGTCTTCTAATAAAAGCTTTAGGGATCAACTTCCAAGGCATCTATCTTTCTTCCTTTGGCTGAAAATAATTTGACAGACACTTTAAGTTGTTTGGCAAGTGTCTATAAAATCAACATTAAAAGTACATTGTGGGCATGTCTACACATTCTCTGACTATGCAGTTGTTACTGTGCAATCATTTAGTGCTTGCTTTAGCTTACTAGTACTAAGGCAAGTACCTTAGTACTTGTACTTAGACTGTGCAGTAACAACTGTGAAGTTGGGAGCATGTGTAGATGTGGCCACAATGTACTTTTCATGTTGATTTAGTAAGCTAAAGCAAGTGCTAAATGACTGCACAGTAACCACCATTACTGCACAGTCTCAGCAGTGCATGGGTCTTTTCTGACCCTACTGTGCAGTAGCAATGACCTGTTCTACAGTAGTGTTGGCATTACAGTTTGTGCCCAGTGATGCTACATCACTATAGCTCATCAGCTTAGTTTGTTGCTGGTGCCACACACTGAAACTAGGAGAGACAAAGTGCACAACCTAACAGTCCAATGCGTAGGGGGTGCGCAGGGGTGTACGTGCTCCCCGTGAGACCACCAGTACACCCCTGACCAGCTGCACTCACGGCTTAGGTGATGGGCGGGGAGGCAGGCAGGAGTGCCAGTGACCCCGTGCAAGTTCTGGCTGGGAAGTAGAGCACAATTGTGCTCCCAGAAGTGGCCGCAACCACTCCCAGAACCAGGCCCACAGCCACTTCTAGAAGCCGCTGCAGCGATTGCCCACAGTGATTGGCCATCTCACTATCAGCCATGGGGGGACCCCACCCTCTCAGTTGGTGGGATTGGCTGTGGGGGACCCCTTCCCTGACTTAGGTGGCACCAGTCATCCATGCAACTTAAGATATATTATTACTATTATTACTGTTTGTTTCAATCAAAATAGGTGGGTTTGGGGGGTGTTTTTTGTTTGTTTTTCATAGTTTCTAGGTTTCATAGTTTCTAGGGTCAGAAGGGACCTGAGCAGATTATCCAGTCCAACCCCTTTTATTCTAGTGATATCTTATTTTCTTTAGGAAAATATTTCCAGGGAATCCAAAATTTAGAGTACACTTCCCCCCACCCCCTAGTTAACATGGGACACTGAGCTGTACCTATAACAAGTAAGGAATACATTTTTATGTCAGACAGATATCAAATGGATTTGAAATTAAGCAGAAAACAGGCACACTCTTTATCAACTTTGGAACTGCCTATGATACTGTATGGCATCAAGGCCTCAAATATAAACTGCACTTTCTAATACCTGTCTTCAAGCTATATGCTTTCAAAATGAGCATGGTCTCCAACAGAACATTCTAATTCACTATTAGCCAAAGAGAAAGAAGTATGAACTCTGAAGAATGGAGTCCCCCAAGGGTCACTGCTAGCACCAATACTCTTCATGTATACACCTCAATCTTCCCACATACATCTAAGCTGTACATACACGCTGAGAATAGTAGTAGTAACCCAAGGAATTGATATGACATAACTGGAAAAGATACTGAACACTGTCATGGAGCTCATGGTTCTATCTCCACAAGTGGCTTAATGTTGAGCATCAATAAATCAATATCCTTGCCCTTCCAACTGGATAATTGTTGAGTCAAGAACATACTGAATATCAGAGTAGGCAACCACATCCTGCCTCCTGAGCATACCCAACTTACCTAGGAGTCACATTACACTATTCTCTTACCTATAAACATTATATTCAAAAGGTCATCAGTACAGTCTCTGCTTGGTAGCTTCCTTAAGGTGTTTAGCCAGCACAACATGGGGGACCAACCTCAAAGTGCTCAGAACCACCACACTCACAACAGTATATGCCCCAGCAGAAAAAGCTTGACATTGTATTTAATAGTGCAGTGAGACTCATAACAGGCTGAACAACTTACACACACATATAATTTCTGTACTCTCAGGCATTAGACCAAGTTATATGAGAAGAGAGACCCTAACATCATTATTGGCAACAGAGGCAAGAGACGTTGATTGGCACCTGCTCCATTAATTGTTAACTGAAGAGGCTTAAGGGGCTTAGAAGTCACGAACCATTTATATATGAAGCCCACAAACTTCTGGAAGAGACTGGGGATGCTGTACCAAATTTATGGGCATCAATGAAATGGTCTGACCACTGGAAATGACCAAACCTATCCTGACAGTGTTTTATACCAATACCAAAAAGTCTTTCATTAGGAACAACCTTGACAGAGATGTGTGGGTCAAGCTCAACAGACTGAGATCTGGATACAGATGCTTCAAAACAATGCTTCACAAGATGAACATCTTGGACAGCCCCTTATGTGAATGCAGTGTCCAACACACAGTGGATTATAGATGTGGCAGTTGATATCTGATGCCATGCAAAAGAGAGGAGAACACATATATATATATATTGATATTGATTACGCACATTACATAGGTAAACAAAAGCATGAACCTGCCTCTATAGTCAGGGTCCCTAGTTTATTCTGGACCTTAGAATGTCAGTCCATTTCTTTTTTAATTAATAAAACAAGAAAGGCAATTTTGCAACATCTAAGATACTTTTCCTGAACTGTATTATTTTCCTATAAAAATAAGTAATTTTCCTTTATTAGTTATTCAGCCTTCATTAATTTCCTCTTCATTTAAATTTCAAGTTCCAGTTAATTTTCAAAGGAAACTGATTTGGAATAAAATCAGATTCCTTCCAGTCTTTAACCTTCTCTAGATAGTTCATAGTTTCATAGTTTGTAGGGTCGGAAGGGACCTGTGCAGATCACTAAGTCCGACCCCCTGTCGTGGCAGGAAAGACTACTGGGGTCAAATGAGCCCAGCAAGGTGTTCATCTATTTCCTTATATGAGGCTCTCATATTATAATTATTCCTTCTTCTAGATTTTTGTTTCATTAAAGGGTAAATTTTACTACTTTTTATTTTTAATTTTTTTCCCCCTTTTATTCAATTTTACTGTTTACATGCATTTAATAGATAATGGGCAGAGCCTTTGAAGCATTTAGCAGTTTTTCCAAGTCTTTATGGCACCAAAAAAGCCCTAAAGATTCTCCTTCACTCAACTGGTACAGGGAGCCAGGCTTATTCCTATCCCCTGCTGATTCCCAAATACACTAATTGCAACTTAGAGTAATGAGCCTCTGATATATACCTGCACAATTTTGGTGGCAGAATGATAGCTAAGACTGAGAAAGCTGATACTGGGTTGTGTACATTTTTTGCGGTGATTACTTAGTTTAAGATAATACCTGGCTATTTTATTTCATTTTTTAATAATAGATGATCTTCTTGTTATTATGCATATTTTGAAAAGATTGTCAAAATGGCCAGAATATTATATCATTATTTTTACTACAGTAATATTTAAAAAAAATGAAAAGCTAATTAAGATTAAATGTGATTTTCGTATAGAATAAATCCCATTTCTTTATTCCCACTAAAGAAAATCATTATCTGGCATTTTCTAATCCACAACATGCCAGACATTAGGCTTACACACACATACACACACACACACACAGATGTCTGAAGGCCTGGCATTGCATAAATGTCACCTTCTCACTATATTGAATTCCTGTCCTATCTCATAAACACACATACATATGTACATATGCAGTATGCACCATTTGGTATTTCCTTTGCTAAACATCACATCAGAGAAAGTGCTGGCAGCAACAGAACCATGACTGAAATAGAAAGTGAAAAGAGGGTTTATAAATTCATTTTAGCAACTGTGATTCATTCAGTTCCTTGTATTTAGACTTGTTCTACACCTAGTCACAACGCAACTAAGTACTGAAATTATTATCTGGATACATATTTAATGGATGGTAGATGGAATTGTAGTAACAAAAAGAACTACAAAAGGAGATAGCATCAGTATGGTGTTTTGTTACAAAGAACATGAATGTTTCTTTTCCACTGTCTCTAGAGAAGATAGACATTAACATAACCCAGACAGTGGATTTGTTTCTAAAGCCAGATATTACATGTCAGATATAGGTCTTGAAAGACCTTAGTCTGGGGTCTGCACACAAATATCTAGTGTTGTATACTTTCCTAGCATTTTTTTCTTTTTCCAAAAGCAGATATTCATGTTTGGTCTTATTAACACACTCATTGCTTCTTGATTCTCCAAATTCTATCAATCTCTGTCACTTTTGCCTTCAGAAGAAATAATTCCCTGTGTCTATTTTTCTCTATTGCTCAAGTGGCCACAGTTTGGCTGTAAGGACACCAAGGGATTAATAAAAACTGCCACATGCAATGGATCTGGATGCAATGTAAAATGTAGCTGCTATTTTGCATAAACATCAGCAAATTACTTCTGCTTAATCCCTGTGCTGTCCATTTTGTATGAGGACCTTGTTTGACCTTAATTTTGGGCTGCTTCTGGAGATCTTAACCCCTGGACTGTCCAAACATTAACATCTTTAAGTGGTTTAAAGCACTTGTTATATGGCTTAAAGTTACACCGCTCTAGGGCAGGATTATATCTTGATCCACATAACCCAGGTCCTGTTCCATTAAGGCGTGGCCACTCCACACAGATATGCCACTCAAATTGAAGGTGTGACTGGAAGCTAGCACTAAACCAATCAACATTTGTGTGGCTCAGTGTGTAACATGTAATAAGATCCTTAGAAAAGAGAGGGACTTCCTTTGTGACTGGTGAAAAAGTAAGAATGTGTAAGTTTGGGTTCTTTTTAAATTATACTGTTCTTTCACAGCAGTGGAAATAGTATAAGGGTGAGATTACAGATTACAGTTAGCACATGGTAAATCTAAAGAATTTTAGACAGTGTTGCAGCTAGCACATGCTATGACAAATAACATGTTAAGGGTTAATACTCTCTCTACCACGCATACATGTTGCTAAAGCGCTGGTGAACAAGTGCTTGCTTAGGTGCTGCCAAGTCTGCTGTATATATGCCCTATTTGTTAACTCTTTAGTTGCACTATAGGTTGGTAGAAATGAGAAAAGGGGAGAAGGTCCCTCTGCATTGCTTGGATTACCCCCACTACTGTCCAATTATTCCCTCTCTAGCCACCTTCACCCCACTCCCCGTAACCTGATAGTGCCCCTGCCTATCCAAATAGACACTCTGCTCACATCAGCCTTCCAGCTCTCATCAGCCCTGAGATCACTTGACCACCTGCCAATTGGTCCTTGTACCCCTGATCAAAACCCACCCCTTAAATTGCCCCTCTGCTTCCCATCAACCCCCAGATTACCCCCCACACACACTTCTCAGGTGTATCCTCAAACCCCTGCCAGCCCACCCCTTCTGCCCCCAATCAGTGCCTCCACCCCCAGATAATCCCTCCTGTTATCCTAATCCCCACCCCACCCTTCAGATCACCTCTCCTGTCACCCCAATCAGCCCAAGAGTGGTGGCAGCACCAGCAGTAGGGGATATCCTCCTCCCCAACTGTTTCCATGCTCCCTGAAGCCTGAACAGCAGCTGCTTGCCCCCACTGACCCCCCTGCCCCATTGTTGTCAGGAGCTTCTTTCCCCCTGCCCTGGTGGTGATGGTAGGGGCAATTAGGGGGCTGATTCAGGAGGCTGGTGGGAGATCAGGAGTTCAGAACTAATAGTCAAGGTAGCAAGGTGGTGATCTTCAGGGTGGAGGAAACTGCAGTGGGAGGGACTGATTTTGGGGCCAATGAAGGTAGAAAGGGTGCTTTGGGGCAGCTCTCCACCCACCCATATCCCCCTCCCTGTGTCCCCCCTTCCCCTCTTTTCCATATCTTTTTCCCCCTGGTGTCCTGCTATCCCCAGTCACCAACTGTCAAGCTATCCACAGCTATGCCCAGTCCAGGGCCATAGAGTCTTGGATGATAGCTAGTTCACCTGTGAATGGTTCTTTCTTGGATAGTGGAAGACTGCAAATTTGTGATTTTCTTTCAAGTAAACAGCCAGAAGTTAACTTGAGCTTTGTAGCAGAACTCAAGATAATCCTTGCCCAAAGTGGTATAACTCTAAAATAGCTAGAGGTCACATAACACTTGTTAATGAGCTTTATTTTCCTACCATTCACATTTTAAGTGATCTTAACATGGTCTAATTATAATGTAATTTCACTGTAAGGGCTAGGTTCCCTAAGAAAGGGTGGGATTCCATTCTCTGACTGAAGAGTTTGAATATTAAACTTGTACACTTTCTCACAGCTGCTTAAATTTTATGCAAGTTGTTATCTTTTTCAGGATTTTGTTTGTGCTAGACAAAAAGTCAAGCATTTTAGAAACTAGGGCTGGAATTCAGAGTTCCCTATTCAGGACTAGCACGTCCTCTTGAAATATATCTTCAGGAGCAACACTCTATAGTTAGTTCTACTCCAGAATTCTGCCTCTTAACTCATCACTTCCTGCTGGATTTCTGGGGCCACCGGTTAGTTGCATGAGCCTTGGGTCCATGTATTTTGGTAACACAAATAAACAGGACCAGAACATCCAGGAAACATTCTCATTCAGAATATGCCTCAGATGGCCTGTATTGTAAAGACTGATGAAAAGTCTTCATAGTAAATTAAGGCTACTTCTCATGGCAACATATTGAAGGGAAGGAAAAGAAAGCACTGATGTATGACTTTCCCTGGTAGTGAAATCTCTATTCATGCAATTAAACTCCTAAACCTTATGGAAAACAATTTATTCTTCACTGGCTCCATGTGTAGTATGAATTTTTGCATATTATTATGGTTATTTTTGCATAGTTATTATGGTTAAATGATAATAGTATTGCATTGATAAACCTCTATGATTGTATTAGCTTTATTTTTGTCTTTTATGAACAACTAAAACTTCATTTTGTGCTTGTTCCCTGCTTAACATGGGTAAATGAACTTTGTATGCCCTGTGTACGTGGGTGAGAGGGTGAATGGTGAAAGAATGGTAACTATTTGCATGAAAACAGAAGAAGATTTAATTGATTGTGTAAGCAACAAGGCACCAATGTATGAGTTACCAAATAGTAAACTAAGTAAGCTAATTAATGGATCACTGAAGAACTCATCTGTGATCAGGTGCCAAGAAGATAGTGAGAAGGAGGAATTTTGCATATCCTGCCATTTGAACTACACAATGCTTCAAGACTGAAATACCAACTCTGAAATACCAACTTTACTGGAATAACCTCAGGCTGAGCTAACCAGAAGATGGATATGAAACAACTTCTGATTAAAAACTGAGCATGGAAAACCAACAATGCTGAACAAAGACTTGAAATCACTACAAAAGAGACATGCAGACAAGCCATGAGGGGGAAATCCACTCTTTACAACCTTCTGGAGCACAGGCGTATCTTTTCACCCCCACTCATCACCCTCAAAGAGCCTGGACTGGACATCCAATGTTAACACTGAGTAACTTCTTTTGGTAATTATAACATCTTACTGGAGTATTTTGTCTGTTTGTATGACTGGTGTGTCCAAGCTTATGTATCTGCTTCATGTAATCAATAAATGTGGCATTTTGCCTTATCTCCCTGTACATGGTCTCACTCTTCATTTGATCAATTAGCAATTTAAAGTAACACATGCAGGTTAAGCAAGCAAAAAATATTACTATCATCAGTACTATATATTTCACACATTCCTTGAGGTCAACTATTCTCAACATCACTGTGGTAAAAACAAGTACACTGAAATTTAAAAATAAGATTCATTTTGGGTTTTATTTAAACTGCAAGAGCCATCATAAATAAAACAAACAAATATAATCACCTATGTACCCACAGAAGGCTAGGCAGATCCCCAAATTTTATTCAGTCAAAATTCAACAAAATGTGTGTGATATATGCCAGGAGATGGGGAGAGAGAGCAAGGGAGAACTCTCCTGCCATTTAGCCCAATATCCTAGCAGTTAGGATCCTTGCCCAGGGTACAGGAGAAAACCTCCTCCTCCTTCATTTTACTTCCAGCAGGTATGGAAGCAGGCAATTTTATTTCCATTGAGGGTGAAATAGAATCCCAGATTGTGAGTACCCAGCCATATACATACCTTAGTACCCAGCCACATACATGCCACTTAATCATATAAAGTGAAATAGAATTTAGCCCTAGAAGACTAAATTTATATATTAAGAGTGCTGTTTGTAATACAAGATTGTGATACATGTTTTTGTGCATAAGCGGAAGGGGATTTAAAGACTGCATATTTTGGAATGAGAAAATATCATGAATTCATAATGATTTACAATCTGCATAAAGCTTACAGGATACAGTTAGAATTAAGGGGCATTTTTACACATGCTCTGGGGTGATGCTCCACAATGTCTTGTGTATCATTGTCCCCATGCTTCAGAATGGAGGAGGGGGCACTTTAACTAAAGCTTGTTTAACGAGCTTTAGTTAAACCACCCCCACCACCATTTTGAACCACAGGGATACTGATACATGAGACACGGAGGGTGGCTGGAGTGCACTAACTAGCACGATGCAACAGACTCAATTAAATAAGTCTGCTCTGATGTTGTGTAATTACAGAGTGTTGGAGCAGCCTCCTGGCACGTCTACAGGCACTGAAGCTTTCTACGTAACACATCATTAAATGTAGACTTCTGCTTTTTTGCTTGGGATGCCAACCAGTTTGAGAAAGCAGCATCACATTCAAGATCGATGCTCTAGTCACTCATGAGCAGATTTGCAATGATGGACAGACAATTCATTTCTGTAATGGTGAGCTCAATGTAGAAACCACTTAGCAAAGTAGAGGAAAGTTTAAATGAAATTTTATACAGTTTGTGTTAATTAAGACATCAAATAAAATTAGCTTAATGACCCCTTGTGATCTTTAAATGTATGGAACAGAAAACCTCAAGATTGAAACATTATTTTTGAGCACAGTATATGAGAAAACATAAAGAAAAAATGGGTCTGATCTAACCCCTACTCAAGTGTATGGTGTTGGATCCAGTCTTTTGAGCCTCCCACCCATAGAGATATCATTAAGGAAGATAACTTGATATCTAATGACCAGGAATCCTGGTTTTCTCTGTTAAAAAAATCCAAGTTTTTGGATTAAATGTAAGCCAAAATCCACCTTGTTCCATTCATATATATGGAATAAAATATGAATATATATTATATGCATAATTTTTCTTCATAGAAAAACATATATTTATTAATGGTGTTTCATTTTAATCGTGGAAAATGTGGATTTGGGACTATTTTTAAATTAAAAAATAGGGACTCTTTTTTTCTTTTTATCAGGGAAAAATCAGAATCCCTGTTAATGACCAACTGTAGTTTTTTAGTATTCTGACTAGAAATAAAAGATTCATTTTGGTTCTTTAAGAAAACCCAGAGAATCCAAACAGTGTTTGAAACTCCATTTAATTGTAAAAGGTGACATTTTGGAGATATTTTGAGTTATCTTGTAAAACCTAATTGTGTGAATGTGAAAATAGCCTTTGTTAACTGAAGCAGATTTCTATAATTGAACTGAACTTTTAATTCTATTATAAAGCCATTTAAGTATTTGCTGTATAAGTTCAGATGAATCTTTGCTTTCCAATTACTGAAATGTCCTTTCATGTTAAAAGGCAGTAATATAGGTCATTATAATATGAATTTATGTCATGCTGTTTTACAGGGTTTTTGCTTGAATCTTCACTACAATTAAATGTTATGTTTCAATTTTATTTGGGGGGGGGGGTTCTCCTGGTGGATATATTGTGCATGTGAACCTAATGGAAGAGGTCCTACCTGGGAGCTTGTGATATATTGAGGAAGGAGCTTAGGCCCTGAATCTCACCCACCTAGATTTATTCCAAATTAAAGTTTCACAGGTTAAGATCTTCCTTACATTTAGAGAGGAGCTCATATCATATATTTGAAATGCAGATCTGAGTATAGAATCTTCTCTACTCTCTCATAGAAGTTCATAAATGTTTAAATTTAGGGTTTTGCTTTAGTTCACTAGCTCTCATTCTGAATTTTTTAAATTGCTCCTCCCCGCCTTAAAAAAGGATCCTTAAAGGGGATTAATACAGTTTACCAGTTGAAACTTCCCAAACACTTTACTGTATTGAAATTCGCATGTCCTTTCATTTTAGGCTGCAATGTCCCTAAAGTTATTACTTTAAAAATATTTAACATTAGATAAGTTTGTTGCAGTCTACACAAACACTTGACAGTAAACAAACATTTAAAGAAGTGTACATGTACGTAAGCATTCAAAAGTTGGTTTTTCTTATAGAAAGAATGGCCTAATGGTGAAATTGACTACCCTGTTGAATGTGGCATACATACATAACTCCATGATAGCAATCACTTGCAACAGGGATGCAGCAGAAGAGAAAGATCCTTAGCAAAGGAATAGCCAAGTGCCTTTATAGAAAAGTTTAGAACAGTGAATGGATATTTGACCATCTCTGGATCACAAGAATTCTTATTCAAGTTTCATTTCACAAACAGAGTCACTGCAGTAGTCTAGTCTTAGAGGTACAAAAGCATAGATGATAATGTCAAGATCTGAATCTAAAACAAAAAAAAGCATAGTCTTATCACTAAATGGACTTGGTAAATGGTTATCCTGCTCACCGCTATACCTGAAAACCTAGATACAGCAAAGGATACAGAAGCACTCTAATCTGAATAAAAAGGGGCAGGCTGAACCCTATCAGGCTAGGACAGAAATTCAAAAAGTTGGAGACTAAATTGATTCAATCTTTGCAGGTTACTCTAACCTGGCTAGACTAAATTGGTTTGTAACTGTAAAAGCATCCCCTTTGGAGTGAAGAAATGTCGGCACATGCCTGTAGTGACTCAGGCTAAAAGCAGGGTGGGGGGGCATGCTAAACCAGCCCTCCCTTCCCTTCTACAGTGCTGAGATGAGGAGGTTGGGGCCAGGCCGTGGCAGGATGCTTTGATTAGAGATCCCCCCCCGCCCCCCTCCCCCAATCCCTGAGCAGCCCAGCAGGGAGTTGATAACACAGAGTTTATCACTCTTAACTCAGTGTTTATCAGCCGATTAAGAAAACAATGGCCTCTTTTCATGAGTTCAAGCTCACTTAAACAGCTTTTCCAAGGAAGGAACAGAGGGACATTACCACCTACCTGTTGATTAGCTCCAAAAAGCCCTAAGCTGACAGAGTCTTGTAAGCCTTTGTCCCATTTCCCACAGCATAGATCCTAGCTAGCCTGCAGTATGCTTGTTAATGATAAGAGGTTCCTATGTAAGGCATAGGGGATAGGGTATCCCTAATTGATCAGGGAGTAGTGAGGGTTGAGGGAGTAGGAGGAAGCTAGGCAGAGCCTGCTATAAATGCAGTTTCTGCAGAACTGCAGACAGGGAGAAGAAAGCCCTGCCTAGCCCAGAAAGCATGCTGGGGTGTCTTTTTCCCATCTCTACCATCCCAAGTCAAAGGTTTGCCAACTAACATCACTTCTGTCTTGTTGGGATTCAGTTTCAGTTTATTCATCTTCATCTAATCCTCAGCTCTTTACAGGGACTGACTAGAAAGACTGTGAGTGCAAAGCCTGGGTTAGCTAAGAAGGAGCAATAGATCTGGGAGTTATCAGCAGGGATCCTGGTTTTATCTGATAAATCATACCCAATTTTAGGATACAAAAAATAACCCAAAACTCATATTTTCCCATGATTAAAATGAAACACCACTATATATATATCTATATGTTAGTGTTTTTTCATTTTAATCATGGAAAAATGTGGATTTTTGGTTACTTTTTTGTTATCCAAAAGTTGGGGATTTTTTTTAACCAGAGAAAACTAGGATCCCTGGTTATCAACATACCAATATCACCTCACTCCAGGTCACTGCCCAGACTTTCGCAGTGGTCCCATTCACATGCTGAAGAAGAGGAGCAAAAAGATGGACACCTAAGGGACCCCTAAGGAACCCTACAGGAAATGTCTCAAGGGGACAACAAGCATTCATCCATTATCAACTTATGGGATCTCCTTACTAGTAAAAAACAGAACAAATTAGGCACAGTCCTTCAAATACACACCAGGTCATATACACAATTTTGTGTTTTCAAAACTACCCTGTTAAAATGATCAAAGGATGTTGAAGTAGGATGAATAGGGTACAATTTCACCTATCAATCCTCAAGCAAAGGTTATTGAACATGGACACACATTCCTTGTCTTTACTATATCCAGGACAGGAGCCTTGACAAGGGCCAAGGGATCTAATATGTGCAAGTGCATCTGGTGTTATTGGGCTACCACCTGTTAAATCACTTTCCCCCAAAAGCGGGGATTGCAAACAGTAAATCAAAGGTCAGTGTCAGGAGATTTTTTTGAGTGGGCCAGAAAATCACAGATTTCAAAATGTCCACCACACTACTTCTTTCAGTTGTGGCCCCAAATCTCCTCCAACTGGCTTTTTTGAAGCAGGGTGGTCATGGGAATAACATGAGCTGTACTATTTTTTTCATGCCTAATGACTACCTAAGATGAAAGCATTCTTTTTTGTAAAGATAGTATACTATTTATGAATTGAAATAAATATACACATCACCATTCATTCCCAATACTAGTTCATTAGATGAATGTTTCTGATATCTTAAAGTCAACCTTAAAGTCTACTTGTTTGGATGCCAAATCTATTTTGTCATGTAAATATATTTTTTCCCTAAAAAATTGGATATTGTAGCAAAAGTATGTGCCAAGTGCTTTGTCAACATTTTTTAATACACAGTAGTAATTCTCCTGGTCCCCAGCTTCAGCCCCTCTCTTTGCTCAGTCTACCCACACTACCCTGCCCCCCAGGTTTTCCCCTACAGAACACAAAGTGGTGGGACACAGGTCATACCTTTATTGAGAAGCCCATGTTCCTGCAGTTGGGTGGGCACAGGCCTCTCATGCACTGAGTAATGTGTTAATCCTAGCAGTGATCTCCTCCTTGGCAGCCAGGGTAGGAACATGTAGCACTGGACAGGTAGCCCTCCAGGTGGTGGTAGAGGTTGTGGGGCAGACTGGGATTGCCCCCCCTGCCATTGTATCTCAGAGTCCTGAACCAAGGGTGAAGGTGTGCCTGGGGCACCAGCAGATGCAGGGTATAGTGGCTTAGGCATCTCTGTGCCTCATCAACAACTCATCACACACTACCCATGACATGTGCAGCAGGGGCACACTTAGGTCACAGTGGTGGTGTGTTGGTGGGATGGCCCAGGGGAGCTTTCACAGACCACTGGGCCATGTTGCAGCCCTGGACACGCAGCACATAGAACTGGTGGAGCAGTAGCTGGCCTTCCAGGGTCACCCAAATTAGGGTGTCCCCATGCCCTCCTACACCTGGACCCCGACCCTGGCCCCACAGGGGCCCTGCGGCCCTCCCACCACCCCATAGCAGGCTCCTGGAAGCACCTTGGAGCAGGCCCCACAGTGCCTATCAGCCACAAACATCTATGGACTTTGCTGTGACCCCTGGACCCACAGGGGAGTGATCTGAAGCTGGGGTGCTGACTGCCTGCTGCCAGGCTCTCCACTGTAGGTGATCTGACCCCTTAGCCCCTCACAGATCAACTCCAGGATGGAGTCTGAGAGTTGAATGTCTTCTGGATTCAGTTGGGGACTGAAGTTTTTACTTTGGGTGGGTGGGGAGGGGAGGGAAGGGAAAATGTTGGTGAGGGGGAGGTACCTGTGTTTGTTATGGGGGGAGGGACGGGGTGGGTTTTGTACAAAAAATAAAGTTTTTTTAGTTTCCCCTGCATGCAAGTCCTGTAGTGGTGTTGGGAATAGGCAGAGAGGTGGAGGTCTGTGTGTATCAGGAAAGGCAGACTGAAGCATATGGTACAGGAGTAGGGGGTTGGCCAGGGTCTCACACAGGCAGTACCCTGGGTCTAGCTGGCAAGTGTGTGGCTGTCCTGGGTCCTAAGGACAGGGAGGCTTGATGGGGCCAGCAGGTCCAGCACTGGGCCATCAGCAGCACTGATAGATGACAGACTGCTGGTTTCAGTTTGGGAATGAGGTTTTTACTGTGGGTGTGTGGGTAGGGTGAGGGAGCAGCACTGTTGTGGAGGGGGCTATATCTGTTGAAGGGCAAGGATGGGGGTGAATTTTGTACAGATAAAACTTTTATATTTTCACCTATGTCCATGTCCTGGAGTGAAGGGAGAGGGCAGGGGGTCAGGGTTGTGTGGGAGGAAGAGCAGGTGGGCTGGAATGGGGATGGCAAGAGGAGGGGGATCAGCCAGAGCCTCTTGCAGCCAGTGCCCTGGGCCTGGCTGCTGGGTGCATGGCTGTCCTGGGGCCTGGGGGTTTGCTAGGACCAGCAAGTCCAGCACCATGGCCAGCAGCAGCTCAAGGCACTGTTCCTTGCTAGGAGGGGCTGGACCAGAGCTGTGGGGTGCTGGGTGCTGTTGGCAGGGGCAGGGGCTGGAGCAGCCATGGCATGGGGAGCCAGGGTGAGCAGGGAGGGAACTGCTATGTGTTGCCTCTGTCCCAGACATGCAGCTCCTGGGCAGGGGAGTGGCTGCTCAGAGATCAGAGAGTGGGTGTGTGCTTTTAAGATGGTCACCAAGTGCTGGCAGCTGCCTCTGGCCTCAGCATGACTGCCAAGGCTCTTAGGGTGACAATATTTGGATCTTGGGGAGCACTGGATTTGCAGCTGAATACATGGCTATAACCTGTGGCCTAGCAAAAGCTGCTGACCCCAAGGCAGAATGATATATTAAAAGTATATTGCAAGACGCATAGGCAAGCATTTTTTTAATACTATAGTAGTGTTATAAGATATATATTTCATTATGTATCATTAGGAAGTGGAGAAGATTTTACTTATGAATGCTTATGCTAAGCCAGCCATTTGCTTATGCTAAGTAACCATGTTAAGTGTGTCAACCATTTTCAAGTGAGTCTGTGTAAGTCTGTGCTGTGAATGAAGTGAAGTCTCAGAAATATGGAGGATGGTAAAAAATGGGACTGAAAAACAGACTGGAATGTGAAAGACTACGCATAACTGGTAACAGAATCCAAGATGAACATATGCAAAAAATGAATGGTGATTGGTGAAGAAGCTTTCAGGTTTTGGTTGAAGTCTGCCCAGTGACCAAAGAAGTGGCGTGAAGGGCTTAGACATGAGCTCTTAGCAAACAGGCATGTACATGAATGAAATGCATAGGCAATTCCGTGTTAATGAAGTAAACAGTAAATAGAGGCAGAGCTTGAAGGAGGAGGAGATATGGGTGGAACAAAGGAGGAGCAAGGGTGGAGTAAATGGTAATGAGCATGAGCCAAAGTGTAACTATTGTTCCAGGCATGTTCCCGGTCTGTTGGGTTTTTTTTGTCCAAAGCTGTCTCCAATTTGAATTAAACTGATGTCAGCAATGTGTGCTGGTGTTTGCTCCCTGCTTGCTCTGACTAATGAGTAACAGAATCCATAGGCAACTGGATCATCATCTCCCTAGTCATTGGGCGCTGAATGGAATTTGGGTCTAAGAGATGCCTGCCTTTTTTCCACTTACTTTGCAGTATCTTATTGTGCAGTCAATTTAAGCCGGTGTAAATGCATGTGTAGATGAGCCCGATGTTAACACTCTGTGGTAGTCCATTGCATTGTTGAAAGAGTCTCAAGGATCCCAGGAAGTCACACCACCTTTATTGAGAATCACTGTGCTATAATGTTCATTCCAATAGAGGGCTTTGGTAGAGCAGCAATTGTGTTCAATAGTCCATCACTGCAGAAGTAGCACATTTTCATGCCAGGGCAATTGAGAGATTGTTACCAATCCTGAGAGGTATTAACTGTGATTTAAACTGACAACTAGCTTTCCCTCTCAACTGTGTGCTAAGCTGACCTTACTGCAATTTTCCAGTATCCTTCTATATTTATATTGTATTGGGTTTTTAATAGCAATCATTCTTTGTTTTCTTTTCTACTAAGAATATAAATACATGGACTAGCTTCTACATAGATTACTGTTATATTCATGACATAAGAGATTCTGAAAATGAATATGATCCTTCTCTTTTTTATATACCATTTCCATTGCCTATGACAAGGTATATAACTTTGGGTACAGTAAACCGATGTTAAAAATAAAAATGACATTTTGTACTGTTAAATATTTGAAGAGAATTAAGAGTTTAGATAAAGTCCATTTATCAAGATATTGTTGTGATTATTACATGCAGGAACAACTATTTATCTTATTTTCTTCTCAGAAGAAAGCAAACAATACTAAATGAAATAACTCGCATATATTTGATTAAATGAAAAACAAAACTCATGCAATATGATTGATTGTATAAAAAATTATTCCTTACCTATAAAACACATAAACATATATTGCCCAAAGGGAAAAAACCCCGGAAACACAAAAATATCAGAATGATTGAATAATTTGCATTATTTGTCTGGGGATATAAATGGGGTATTTGAAAAACTGTCATTTATTCAGCACTTCATGTTTCATGAATTTTCAGTCTAACCCATCCGAATGTGCTAATAACATATTCAGTTGATGATGAGCTGGCCATACAGAGGTACAAATCTGTAAAAACAGAGAAATTCTGAACCTGATTATTCTGTGTTCCTTAATTTTATTTCCAAACACTTCTACTATTCTGATGTAATGAACTGCAATTACATTTATTTTGTGAACAAAGATTTGGGACAGAAAGCCAGTTTCAAAACTCAATTTAAAAAACTAGAAGAGAAACAAGGAAACCAAAATTACAGCACATGAGGCATTTTTTATTATTATTATTTATTTTTAGTGAGGTAAGTTTCACCAGCTCGATGGCCTGTTTATTTGGGATTGATGTCACCTTGGCTAAATTACAAAAGTGTCCTGCAATTTTACTGGATCAGCCATTATTTTTTTCCTCTAATCTTAGATTACTACTTTGCTTTTATACAAGCAAGCTACTTTCAATTGAAACAAAAAAGTAGGGTTATTATGAGGCACTAATTCTGTATCACTTGAAGATCATTAGTGTAATATAAATTCAGTAGTAGGATACTTTTACTTTTCTAATATTCAGAAATGAGCATGAAGATTTACACATATGCACAATCTCTCATTATGGCCACATGCATAACTCCATTTAAAGCAATAATTTGTGAATGCACAAGGCTACAAGAAATGATTAATCAAAAATACTTGTAAGAAGGACGTCTCAACCATGTGTAAAAATTCTTCCAATATTAATGGCTAAAACAGAGATATCTGGACCATTTTTAAATGGATTTATTCCAAGTTGTTGCTTCAGCAGTGAACTCTGTAGGTACATGCAGGATTTTTGTGGGTTTTTGTTTTGTTTTTTTCCCTCTGGTTAACTCAGATATAGAGATGTGTAGGCTAGCAATCAGGGGTGTCAAGTGAATTTGCTCCTTGCTGGACTTTGAACTCATGTATCTAGTAATAAATTACAAGGAATATATATAATAAGATCCATAGCAAGTGAAAACCAGTATAATTCCTTTCAAGTTAATTCAACTATGTTTATTTACACCCATTAAAGAGTTGGTCCATGGTATAGGCGTGTCTACAAATGCAATTAATGAGATTGGTTATAGTGGGCACGTCTACATGTCACCCTATTGCAACATTGTTACTGTGCTGTGCATGCAGCACATGGTTAGTTTTCACTGCGACTTCACCATAGTGGCACACTAAAATAGGGAAGTGTGGGGAGCGTGCCACTACAGCAAAGTAGTTACTGATCACATGTAGACTCATGTGATTGCTATGTCTCCATAGCACATTGTATAATGATGTTGTGCCTCAGTACAGCAACATAGGGAAGCATGTAGATGCACCTAATGTAGCTGAATTAGACCTGGAGTAAACTAATCTTGATATCACTGTATACATATGCATTTAAGCACAGTAATTCAGTAATTTATGTAGGATAGTATGGGACTATCCTACACCAGAGTAAATTAATCTATTGTGCACTAAGTGTGATGCATGTGTAGATGGTGATGCTTTACTGCACATTAAATTAGTCTAATGTGCAGTAAAGCACAAGTGTAGATGTGCAGTATGACTGATAATAGGGTAGGTTTCTATGACATGGGTGTCAGAATAACAGAGCTGATGGCCCTGGTGGTCCCCTTCCCTATTATGCCATATGTTTCTGGTACTGATCTCTGTTATTGTTATGGTTGTGCCTGTCTACATATGAAATTAATGCACCTGAATTTTCTGTGAAGAAAATTAAGGTGCCTTAAACTGCACCCCAGCGCATATCTGAACGTGCGCACATCAGGAGCAAATTTGCTCCCTGTGAGAGCTCCTGCCCTCCACTTCCCCCCTGCAGCACCCAGAGGGAGCTCCAGGCTCCCCCAGGTGCCATCCCTGGGTTAGCAGAGGGTATGGAGGCTGGTCCCAATCTTTGGAGTTTGGGGAGAGGTATCACAGCTGCCGGGCAGCTGCCTCAAGCCCCATGAAGTTTAGGAACTCCCCCAATCTCCACATGGCTGGGATAGCTATCCTGGATTCCAGACAGCTTCCTCCCTGCCACATGGAGATCAGGACCCATCCCAATCTCCACCTGGCTGGGAGGCACCTGCCTGGCAGCTGAGACAGCTCTCCCAGCCACATGGAGACCAGGACAGTCCCATTATCCATGTGGCTGGCAGTCAGCATTGCACAAGTCAGAAAAGCTCTCCTTGCCCCCTCTGGCCCCCTGTTGCCTAGGATGACCAGAATCAATTTTCTCCAAGTCAGCATTTACATGTGCACTTCAGTGGCTTAGTTTAATGCAGCAATTTCTAGTACCCGTAAACTAGTAGATACAGGTACTAGAAAATGGTGCATTAGAATAATCTACTCCACCATCATTGCTATGCATGTGTAGATGGTGATGCTTTATTGTGCATTACATTAGTCTAATGTGCAATAAAGCATCCTAATATTGTGATCTAATATTCTTACATTAATTCAAGACAAATGAAGTCCATAATTGAGTTTTACCTAACAAACAGCTATTTTGATGGGTCATAAACCAATGGAAATAACTGTGGCACCATAAAATAAATGTGTTGACCTTGTTCTCAGATTTTGTAAGAGAGATATATCAGAAAATCCACTACACTTTGTTTAAATAAAATAATACTAACATTATGCAAAGTGGTATGTAAAAATCTGGGGAAAAAAGGGAAAGTAAAATGTGTCCTACTTCTATCTAGGTATTTTAAAACCACTCATCAGCATTATTTGAAAATGTTAATGAAGTGGATTGTATGCTTCAATTATAGGGGTAAGAAATCATACCAGGTCTGAAGCCCTTATTTAAAATATTTCCAGGATACTGGGATCAAGAATAGAATAGAACTTGAGTTATTTGTGAGAAAGATGCTGTATGGTGAAGTTATATTTAAGTCAGGCACTAATTTGAAACATAGCCAGAAAGGTAGCATGCAACTTTAGTGAGGGTAAAATCCTCTTTTATAGAATCATTAGATTCTATAAATTAACAACATTCCTTTTAGAAAAGAATGCAACAGTCAAACAAAATGAATGCATTTGAGGTTACTTCTAGCTGGGACAGAAAAATAAAATGTATTTCAATGGTTGGACTGGTGTTTGTTATCTAATCTGTTCTGGAGTGTTCAGGGATGCCATAATAGAAATACAGTTGAATTTAATCATACAAAATGCAAGAACAGTAACATGGGAAACCTAACAAGAATTTATGTTGCAAGCTCCAAAGCTGGAAAAACGGAGGAAGAGAAACTCCTAAGTATATTAGATGGTAACTGGATAACTGTGAACCACCAAAATAAAACAGTCATAAAAAGGTAAATGTGGACCGAAGATATATTAGGGGCATTTAGAATAGAGATGCTACCTTTAAATATGCAAATATTTTCCTGGGATATACTGGATGAGGTATTTACAACAGAGATAAGAAAGTATTTATGGCATTAAACATTACACTCATCTGAAATATTATGTACAGCTCTGGTCATAAATGCAAACTGAACAGACTTCTGATTCTTTTCAAAAACAGGTCAGGGAAATTGAGAAACTATCTTATGAGATGAGATTAAAATAAAACGTCCTGTTTTGCAGTGTAAAACTAAAGACTGAAATTAAAAATAATTGTTTTCTATAAATACCAAAGACGACTAAATGCAAGGGAGAGACAAGAACTAAACCAACTGACAAACAATGTTAGCACAAGAGTAGATATGTGTAAAATGTCCATAAATATTTTTAGAACAGAAATTAAAAGACAATTTCTTTCTATGAAGAAAATGAGGCTCTGGAATACTATACCAAAGAAGAACAGTGAGGTCAAAAAATCAATCTAGTTTCAAGATGGAGTTTAATAATATTAGAAATTAATTACCTGGTTGCCTGTGATAATAACTTCCATGGTGATGGCACCAGCAGATAGAGGGAAGTGATTATTCCCCTCTATTCAGCACTGATGAGGTCACAGCTACAATACTGTGTCCAGTTTTGGGCTGCCTACCGTAGAAAGAATGTGGACAAATTGAAGAGAGTCCAGTGGAGGCAAGTGAAAATGGTTAGAGGAATGGGGTACATGATTAATGAGGAGACCTGAGGGAACTGGAATTATTTCACCTAGAGAAGATAAAATTGAAAGGAAATTTAGTAGCAACCTTCATCTACCCAAAGGGTGGTTCCAAAGGATGGAGCTAGACTGTTCTTAGTGGTGGCAGATGGCAGAACAAACAGCTATGGTCTCAAGTTGCAAAAAGGAAAGTTTTAGTTAGATATTAGGAAAAATTATCTCATTATGAAGGCTATAAAACACTGCAAGAGGCCACTCAGAGAGGTTGGGGGGTTGTAAGACCCAGCTAGACAAAGCTGTTGCTTGGAATGATATATTTGGGCATGATTCTGCTTTGAGCAGACAGTTGGACTAGAGATCCTGCTACTCCTGAGGTCTGTTCCATCTCTAATTTTTGATGATTCTATGATAGTTAAGGACTGATTCAAAAGCCCAGAATGTCCATTCCAGGCCTATGTTTCATGTTTCCCTTAAAGTGTTTTTGTACTTTAGACAGAAATGAATACAGCAAATGTCCTAAAAAATGAAAGCATAATTAATTTTAATCATGTGAATTACTCTTTAACTATAAAGATTTCAAATTCTTTAAGTTACTTGTGCTTCTCTGAGCTGGGTCACAATGCTATTTGTAATTATGTTTATAAGGCCTCTTTCTGGTTTTCCTATTCAGGTCAATAAAACCATTAACTTCAGTAAGAGTACATGTGACAATATGAAATAAGATCTGGACGGTCTTCTCTATTACATTTGGCAAAGTAACTATAATACTAGTTTGAAACATAAAAACAAAATAAACAAAATAGTTGTGACCTATATGTTGCCTATAAATATTATCTTAATATTACCTGTGTTTATGAGAAGAAATGGATATGGAAAACTAACAAAAAATTGGCTCATTTCACAGGTTTGTGCTATAAAATAGGAAGAACAGAGGCAGAAGAGGATGCTAAATTTTGAAAAAACTTGGTGTAATCTGACTCAGGGGTGAATCCATACAAGCAAGCACATGCGCTTGCAGCAGCTCAAATAGAAGCAGTGCAAATCTGAGCCAGGGGTTTTTGCCTCAGCCCACATGCTTGGACATGCATTTTGGCATCAGGCAAATTGTACCAGTTGGGGCAAAATAACCCTGCTTGTCTCTTTCAGGATCTGCAGCCAGGGGCAGCTACAGCCAGGGGCTAGCACCTGTGCTGGACCCAGCAGTTTCATAGTTTCATAGTTTCTGGGGTTGGAAGGAACCTGAGTAGATCATCTAGTCCAACCCCCCGCCATAGCAGGAAATAATACTGGGGTCAAACGACCCCAGCAAGATGTTCATCCAACCTCCTCTTAAAAACCACCAGGGTAGGAGCCAGCACCACTTCACTCAGAAGTTGGTTCCAGATCCTAGCCACCTTGACCATGAAGCAGCAGCTCCTAATATCTAGCTTAAACCAACTCACACCCTTTAGTGACAGAAGAGACCCTAAATCATGTGACTCTTTCAGAGCAGAGGGAAACTGGTGCACCCAGCATGGGACTTGAACCTATGACCCTGAAATTAAGTCTCATGCTCTACCAACTGAGCTATCTGGGTACGGTATAAAAGCCTTCCATGTGCTGGCTCCAGACATATAAAAAGCTGCCCTGATAAGTATCTCAGGGATACTTGCTCTTAGGGGACCAGCCAATTGTTACCTGGGAACACTAGCCCTTGTGCCAGCTGGGCCGCTGAAGCATGCCTGAATGTTCCCTGCACCCTCTACCCACCCTCTACCCACTGCAGTCGGGCAGTGGGGGCTGCTGCCTGGCTGTGCCCTGCTGTGCACCTGCCAGACCTGGATGGGGACTGCAC
>NW_017728906.1:121213934-121234468 GCF_001723895.1 Crocodylus porosus | reverse complement strand
TGCAGGGTTGGCCTCTGTGTGGCACTACTGCCATGTGTGCCCCTGCCCAGCCATCTAGGCAGCTATCACCTGGAAGATGTTCTGGGTGTGGTGGCCTGCTTTGAACTGTCAAAGCATGTTCTTCTGGCCCCATTTTGCCTGAGTCCTGCCATTTGCTTCACTAGCAGGAAATCCGGTGTTCTCTACTTAAAATCTACAAAATCTCTGAAAAAAAATCCGAAATTTACTCTTTAAAATACTGCCAAATCCTCCATGTCCCTCCATAATTAAAACAAAAGACATTATATATATATATATATATATATATATATATATGAGAAAGAGAGAGAGAGAGAGAGAGCGTGACCAATGTTTTATTGATATATTCACTATTGTAAAGCATCTTGGAAGCCTACCAGTTCCTCCATCATCATAATAAAATAAATTCTAATTATCTATACAGTTTGGCATTGACGTTAGGCTTCTCTGTCATTATAAATTTAGAGCTGCCCCTACCCCCTTTGCTCACCAAGATGTTAAGCAGAACTGATACGCCATTGCCCTGTCCCTGCCTTTGCCCCTCCCTCTAAACACACAACTTACCCCCTGCACCATTCCCCTCACTCCTGCCCCACAGAGCCAGGAATGTGGATGAGGGTTTTTTGTGAGTGGCTTGGGGGTGTAGGGTTGTGGGTGGATTGTGGGGGGAAGTGTGGGTGTGGATGGGGCTATGAGTGGGGGCCTCTCATAAGAGGTGGGTCCCCTGTATGCCACAGAGTGCCACTCCGCTTCACACCTCATGGACTGCCCCCTCACAGGGGCCACATGCCCCCCACAGGGGTGACAGTGACCAGGACCTGTTCTCCATGCCAGGTAATTAGGAAGTTGGGGGGAGCTGGAGGAGTGTGGGCAGACTATTGAAGGTGCAGGGGACTAGTGGGGGCAGCTCAGGAGGGGTAGGTCTCCCAGCCACCCTCCCTCATGGCTCCACCTCTTCTCCCCTGCTCACCCCATGGCTAGATGCGGCCCTCCACTTACCTCCCTGCTCAGCTCCAGTCTCCTTAGTCAGCTTCAGCCCACACCACTACCACTTGGCCCAACTGACAATTGTGGTTTGTGATAATGACATTGTGCCCACAAGGCCTTGACCTTCATGTGTCACTGCTGTACTGACCTTTTGTGCCCACGCTCCCAACAGCCCCTCATAGACCTGGACATTGGAGCATCTGGCCCAAGCAAACTGCCACTGCATCTCTGCCTCACCCCACAGTACCATGAGGTCATCAGCCTCCTCCTATTTCCATTTGGGACCTGAGATGGTTGCATATGGTATCAGTGATTCTGATTGGTGAAATTCTGATTGGTGATTCTGATTCTTCAAATAATAGAATTGCAAACTGAATAATTGCCCAAAATGGCCATTTAAGTACACACTGGGCACGTCTACATGAGACACTTACTGTGCAGAAGCTTCTTACTACTGATCAGTAGTTATTACTACTGTGCAACAGCACCACTACTGTGCAGTAGTAACCTGCTACTGCACAATAGTAATGAGCTACAATGAAGTAAGTGATACTAGGCAACCCTGTCAGACACTACTGCACAGTAACACTGGTTACTGCATAGTCATTTAGTATTTGGTTATGCAAGTACTAAATGCCTGTGCAGTAACAACTGCACAGTGGTTGGCTCATGTAGATGCACCCAAAGGGTGAGTCTAAACATGCACTTTATTGTGCAGTAACCTATTTTATTGCACAATAAAACTTCACATAAAAACCCATGTGATTATGTGAATGCACGTAAATAAAATAGGTCACTGTGCATTAAGTGTCACTAGAGGGCTGGGCACATTCATTACTCTGCATTAAGGCAGCCTAATCCATATTTGTTTAGTACTCATGCTGGAGGTACTAAATTTAATGCGCATTAGGAAAAATGCCTTCATGCACATGTGGAACACGCCCAGAGTGTAATAGACTTTGAGCATAAATTTCTCACCTTGGGCCCGCTGTAAGTAATGAATTTAGTGCCTTATAAATTAAATGGATGTTGGATTAGGTGTCATGGACATAACTCTTATCATTCTTGAATGAATTATAAACACTATCAATTCATGAAAAGGCACATATATATATGGTATAAATCTACTAACCACACTTGTTATGAACATCATAAATTTCTAAACTAAGTTTTATGTGAAGAACCTCTTAACCTTCCTGATTAAAAGGGAAACCATTTATCTGATTGAAAATTTACTATTGGCCAAAACGTTTCACCTTTACTCTGCAAAAAATGTGTACCAAGTTTTTCTTCTTCTTTAGGAAAGGAATAGAGAAATAATAGTTTAAAAAAGACCTCTCTTGATAATCAGATATCACATGAACCAAAGCAGTAAATAGTGATCATCTCAAAACCCAGTAATTTTCATGTTCTAGAATCCTGATCTTCTAAGAACCTCTATTTTTTTATTATAAGATAAAAATGAACACAGTACAATATGCTTTGTCAAAAGGAAGTATTGTTCTCATGTTTCTGATGATGCTTTTTAATTCCTGTCCTTTTGTTTAGCACTATTGAACAATCAGGTGTTAAGCATTTCATTTGGTGAACAGAAGAGACGGCAGCTTCAACGTTCAGCCATAATGGAGACAAATGACAGCTTCATTCCCAGCACCACTGGATGGAGGTAATTACCGCTGCTGTCACAGTCCTGGCACAGATCACTGCTTATGGAATAGTCACATCCCTACTGGAAAAATATGACTGTCAGAATCAAATTATTATTTTTTTTTCTTCAGCAGCTGTCCAAAATGATTAAAAGGTTTTTCATTCTAAGCCCCTTTTTTCATAATATTATTAACATGGAAAACAGTTAATGAGCCATTACTAAGTTGGATGTCCCATTTGTGCACCCTTTTAATAGGATAATAAACTAATAGAAAATTCTTTCTTGCAGCTTTGATAATATATAGTTTGGGGGTTTTAATATATTTTAGATGCCATTGTGCACTAAACATGTTGATCATAGATGATTAATTATAAATAAATAGAGTAAAGCTGAAAAAAATGCTGCTATGGCTCATTTGTATAATCTTCACTTTTATTTACTGAAAATCAAGAAAAGAATAATAATCAAGTGCACCATGTCATAAAGGAGAATAATTGCTGGCAACAGGTGATCAGAATCCTAAAGGTCTTGACACCTGGGATACTTAATGTGTTTATTTAGCTTGTAGGAAGCTCCCCTTTCTTTTACCTATTCCTAATGTTCATACATCTTGGGATAGATAAAAAAAATCAAGATGCAACTCACTATCTGTCTAGAAACTAATGAAAAAGTGATATGGGATTTCAGTAAGTTTAATAAAATATTATTGATTTAATCCAATGATTCCTCAATATTTGAAACACACAACCTGTTCAGTTTTTAGTTATACCTACAAGCTAATTGACTTTAGCAGGAGTTACAAATGAAAGTCAAGTGAAATAGTATGCTTTAAATGTGGAGGAAAGAAACAGGTCATTTCAATCAGATCATGAGAATTATATTTACAGGTGTCTACCAGAGAACAACTCCGCTCCAAAAGCAAGCAAATGACATTTTCTTTCTTCTCCTTTCCATTTCCTGACCAACAGAATTAAGTATTTTTTGTTTAAATTACATACCTTGGCTGCCCTTTCCAATACAGAACTTTACTTTCTTCAAAATTTTAAGATTTTATTCTAAAAAGATACCAAAAATATGCACCATAGAAGATTGATTCTATTCTATTCTATTCTATTCTAAGTTGACTATTCTAATAGATATTCTAAAATATATCTAAGAATGTGTCCTAGTGGATAATATCACTGAATGAAATTTTAACCAAGGATGTCTTCTGACTTCAAAGGACCCCTGGCATTGTCTATTGGCCCGACTTCAGCAAATACCTACTTTTCATCAGATGATTAAATATTCGCTGAATCAGGATCTAAAGCAGAAAGCATATAGACTAAAGTAGCTATAAAATAAAGAAGGACCTGAAGTAGCAATTGGTTAAATCTGTCAGATGATAAATGAATACAATTTATTTCAAGCTATAGGTCATTTGTTTAGATCTGCCCCAGGTTAGCAAACCTTCTTAAAGCTATTGACTGGCTTATATAAAATGGGGTGATGGTCTCATGTCAGTTCCTGGTGGAGAGTTGTTCAGGTTACAAAACCACTATCAGCAATAACATTAATCAGTTTTGGTAATATCAATGTAGATACCAAGTTCTACATGAACACATTACTTTCTGATTCCTTCCAATATTTTTTTTTTCTGGGTCAGAGTTTAAATGTGTTAAGAAGACAAGGTTCTGAATCTAGTATTGCCTTTTTGTTCATCTTTAAAATGTAGATATTTTAAGGTGCTAACACTCTAAAATGTATTTATTTTTTAATAATAGCACTGTTTGAATGATTAGCTGCTTTTAAGTTTTCCCAGCTGTATTAAGATCACCTACTTTCTCACATAGTTTCTGGGGCAGATATTATCAAATCACCATGAAATCTGGCAAATTTATCTGAAATGGAGCTAGAGATTTATGCTGCTCTATACCCTATGCAGTACTGTGAAAGATATTTAATTTTCCTTTGTATTGACAAGATATAAGAAATTAATGCATTTTTATGATTCAATACTTAAGCATTGTGTAGGAACTAACATTCTGTGATTAAATTTAAATAAAACATTTTAAATATTTGATTAAGCTAAAGACATCTTATACAAAGGAAATCTTGGGGCAATAGGCAATATTTTTTGCAAACTTGTGGATGATGGGTCAAGTTCCACTGAACTGTAGAACTGGAGGGTTAAACAGTGTCCACCTTTATAAAGGTGAAAAGGGAAAAATCAGGGACATACATACCAGATATTCAGACTTCAGTACCTAGGATAAAAAATACAATCTGGAAGTATTTAAAGAGGAAGGAGTTATCATTATTGGTTGTAATAGATCTGCATTGACTCCTAGCACTAAAAAATTGTGACATAAACCAGATGATTCACAGTGTAGTCAATAATTAACCTCTTACACAGAATGAATGTTAACACTCTGGAACAGGTAAGTAAAGGCATCAACACAATAAACACATATAAGCATCAACTTAGATAAACTCAGGTAAGTTGAGGTAGCAATGCAATATTCCGAGAATAGGCAGTAAACAAATACAGGTAATGAAGACAGGTCAACCCATATAAACCCCTTTAACATCTATAGTACGAAGCAATCATCAATCACAAAATATAGGGGTGCACCCAGCACTACACAGTGTGTTCCCTGGAGCCTCTCACCTTTAGGTCCCTGGGATGTGGAGACCTCTCCCACACAAGGGGGGAGGGGGGAGGCTGCAGACCCTCCTCTCCCAAGCCCACCTCCCCTGAGGGGCCCTCTTCCCAGCAACTCATGCTCCCACTCTGATGACTGGTCCCACAAGGGCTTCTCTCTGGTGGCACTCTGGCTCCTCTAGATGGCCTGGTGCCCGGCACTGGGATCCAGGGTGCTCCTATGGAAGCCAAGCACTTACAGGCTCCGGTTCTCTGGTCTCACACTGGCAGCCAAGAGGAGCTGGGCACAGGTAGTTTGCCTGAAGCAGCACAATTTGTCCTTCCACAAAGTGTGTATGCAGGGGCAAGTGCTGTGGCTAAAAGTAGTAGCACAAATTTGTGCTGCTACTATTTTTGCCACTGCAAACACATGCCCCTGCACATCTGGATGTGGTCAATTTATGTAAGTTTGAACTTAGGCATCTAAGTTACTAAATTCAATCCTTTTCTACCCATGCAATAGCCACTAAATAAATACATTTTTACATGCCTTTATCTTGGGCTGGAGAGTTTCCTAGGCAGCTAGATTTGGGTGACTGCATACACTCAAAAGATACCCATGTTTTAAAGTTTCTGATTTGGTTAGTTTTGCATATTGTACGCTAACAAGATTTTAAACTATGTTGCTATTGGTTTCTTAGGTTTTAACAAACTCCTAAAGACAAATAAGATTTTGCCGACATAGTTAAGAAGAAATTCCCCTTATTGTCTATAGACATGGGCAATAAAATAGTGATCCAGTATTCAGGATTTTACTTCCATTTTCTGCATTACATTTATCAATTTTCTCATAAATTGCCAATCTTGGGTGGGTTCTCCTTCTATTCTTAAGAGGAAGATGATGGTGTCCAAAAATACATGCATTGATGGATTTTTGGGATGTGAAGAAGGGTTGTGAAAAAGAAACAGACTTTATGTGCCTAATAGGTGTAATAAATTCCAGCCTCTTTTTTTAACTTCATTACTAGCTTTGTAAAGGCCAGATAGATGCAACCAAAATTAACTTTTAGCCACAGTACTTCAGGCAGAGAACTTGTATAAACAGCAGAGGGTACAAACAAACAACAGATTTACAATGAAATTAATTTACTTTAATTCTGTCATGTGATTTTTAAAATATAATGTGAAGGACATTGAAAAACTGCTTATTGTGTTTCTAGGACACTAACTGAGCAGGGTTATGCTCAGCTGGAGAGAGCAAGTGTAGTTATTGTTTTTAGAACAAAAAATATTTAAAGTATTTTTGGAATATCTATATAGGAAATACTTTGTTATTCTGACAGATTGCAAATCACCTGTAGAACTCTTCACTGAAAAGGAAGGTATGCTAGCTCTGATAACTGCTAAGTTAAATCATTAGGCTCTTCACCTTAGTCTAGTGAATATACAAAATGTTATGTAGGACAATAAAACTGTCTACAGCTGACTTTTATGAAAGAACAACGTAGTTCTACTGAAATTTCAGGAGAGACTAAATTAGTTTTGCAGCATTCTAATAGGACACCCTCAGTATATGCCCATTTTCTAAAGGAAATGGAGTAAAGAGAGGATCATATCTTGTCCTAGGTACAGAAGCATCTATTGTACGGTTGTAATAGAGTTCAGGATCCTGACAAAAGGAAGAAAGGAGAGCAGCAGAGTATGAACCCTGGACTTCAGAAAAGCAAACTTTGACTCCTTCAGGGCACTGATGGGCATGATTTCCTGGGAGGGTTCAGGAACAAACCATCCCAATGTGCAGGAAGAATAGCAAATGTGGCAAGCGACCAGCTTGGCTTAGCAGAGAAATCTTCAGTAAGCTAAAATGCAAAAAGGAAGCTTACAAGAAGTGGAAGCTTGGACAAGCAACTTGGGAGGACTATTGCTCAGGCCTGCAGGGATGAGGTCCGGAAGGTCAAAGCACAATTGGAGTTGCAGATAGCAAGGGATGTGAAAGGTAACAGGAAGGTTTTCTACAAGTATGTTAACAACAAGTGGAAGGTCAGGGAAAGTATGGATTCATTACTGAATGGGGGGAGGAAACCTAGTAACAGATGATGAGAAAAAGGCTAGTACTCAATGCTTTTTAAAATTTGATCTTCACAGGCAAGGTCAGCTCCTAGATGACTGGACCAGGCAGCACAGTCTGGGAAGGAGGTCAGCAGGCCTCAGTTCAGAAAGAACAAGTTAGGGAAGGAGGTCCTAAACTGTTGGTCATGACCCCAAATGGGGTCACAACATCAGTGGATGGGGTCATAATAAACATACCCCTGAGATTGTTGTTCCCATGGCAGGGTGCACAGCTGCAGTGGGCTGGACCAGCTCCGGGCAGGAGCCTCCTCTGTGGCCCAGATGCTGGGACCCAACATGGGAGGGAGTACTGTACTACCACAGTCACCAAGCTGAGGCACATTACTGCCAGGTGAGCAGGGACCACCTCAGCTTTGCAGCCATGGCAGCACAGTGCAGTGTTCCCTCCTATGATGGACATGCACACTAGGCTGAGGAGCTCATGGGGGAAGGCAGCATGGTGGGGAGTCCCAAAGCTGCAGTGGGCAGCCCCCATTGTCCCCCATTCATGGGTTCCAATTTGGCAGTGCTGTCAGTGAGAGAAAGTAAGGGGCAGGGGGGAAGCCAGACTCTGCATTCCATTCCATCCACAGCAGCCACCACTTCCTATGGGTGGCACCTGGGGCTCAGGGGCTTCTGTGGGGGGCTGTGGTCCATGGCTCTGGTGTACCTGTGGGTGGGGAATGAGGGGTTGTGGGGGGGCTGTGGAATGGGAGTGAGGGGCCATGCTGAGGAAATGGAATCAAAATAGGGTCACATTGAGAAAAGTTTGGGAAGCACTGGGTTAGGAACTATTTAGGAAAGCAGGATGGGTTCAAGTCCATGGGAGCAGATGAAATGCATTGGAGGGTGCTGATGGAATTGACTGACATGATTGCAGAACCACTAGCCATTATCTCTGAAAACTCATGGTGATCAGGGGAGGTTCCAGACAATTGGAAAAGGGCAAATATAGTGCCCATCTTTAAGAAAGGGAAGAAGGAGGATCCAGGGAACTACAAACCAGTCTGCCCCTCCTCAGTCCCTGGAAAACTCATGGAGCGTGTCCTCAAATAATCCATTTCTGAGCATTTGGAGGAGAAGAAGCTGATTAGGAACAGTTCACATGGATTCACCAAAGGCAACCTATGCCTGACCAACCTGACTGCCTTCTATGATAAGCAGGGATCCTGGTTTTCTGATTTTTAAAAAAAACCCAATTTTCAATTTAAAAAAAGTAACTCCAAATTCTCATTTTATATATATATATATAATGGTGTTTCATTTAAATTATGGGAAAAGGTGAACATCACCATAGGGTGACATGCTGATATGTCCATTAGGTTTGATATCTGTGTTTGCTTTTCAAGTAATATTTATTATGAGTTTAATCCTGCTACTTAGTGTTAGGGTAATGATATGGATTTTGGATGTTGAGGTAACAATATGGAATCTGGGGGTGCTGAGTATGCATATGAATGAAGGCTTTTTCCTCTGTCTCAGCAAAAAGTGCTGGTCACAAGGCTAGCTGATATATTAAAAGCAAGTAACTTAGCTAATGTTTAAGTAAGCATATTCTTAACAAAAGGATAGAGTGCAAAGTGCATGATGTGTTAAAAATAGAATAGCCCGCCAATTAGTGTCAGGAGACAGAAGCAGAAATATGGCCTTGGAGATGATGCTGAAGTTATCAAGAAAACCAGCAAGAACCAGTGAGAAACTGCAAATATCTGAAAGAAGATGGGGGTCAAAGTCTTATGCATGTGCACTTAGCAGAAAGGCATGTAAATGAATGAAATGCATAGGCAATAGTATGCTAAGGAAGCAAACAGGAAACAGAGGTGGATCTTGAGATACGAGGAGAAATGGGTGGAACCAGAGGTGGGACAAGGGTGGAGTAAATGTTAAATATGTATGAACCAACATGTATAAATGTTGGAAAGAAGTGTTGTTTAGGGTGGCTCCCCATATTCTGTCAGTGTGAGAGGTAGTCCAAAGCTGTCTCCATTTTTAATAAACCTGTTGCGAGCAATGTGTGCGGGTGTTTGCTCCCTGCTGCGCGTTGACTAATGAGTACAGGATCCATGGGCAATTGAACCGTCATCTCCCTAGTCGTTGGGCACAACATGGAGTCAGGGTCTAACACTTATTATGGAGCTACTACTTTTAGTCAGGAATAGCATCAAGTCAGGTCAATGAATTAAAATGTTTCATGCCTAGCAGTTAGAATAAATGGCTGCAGGTCTAGTGCCTTAACAGCGGATATATTTTAAAATGATCATTGGTCTCTTAGTCTACTCATAAATATAAATCATTTAAAAGACAGGGAAAGATCAAGATTTAGATTATTCACATCCAATCCACTGTTCTAGTATTTATTTCATTTGTGATTCTTGACCACATGGCTTTATAAACTTATAGATCATAGAACAGCCTGCATGTATTTCGCAGTACATCTCTATATTTTCATAATTCAGAAATATGTGTCATTACTATTCATTATTTAATTTTCTCATTTAAAAGTAAGGAGATGTACTATAACACTATTATTCATTGTTTATGTGTATAACAAAACCAATGCTGAGTGTCTTTAGGAAAGGTCACAAACTGATACTCGAGAAGTGATGATTTATGTAAATCCAGTAATTATCTAATAAACTGTGTCATTATCAAATACACATTTGAGTGCTGAAATATATTCATTGATTGTGGGATACATTACATTTCCTAAATATATGAGCCGCTGTGGAGAATGGAGGTGAAATGGAGAAAAGGAAGCATATCACTAAGTGGGGTTGTCTATAGAGTCATGACAGAGGCACCATGAAGACTGACCATAAATGTCCATCAGCACAATATAATTCTTGTGTCCCCAGTTTGATGTACACATAGGGGGAGATGTCTGTGTTCATCAACAAGACTACTAAAAAGCTAATGGAACTATTCTTCCCATGTTGTTCTTCTTATTAATGTATTGAGAACTTGCATTTGATAGTTTTATTATTTTTGTTAATAATTTATTCATGCAACAATAAGAGCCTGCTGTGAACTTCATCTAGCCACAATCCATTTTGCTCCTATAACCTAGGACTTCATTTCTCTCAAAGTTGAGAGTGGTCTTTGGTCTCTGAAGCAACTCCCCACCTTCTTACATAAGAATTATTATCCCAAACATACTCCAATCTTGAAATGGCTTATGGCAAAATTAAGGTCACTTTTAATGTTCAAATGTGTAGGAACACAAGGCTTATTTAATGCTCATTTAAGTGTTTTGGTTCAATCTAATGGCAAAGAAACATCCATGGTTTAGTGCTCTTCCTTTTAAAAAGGACGAATTCTTTTGCCCTTCATGGTGTCAATGATTAACCCCTTTGACGTCAATGGGACTATCTGTAATTATAATGCTCAGACCCTGGCATGGATCTTCAAGAACTCCTGGTGCTCAGGTGAAGTGCCCGAAGATTAGAAGAAGGCCAATGTGGTGCCTATCTTCAAGAAAGGGCGGAAAGTGGATCCAGCACACTACAGGCCTGACCTCTATCCTGGGAAAGGTCTTAGAAAAGATTATCGAAAAATCCATTCTTAACATATTGGCTGATGGCAACATCCTGAGGGATAGCCAGCATAGGTTTGTTGCTTAACCAATCTTATTTCCTTTTATGATGAGGTTAACTATCATCTGGACAAGGGGAAAAAGATTGATGTCATGTATCTTGACTTTAAAAAAGCCTTTGTTCTGGTATCCCATGATCACCTCTTAGCAAAACTGTCTAACTGTGGCCTCGGCCTCACCACAATTCACTGGCTGGGGAATTGGCACCCTGGTAGGACCCAGAGGGTGGTGGTTGATGGAAGTCAATCATCATGGTGTCCTGCGACCAGTGGGGTTCCTCAAGGCTATGCCCTTGGGCCTACACTAGTCAAAGTCTTTATTAATGGTGTGGAAATTGGTATCAGAAGCTGACTGGCTAAGTTCGCTGATGACTCCAAACTCTGGGGTAAAGCATCCACACCAGAGGACAGGAGGGTTGACAGGCTCAGGAAATAGACCAGGCTGACCTTTGACAGGCTCAGGAAATAGACAGATGAGAACCCTTATGGTGTTTAATACTGAAAAATGAGAGGTTCTCCACCTTGGGAAGAAAAACCTGCAGCATCCTTACAGGCTCAGCAGTGCTGCACTGGCTAAGACTGTAGGCAAAAGGGATTTGGGGGCCATAATTGACCACAAGATGAACATGAGCCTTCAATATGATGCTGAAGCTAGTAAAGTGAGCAAAATGCTGGCTTGTATCCATAGATGCTTCTTGAGCAAATCCCAGAATGTCATTCTCCCATTGTACTCGGCCTTGCTGAGGCCATAGCTGGAGTACTACATCCAGTTTTGAGCTCCACAATTCAAAAAGGATGTGAAGAAACTTAAGAGATTGCAGAGGAGATCCACACACATGATAAAGGCTCAGCAAAACAGACCTTATGATGAGAGGCTTAGAGCCATGGGACTCTTCAACCTGGAAAAGCTTAGGCTCAGGGGTGATCTGGTAGCCACCTATAAGTTTATCAGGGGTGCTCACCAGGATCTGGGGGAATGTCTGTTCAGCAGAGCACCCCAAGGAATGATGAGGTCAAATGATCACAAATGTCTCCATGACTGTTTCAGGCTGGACATAAGGAAGAACTTCTTTACTGTCCGAACCCCCAAGGTCTGGAAAAGACTGCCACCGGAGGTGGTTCAAGCACCTACTTTGAACACCTTCAAGAGACATTTGGATGCTTATCTTGCTGGGATCCTATGATTCCTGATGACTTCCTGCCCCTGGGGCAGGGGGCTGGATTCAATGATCTTCTGAGGTCCTGTACAGCCCTAATGTCTATGAATTTATGAAAATAAAACTACTTATTTTATCCATTATGTTTTAGCATTATTATGACTTCTTTGATGATTTATAGTTATTTTAGGGTGCTTTTGCTAATCTGATTATATGGCAGACACTCTGACCTCACAGATCAGTGATTTGTTGATTCGGATCAATGTCCTTGATTCAATTTGGTGAAATGTGAATCTGAATAGTCTGAGCTGATTTGGAGAATCAGTGATTCGGACACAGACACAGCTTTAAACATTTTTTCTACACACTTCGAGATACCAGCATGACTTGTGAATGCTATGATGCTGGGGCAGACGGAGAGTCCCACGGGGTGGAGGGGGGGACTCCACATTCTCAGTGATGAATCCAGAAGTGGACCGGAACTATTTGCCCATGCCAAATCTGAATCTGAATCGAATAGGGCCCACTTTGCACACCCTGAATATCCACGTAGCTATATTTTAGCGGTGTTTCATTTTAATCACAGAAACATTGATTTGGGGTTACTTTTTTAATACAAAAAGTGGGGATTTTTTTTTTTAATCAGAAAAAACCAGAATCCCTAAGTATGAGTGTTTGATGCCTCACACCTCCCTGTTCAACGTCAGGCTGACTTATTCTATCCCAATGTCTACCCTGTGTAGTCTTCCACTTTTCTTGAAAGTCCTCAGGCCTCACTCTCCTGATCTCTCTCTATTCTGGGCCCCTGGTCCTACCTTGATCCCCCAGGCTCTTCCTGGTCATACATTAATCTCCTGGGCCCTTAGACCACTTACTAAAATATTTAGTGTTTAACTGGAACCCAAGCATGGATTTTCAGAACTACAATCTTCTGGGCACATCTACACATGATGTGTTACTGTAGTAACACACCATGGTCGTATAGCATCCGCAAGCAAAAATCATCACACCACCGTTATGTTGCCATAACAAAATACTCCCTTAGTATAGTGAATTGCTACAGTGATGTAGCCACTAAAAATAACCATGTGCTGCTGGTATGGTGCAGTATGAGCTGTTACTGCACTGTCGTTTAGTGCTTCCAAAAGGAAGTACTAAATGATAGCTCAGTAACAACAGAGCTGTAGGGACATGTGTACACATGCCCTCTGTAAGCAAAATCCTTCAAAACATCATTCTCTAGGCTCTTCATGGCTTCCTGCCTCCCCCTTCAGCCACCACCAGAACTCACAGGTAAACAAAAATCAAAAATAAACATTTGGCTACAACCACAAACCTACTTGAGTACGCTTGTCACAGAACAGATCCTCCTCTGTCACTGAAAACTGCCTCATTGGCATCCTGGAGTCTTGCAATTCACTTCTTGCCTTATTCTGCACCCCTTTAGTTCTTCTACCTCTTCACGCTCATGAACAGGAGTTATTTATACACCCATGTAGCAATGGCCTGAGCTTTGTGACTTATACAAGAAACTCTCAGTATTTGTGGGTTCAGCATTCACAGTTTCAAATATTCATGAATGCCAAACCAGCATTTTAAATACACTTTAAACACTTACCAGAGCTCCTTGAGAGCTCTGCACTTGCTGCTGCCGGGCTTCCGCCATTGCTGCTGGAGCTGTGCCCCCCTCCTAGCTGCTGGGGGCACTGCATTCATGAATCCAGTGCCCTATACATGGATTTTGCCATTTGCGGAGACCACGGGAATATATCTCCCATGAATGGCAAGGGTCGCCTGTATCTCTACAAGCTGCATCCCCCAGCCTGCCTTCTATATCACTGCTCTTACTTTGCTCCAGTAACAGGGATAGAAGCCCTGCATTGCACTTCTCCAAAGAAAATAACAGTGTAAGTGCTATATTATGAATAGTTCATATAATATTACATATGGCTCATTTCCTCATTGAAAACTATGTAAGACTGGGACAGTACAGAGTCCAAGGGCCTAAATCTTTGCATTTATTAATAGCCCGAGTGTCATTTATCTAAGTTGACAAAATAAATGCAGCTTGACCTTTTCTAAAGGTTATTAAAAAAACAAAGTGACCTTCTACAATGAAACTTTAGATTTCTGGTCTTATTAAAATAGGGGATTGTTTGTCCAGGAGGAAGAAGTGTATGCATTGCTCAGTGGCAGAACTTTGAGCATCAAAGCTTTGATTACTCTTGTTAAAATATGTTTATATGTCTGGAGTCATAAATGGATAAACTAGACCAAGAGGGAGTTTGTGACTAACAATTCAACTATATATTGAAAAATGTAATGATGCTTTACACAATATGATACAGGAGCATCCAATTAGCTTCCAACATTAAGTTGTTGGGGAAATGTTTCATCTCCTCATAAAAACATATGGCTATATTCCTTTGAATACAACAGCTATACAATAATGTCAGTGATGAAATATACCTCCTAACATTCTAAATTGAAAAACAGATTTATTTTTCACTTTTTGAAGGATCAAGGCTTTATAAAATAACTTTATTTTTCCTTCCATTTTCCACCAGAGACAAATCTTTCATTTGAAACAGTAAAGAGTTGTGGCTGTCAGCCTGGGAGCATTTCAGACTTCAGCCAGCAAGGCTTTAATGTAGTCCAGTGAATATGCAGTGGAACTGGTTCAAGTAGCACTTTAATGAGCACCACTTGTAACATTTACTTGAGAGTTTTCACATGGAGGTCTCAAGGATAATTAGATTACAAACACAAACAAACCTCTGATTGCATTCGGTTATGAAACAAATGAAAGTGATAAAGACATTTGAAGCTAGAATAACAATTAAAATCTTTATTATAGGAAGACAATAGGGATTTTTTTTAGCTAAACCCTAAAAAGGAAAGCAGCATCTTTCAATGGGTTATATTCAGAAAACTTTATGCAAAAAACGAAAAATAAAATTATTCCTACATATTTAAAAACTGAGGAAGAACTTTCTAATGCACTCTGATATGCATATACAAATGCAGTCTTTAAAAGGTATGGGACTATTAGAAGTACAGTAAGTGACCTTTAATAATACTATTTCTGATGTGTTTATGATGGTTCTTCAGCAATCTCTCACAGCTGAGGTTGATTGTCTTCAAAGACTGTCACATCTAGGGATCCTGATTTTCTCTGATAAAAAAAATCCCCAATTTTTAGATATAGAAAAGTAACCCAGAATCCACATTTTTCCATGATTAAAATGAAACACCACAAATATATATATAAAGTGCACATATGTGTGTGTGTGAGTGTATATATTAGTGACATGTCATTTTAATAACAGGAAAATGTGGATTTTGGGTGAATCTGTGTGAGTCTGTATGTTGTGAATGAGGTGACATTTTAGAAATGTGGAAGATGGTACAACATGAGACAGAAACAACAAACTGGAATGTGAAAAACAACACATAATTGGTAACAGAATCTGAGATGAACATATGCAAAAAGGTGAATGGTGATTAGTAAAGAAGCCTCATGAAGCTTCCAGTTTTTGCTCAAAGTCCTCCCATTCACCAAAAAAGAGAAGTCAAGGTCTTAGACATGTGCTTATAGCAAAAAAGACATGTAAATGAATAAAATGCATAGGCAATTCCATGCTAATGAAGCAAACTGTAAGCAGAGGTGGAGCTTGAGAAAGGAGTAGAAATGAATGGAACAGGAGGAGGGAAAGGGTGGAAAAAATGTTAATGAGTATAAACCAAAGTGTATAAACGTGGGAAAAAAGCTGTTGTTCAGTGCAGGTCCCCAGTTTACTGTTTTTTTGGGACCTGGCCCGAAGCTGTCTCCATTTTGAATAAAGCTGCTTCAAGCAATCTGTGCTGGTGTTTGCTCCTTGTCTGCTCTGGCTAATGAATACCAGAATCCATGAACAGCTGGACCATCATCTCCCTAGTAGTTGGATGGCACATGGAGTAGGAGTCTAACAGTCATCATAAGGTTTCAAAGTACTGATATCCTTTAATGAGACTCTTCTTCCATTTGGGGTAGTCCCTGGAAATAGATTGCATTTTTTTCAAGCTGCCCTTGAGGACATCCTTGAAGTGCTTTCTCTGCCCTCCCTTGGAATGCCTTGATGAAGCTGGGAGAATAAAATTTGTTTTGGGAGTGGAGTCAGACATCTGGATGATGTGGCTGGGTCAGTAAAGTTCCTGTCAGATGGTAACTGCTACAGTGCTTGTAGTGTTTGCTTATGAGAGTACACTAATGTTCACCCACTGGATTCAAAGGATCTTCTGCATGCAGCACTGATGGTACTTCTCCAATAACTTGAAATGTTTCCTGTACATCTTCACCCTGTAAGGTGGGGATCACAACTGCTACATCAAGCATGAGATTGGATTTGCATCTGTCTGATCTTTGAATAACTGTTTCCTCAGGTGTCTGAAGTTTACACTTGCACATTGGAGATGATGTTGGATTTCTTCATTGATGTCCGCCTTCTGTGATAGATGGTTTCTGAGGTGCATGAAAGATGTAGTGTTCCTCAGAATTTCACCATGGATCTTAATTATTGGAGCTGCAAACTGTTCATTAAGAACTTTTTGATGGAGAACTGTAGCCTTCTATATGTTAAAATTCAGTCCCATTTTCTTGTATGCCACAGTAGAATTGCCTAACCTAAAAATCTGCTTCCAAGTGAGCACAAACTACAGCAGTGTACTGGAGCTCAGTGGTTGAGGTTGGGGTAGTCCTGATTTTGGCTCAGAGTCAGCTGAGATTAAACAATTTATCATCTGCTAAGCAGATTAGTTCCACTCTGACTGGAAGCTTGTCAGTGGTCAGATGGAGTATTGCAGTAAGAAATATCAAGAAGAGTGTTGGAGTTATGATGCAGCCTTCCTTACCTCCTTTTTTAACCTCAAAGGGGTCTGTGATAGTTCTGTTACTGGGAACCACTGCTCACATACCATCACATACCAGAGCCCACAGTGGGGGGGGGGGGGCTGGCATCCCCCAACCCCTGGGCCTGTGGGAGTTGCCCAGCAAGGCCTGGGGGAGCAGGGACTGGGGACCCCCACACCTGTTCTGCAGGCGCCCGCCTTAGTGCCCTGGAGGCAGAGGTGAGGGAGCTCCAGGAGGAGGTTAGCAGGCTGAGGGGAATCACGGAGGCAGAGGAAGAAATTGACAGATATTTTCTTTCCCTGCAGGGCTGTACACCCAAGGAACATGCACCTCAAGAAGTGCCCTCCACTGCTAAGTGGCAGACAGTCACCTCCCAAACCAAGTCTGCTCATAACACAGCAGTACCAATTCCTCCAGTCCGGCTGGAGAACAGGTATGAGGCCCTGGCAACCCTGGAGGAGAAGGAAGGAGAGGAGGACACTGGGGAGGAGGCAACTCCATGCTCTCCACATCCTGTGCAGGCCAAAGGAGACAAGCAGGCAAGGAGGAGAAAGTGTCATGTGATCATCATAGGCGACTCCATCCTGAGAGATACAGAGGGCCCCATCTGTTGCCAGGACCCCTCGGCACACGAGGTCTACTGCCTACCTGGAGCGAAGATTCAGGACGTGAAAGGGATGCTCCAAACCGTGATCCAGTGCACCGATTACTACCCCATGGCACTAGTCCATGGGGGTACTAATGATGCAGCCAGGAGAAGCCCTGATCACCTGATGGAGGACTGCAATGCTCTGGGGTGTGTGCTAAAGGAGATGGGCACATTTTCTCTTCTATCCTACCAGTGAGTGGACGTGGAAGACGGCATGCAACGTGCATCGTGGAGACCACCAGGCGGCTTCAAGAATGGTGTCTCGAGGCAGGCTTTGGCTTCCTCAACCATGACCGGCACATCACGATGAGAGACATACTTGGATGGGATGGGCTCCACCTTTCCCCAAAAGGTAGCGTGTGTTTTCTTCTAGGTTGGTGGACCTACTCCAATGGGCTTTAAACTAGGCTCGTCGGGGGAAGGGGAAGACGAGGGTGGAGGAATCATCGGACTGCCAGACCAAGCAACTCCCACAAGTACAGCCCAGCCTAGAACAATGAGCGAAACATATACACAGGTAAGCAACAGGGGCCAGGACAATGCTGTGATTAGAGGGCCAGTACACACATCCACGGGAGGCCTCAAATGCATCTACACAAAGGCTCGTATTATGGAAAACAAGCAGGAGGAACTTGCCCTCCTGCTGGCTGACACCAACCTGGACATACTGGGGATCACTGAAACGTGGTGGAACACAATGCATGACTGGGTGGTGAATGTCAAGGGCTATAGGATGTACAGAAGGGACAGGATAGGAAGGAAAGGTGGGGTGTGGCACTCTACATTAAGGAGGAATACCCATCCTCATCAATAAAGAATCAGAGGAAGGGCACTCTGAAGTGCTTTGGGTTAGATTACAAGGCAGTCAAGGGGAAAGAGACTTAACAGTGGGGGTCTACTACAGACCTCCCAACCAAAGGGAAGAGCTCAGCCAGGAATTCTTAGCTCAGCTAACAGAGGTAGTGAAGTCATGGGGGACCTGAACTTCCTGGACATCTGCTGGGAAGTACAATCAGCCAGGTCTGACGGCTCACGTAGGTTCTTAGCCAGAATGCAGGACCTCCATCTAACCCAGGAGGTGCACAGCCCCACCAGGGGAGACACCTTGTTGGACCTGGTGCTGGCCATGGGAGATGACCTGGTGAGGGGGCTGTGGGTGCTCAACCACCTGGACAACAGCGATCATCACCTGTTGGAATTAACCATCCAGCACAAGGTGGCAAAGACCTGCAGCAAGGCAGCAACCCTAGATTTCAGGATGGCAAACTTCAATCAGCTAAGGAGAATAGTCAGGGAAGCCCTGGGGTCCCAGAGGGGAGGGGAGCCAGGTGTCCAAGGAGAGTGGTCGCTCCTCAAGGAGACAATCCTCCAAGCCCAAAGGGAGGTAATCCCAACATGGATCAAAGGGGGCAGGAGGGCACACAAGCCCCCATGGCTCACCAAAAGCATCTGGGAATGTCTCCAAGCTAAAAGGAAGCGTACACCCAATGGAAAGGAGGGGACATCACCAGGGATGACTATACTGCAGTTGCTTGGGGATGTAGGGGGGCAGTCAGGAAGGCCAAGGCAGAGATGGAACTGGGACTAGCTTCCCAGATTAAGGACAATAAGAAGTCCATCTTTAAATACATAAGGGGTAAAAAGAAGGTTCCAGGTATTGTGGGGCCCCTGCAGGACACGTTAGGAAATTTGGTTGTCACACCAGATGACAAAACCAATATAATTAACAATTTATTTGCCTCCATCTTCCTAAGCAGGGACCAGAACAGCCACCCCCCCACTGAGCCCCCCTAAGGCCCCAGGGGAGGCACACCTAGGCCAAGGGTTAGTGAGGAACTAGTTATGGAGCTTCTGGAAGGACTGGACGTATTCAAGTCAGCTGGTCCAGACGATCTCCAACCTAGAGAACTACAGAAATTTGTTGAGGTCATTGCAGGACCCCTGGCATGGCTTAACGAGCACTTGTGGTGCTCCAGTGCAGTGCCAGAGGACTGGAATAGGGCCAATGTGGTTCCCATCTTCAAAAAGGGTAAAAAGGAGGACCCAGGAAACTATAGGCCAGTTAGTCTTACTTCGATCTTGGCAAGCTGTTTGAGAAAATTATGCTGGCACACATCCATGAGGGGCCAGCAGGGGATTTCATGCTTAGGGACAACCAACATTAACATTACGGGCTATAGGCTTTACAGGCAGGAGTTAGCATTATAGGCTATAGGCATTACAGGCAGGATAGAGAAGGAAGGAAAGGTTGGGGTGTGGCACTCTATGTCAAGGAGCACTACACATCCTCTGCCAGCAGAATGGGGTCACAGGAAGGGCAGGCTGAAGTGCTCTGGGTTAAGATTGAAGGGGACCGTGGGGAGAGTGATTTGACGGTGGGGGTCTACTACACACCCCCCAACCAAGGGGAGGAGCTGGACCGGGAATTTTCAGGCCAGCTTGCAGAGGCACTTAAGGCAAAGGATGTAGTTGTCATGGGTGATTTTAATTACCCGGACATCTGCTGGGAGGAACAGTCAGCCAGGATGGACCATTCAAGGAGGTTCCTAACTGAGATACAGGACCTCCACTTAATCCAGGAGGTGCACAGTCCCACCAGAGGAAACGCCCTGTTGGACCTGGTCCTGGCCACAGGCTATGACCTGGTAAGGGCCCTCCAGGTTCTTGACAACCTGGACAATAGCGATCATTGCTTGATGGAATTCATCATCCAGCGCAGGGTGTCAAGGGTCTGCAGCAAGGCGGTAGCCCTAGATTTTAGGAGGGCCAACTTCAACAAGCTGAGGAGACTAGTGGGGGAGGTGCTGGGGTCCATGAGGGCAGGGGAACTCAGTGTCCAGGATGAGTGGTCGTTCCTTAAGGAA
>NW_017728906.1:121200644-121213923 GCF_001723895.1 Crocodylus porosus | reverse complement strand
ACCTGGTGGCCTTCTATGATCAAATCACCAAATCCTTAGATGCAGGGGTAGCAGTGGACATAGTCTTCCTGGACTTTCAGAAGGCCTTCAACACTGTCACCCACCCTCTTCTCATTAAGAAACTGGGGGACTTTGGTGTCGACACACACAGTCAATTGGGTCACCACCTGGCTGGAGGGCCACACCCAGAGAGTGGTGGTGGATGGGTCATTTTCAACCTGGAGGGATGTGGGCAGTGGGGTTCTGCAGGGTTAGGTCCTCAGGCCAGCACTGTTCAATATCTTCATCAGCAACTTGGACAAGGGGGTAAAAAGCATCCTGTTCAAATTTGCTGATGACACTAAGATGTGGGGGGATGTGGGCACTCTAGAAGGGAGAAATAAGCTACAATCAGACCTAGACAGGCTACAAGGGTGGGCGGATGAGAATAGGATGGAATTCAACACCAACAAGTGCAAAGTGATGCACCTCAGAAGGAACAACCAGCACCATACCTACAGGTTGGGGAACTCCCTTCTTGTCAGTAGAGGCAGAAGAGGATCTTGGAATCATCATTGACTCCAAGATGAAGATGGGCCGGCGGTGTGGGGAGGCTGTCAGGAAGGCCAACCGTACCTTGTCATGCATCCACAGATGCATCTCGAGCAGGTCCAAGGAGGTGATCCTCCCCCTCTATGCGGCACTAGTCAGGCTGCAGCTGGAGTCCTTTGTCCAGTTCTGGGTGCCGCACTTCAAGAGGGATGTGGACAACATGGAGAGGGTCCAGAGGAGGGCCACTCGCATGATCGGGGGGCAGCAGGGCAGGCCTTATGAGGAGAGGCTACGGGACCTGAACCTGTTCAGCCTCCACAAGAGAAGGCTGAGGGGGGATCTTGTGGCCTGTTACAAACTAATCAGGTGGGATCAGCAGGCACTGGAAAAGTCCCTGTTCTCCCGAGCACTGCTAGAAGTGACCAGGAATAAGAGTCATAAGCTGGTAGAGGGTAGATTTAAACTAGTTATCAGGAGGCGCTACTTCATGGTTAGGGCAGCTAGGATCTGGAACCAACTTCCAAGAGAAGTGGTGCAGGCTCCTACCCTGGGGGCCTTTAAGAGAAGGTTAGATAAACACCTTGCTGGGGTCATTTGATCCCAGTAATCTTTCCTGCCATGGCAGGAGGTCGGACTAGATAATCTACTCATGTCCCTTCCTGCCCTAGAAACTATGGACCACACAAAGAATGATGATGAATTTTAGTAGGCATCTGTATTTCAGAAGAATCGTCCTCCTGATGACACAGTTGAAAGGTTTTGTGAGGACAAAGAAGGCCATTTAGAAGGGTTTCTGTTGATCCTGACATTTTCCCTGCAGCTGGAAAGTTCTGAAGATCATGCCAGTTGTGCTTCTTGATGCCCTAAGCTAACACTAAGAGTCTCAGAAGAGCTCTTCAACAAATGGAATATGGTTCAGAAGTATTTTCACAATGCTCTTTCCTGTTGTGTACAGAAAAGCAATCCCTCTGTAATTTCCAAAGTCAGACTTGTTTCCATTCCTCAAGATTGTAATAATCATGGTGTCTCTGAGGTCATCTGGGATTTCCTCATTGGTCCAGATCCTTAAGATGAGGGCATGGAGCTGTGATGTGAGCTCCTCTCCCCCTGCCTGAAGATTTAAGCATCTATTCCACCAATTCCAGATGCCTTATCATTCTTCATCTTTTTGATGGCTTTCCTTGTCTTCCTAAGCATTAGAAGTATTCTGATATCATCTTTGACTAGGACACTGTCATCAACAACAGGGTCTCGATTGAGAATGTCTTCAAAATGCTCCTTCCAATATGCATTGACGGCTCCCCTTTCTTTGATCCAGTTTCTTCCATCTATAGGTCTCAATGGGTTGCTTCTTGAATGTTCAGACAGTAGGGGTGCAGGTTGTAGCTGTGTTGGTCTAAGGACATAGGCAAGGTTCTTTGGGTGAATCTGATATCTTTTATTAGACCAACTTAAATAGTTGGAAAACAATTATTAAGCAAGCTTTCAGGTTTAAAAACCCTTTGTAAGGCTGAGGAAGTTTCTGCAGTTCGTGTGTCCTCTTCCTGGATGGAATGAAAAGTAAAGAAGCCAGAGACTGGGCTGGTATGTATACAAGATAGGCACTCAGTGAAGATGTAAATTGAGGAGTCAGTGGCTGAGAGACAGGCTGGGTTGGGGAGAGAAGGGGGATGAATGTACCAGTTAAATAGTGGAGAGGTACCTGGGAAGTCAGATATTAGGAAGGTTATAATGTCTCATACATCCAATGTCTATATTTAGTCCATGATTTTTTATATCCAGGAGGTTGATGAAGTGAAGTTCATAGGTTCATCTCTGATCAGTGTTTTGTAAGTTTCCTTTGAGGATTAGAACTGAGAGATTGGAGAGAGAGTAGTTTTCTTGTGATAAATGTGCCCCCAAAGGTAATTGGGTATTATTGTCTTTGATAGATTTCTAGTGTGCACTCACTCCGGTGCATAGTTATTGTTTGGTCTCTTCTATATGTTTACCATCAGGGAATTTGGTGCATTGGATGAGATATTTTACATTTCTGGAGGTGCAAGTTGGCTGATGGCTCTGTTGTGGGGTATAGTAATTGTGGGGATGGTGGAGATGTGTTGGCAGGTTTTGCATTTCTTGTCATGGTATGGTCTGGATCCATTTGGTGTGGTCTGGGCCTGAGGCAGCTTCCTTCTGGTGATGAGGTTAGGTTACTTTTTTAATCCAACAATTGGGGATTTAAAAAAAAAAGAATCAGAGAAAAATCAGGATCCCTACTTATCCTCTTTTGCTATAGGTGCTTCACAATGGATTTCTTGAAAATCTGTGCCATGATCTTTACAGGTATCAAGGTCAGGATGACCTGTCTGTAATTCCCCAGTTTCTCATTCTTCCCTTTCTTATAAGTTGGGAAAACAGACTATATTTTCCTGTTTCAATCTTCTGGAACCTCACTGAGCTTCCACAAGTTCTGAAAGAGGATATCTAACGGCTCTGAAGTTACCTCACTCAATTCCTTCACTATCTTAGGGTGCATCCTATCTGGTTATGCAAACCTGAAAGCATCTAAGTCCTCTAAGTAATTCTTAACCTGTTTTGCCATTATTCTAGATTATTTGTCTTCTTCTTCATCTTTGCTGCCAACTGCACTCGTTAGCTGATCGCTATCTCTCTTTGAAGACTGAAGTACAAAAAGAAAGTACAAAAAGAAAGTAAATACTTCAGCCTTCTCTGTATCATCTGTAAATAGATTGCTTTCTGCATTCTTTAAGGGACCTATGGTTTTTTTGGTCTTCCTCTTACTTTTGACATACTTGTTGGATCCCTTTTATGTCCCTTGCCAGTTGCATCTCAAAGCATGCATTAGCCTTCCTAGTTTTCTTCCTGAATGTCTGTGAGATTCTTTTATACTCTTCTCTAGTAATATGACCAAGTTTCCACCTTTTGTAGGATTCCTTTTAGAGTTTCAGCTCATTGAAAAGATCACTGTGTAGCTATGCTGATCTTCTGCTGCATTTCCCAGTCTTTTGTTATATTGGGAATTTATCCCTATCCCCTTAAAAGAGGCTTCTTAAAGTACAGCCAGAATGCCTGGGCTCCTTTTCCCATCAGACTTGATCCTGCCCACCAGCCCCCGAGTTTGTTCAAGTCTGTTTTTCTGAAGTCCAGTGCCCGTATTATGATGCTGTCCTTCCTTCCTCCCCTTAGGATCTTGAACTCTATCATTTCATTGTCACAGTTACCCAAGTTGCCTTTCACCTTCATATTCTCAACCAAGTCCTCTCTCCTGAGCTGCAAGTCAATAAGAGCTTCACTTCCCTGCCCTATTTGGACTGTCTATATTATGTACAAAGACATTATTCCCAGTACACTCTAGTAATTTTCTGGACTTGCTGGTGCACTTTGTGTTTTCCTCTCAGAAGACCAGAAGATGAGTGCTTGAAAGGTAATGCCCACATTCTATAGACTGAACTCTGTTTTTTCACATCAACTTTTAGTAGTATACACATTCCCCAAGGGATCATCTGTTGTCATGTATCTCAGTACCACAGCTTTGTTCAGGAGAGCTGGCACTGTTATCCATTTCACTAAAGTCTTGAATTGACAGGAAGGGAAGGCCTGTCAATCACAAACCTATGACAGGGACTCTCTTCCTTCAATGCATACCAGCACCAATTACATCTCTGACACTCTCTCTAATTAAAGCTGGGAAAATAATTGATTTGTGGCACAGAGTATGAACTAAAAGTTGTGGGTGGGATCTCAATTGACCCAGAACTGATTTTCTAAATAAAAAAAAGAAGAAAAAAAAGTCGCTTAGGGTCAAATACAACATCTTGGTTTGGAATATTTCATTGAAAATGGATTTTGGAAAATGAAGACTGGAGTTGTGAAGATGCATAGGCACCATTCACAAAAATGAGATGCTTCATAAACTAATTATTGACTTTTTCAAATCTAACAAAATACTAAACTTTTTTTTTTTCAAAATACAGACTGAAACTGTCATTCAGTTTAGACAAAAAAAAGGTTATAAGCAAGTAAATTTTTCAGCCTCTGTAGATCCTGTATTGATTTAGGTAGCTGTTTTCAAATTATTTTGCAATCTCTTGATTTTAAAATAATCACAAGGAACCCAAGATGAATGCAATTTTAAAGCCTGTTGGAAAATAAGCTTTAAATTAAAATATGTATTCACTTCTCTACTAAAGGTTGTATGGCATTCTTATTTATAATTTAGAAATCGAGTTTAGATTATCTTGTATGTGCTTGTAGTTCTGGGATGGATTAAGTTCTCTCTCTGACCTGGCCCTGGCCCTTAGTATTTCTTAGATAATTTAGATCAGGATTTTGTTCTTGCTATTACCAATTCAATTCAGTATTTCTAAATATTGTTAAATCAGATATCAGCAAACTGAACATAAGCATTAAAAATCTGTTCCAAAGCCTTCTAAAGACAGTGGGAATGATGCTATTGATTGAAATGGGACTTGAAAACATCATCATTTTTCTAAGTAAATGAAGCAAACTAACAACTGCATCATTCTTTACTTACTGAAAGGCTGAGAATTTTTTCATTGTGGAGACATAGAGATAAAGAATTAAATAAAAAAGTGTTATATGTGGCCAGTGTAGAAGGAAATGTAAATCACCTATACAAATAAATTTGAAATAGTGGAAAAGATTAATAATGGCAGTAGAGGGTAGGTGAACATTTCTAATAACAGTCCCCTGACATACCTGATTTGACGAATCTGATTATATACCATATGTACTTAATTTTAGATAAGGCTTTATCCTCATTATATGGGGAAAAAGCCCCTCATCTTAAAATCATATACAAGGGCAGTGGGGGAGCGGAATATGACTATTGTGGCTTGGGTTCCAGCCCCTACTTGGGATTGGGGCAAAGCTGCAGCTGTTACCTCCTCCCCCTGCCCCAACCTCTGCATCCTGCCAACTCCCTCCTGCAACCATTTCTCCCCATTTCCCTCTCACATACAGCCTTTGCTCCCCTGCCTGTCCCTCTCCCATTTTCTCTTGCTCCATGTTGAGGGGTTGCTGCAGCCTGGGGTACTGTGCATAGCCCCAGATCAGTCCAACAGCAGGGGCACACAACCTCCACAGCTGCTATAAGGGCTAGGCTGGGGGCATGTTCTGTACCCCAGGCTAGAATGAGGATGGAGCCTTTCAGCATGGAGTAAGGGTAAAGAGGAGGGTGAAAATAGGGAACAGAGACTGAGCAGGGCAGAGGTGGGGCAGAAGGGGGGGCAGAAGGGGGCACAGAAGGCAAGGAAGGGAAGCGGGGAGGAGAGAGCACAGGCTGAGGAAGGAAGGGTGGAGAGGTGAGGCTGGGAGAGAGGAGCACAAGTGGGAGAGAGCAGGGAGGGGGAAGAGGGAGTAGGGATATGCAGAGGGAGAGAGCAGCAGGGGACGAGTGGTGGGAGAGAGAACCCAAGGCTACAGAGGGGACAGTCAGGGGAACGAGGTATAAGGGGGTAGGCACAAGCAGGGGAAAAGCAGTTTTACCTCCCAATACTTGCTCTCAACTACCTGATCCTGTGCAGTGGTGGAAGACAAGAGATAAAGGTGACCCTCCAAAAATTACAATCTACATATGGGGAATTTTAACAAAAGTATCTATTTTCCATGTATAGAATCTAATTATTGGGAGGTCAGTTTAAATTCAGGGTAGTCTTACATTTGAGTAAATACAGTACATATTCTGAATTCTCACTGAGGTATTTGGATATCCAGAGTGTATTCAGCTGTTGTCATGAGTGCTGTGAGGACACTTTCTTGAAACAGGGGACCATGGGAATTCATTAACTTTATCAACCATCCTCTGATTATTTGACAAAGAATGCTGTTAAAAGCAGGGGGGGGGGGGCACTTCCCAGTGCTGGTTACAAGTTGGTCCACCCACACAGGCCCTGGCTTCACCTCCAAGGCCAGGTGGAACCCCAGGCCCTGGTATTCTGTTGCAGCAGGCCCCTGGCCCTTTTTGACCAGTTGAGGGTGCCTCAAGTCAGGCTTCTGAAAATCTAGCCCCTACACTCTAACACAGATCCACCTTCTTGGGCCCTACTATGGGTTTACCCACCCAGTTGTAGGAGCTGGGGTTATTAAGGTGCACTGACCTGCCTTTCACCAAGCTGGTAACTGGCCAGGCATTTCCTGGGGGCTCCCATGCCACTAGGAGCCTCACCAGACCACCCATTCCTGGCATGGTGTAGTTTTAGGTCATGCCCAGGACCAAAAGCCTCCTAACCACCCCCATAAGCTCTTTTCCTCACCTCCACAGTCTTCCTGGTGCAGCAGAGCTCAACAGGAAGATGTTTCTTCCTTGCTGTCTAATCACAAACTGCTCCCCTTCAGCACAGGGAGCTGGGCATTAAATGGCTGCCCTCATCAGGCACCTGCCCTCTCCCTGACCTAGCCCTTAAAGTGGCAGGCACCAACAGTTCATACTAGGTGTACACTTAAGAAAGATTTTAAAGTTGTTTTTTTCTGCTGGGAAAAAAATTATGCTGCTAAAGAAAGCAAGTGGTGGTAGAGGGCCATATAAATCCACGGCATTCACAGAATAGAACAGAAGATTCTGGGCAGGAGAGAGAACAGAAATAGCATGCCTATGAGGACAGATTCCTATTCAAATTGAGTTGGCTGATCCCATAGAGACCTGATGTGGAAACAGGGAGAAGGTTTCCATGATTCAGAGGATGAGTCATACACAGAAAAAAAAAGAAACAGTTTGCTTTAAGCCCAACAAATGTTTATGAGGATTCAGGAAACTAAGACAGGGGTATTTTTAGAGGTGGTAGTATTAATTTGTCTGGATATGGACATTTCTTGTAAGTTTAAAGTAAAGACTAACTGTTTCAGAATTCTATGTACAGCTTCTTTGTTACCATCTTGTCTCACTGATGAGCAAGGATCCTGTTTTTTTCTGACTTAAAAAAAATGCATTAAAAAAAAAAGTAAACCAAAATCCACTTTTCCCATGATTAAAATGAAACATGACTAATATATAGATATCTATGCAGTGGTGTTTCATTTTGGTCACAGAAAAAAACATGGATTTGGGGTTACTTTTATTAATCCAAAAATTGGGGATTTTTTTTTTTAAATTAGCAAAAATCAGGATCCCTGCTGATGAGTTGGATTGTAAATACAGATTACCCATGTGCCTATAAGATATTTTATTTAACTACTGTGGTTTAGGATTGGCCCTGGGTACCTAAGAAATTTAGCCAGTGTTGAAGGTACCTAAGGGGTGTATATCCAGGAAATATTCTCAAGAAATCAGAATTTGTAAAAAGCTGCAAAAGTGATTCAAAGAAGTTTAAACCATACATTTATAGGGCACTGAGCAGTAACACAGAAGCCTTCTGTCAGAAAGAGTGTTCTTGAGCAGGACATCAGCATCCTGCAGACTTCTGTTAAAATGGAATAGTCTTGCACTGCAATTTGGTACCTTAGTCACTCTGTAAGTGAAAATACCATGATCCCCAGAGATCCTGGTTTTCTCTAATTTAAAAAAAGGCAATTTTCATATAGAAAAAAGTAACCCCAAATCCACATTTTTCCATTATTACATTTCAGTAATGGAAAAATTTGGATTTGGGGTTACATTTTTTATACTGATCATTTTTTTTTAATCAGAGAAAACCAGGATCCCTGCTGATCTATTATACAGACTCAACTCATAGCCCTCTCAATGGACATAAATGGATAAATGCCATGGATTTTTGAGATAAGCTGAGTGTTGAGGTGCTGAGTTGATCAGCACTGTAAAGAAGGGCCTTTGGGACAGTCTCAGAAACAGAAGTCTTGTCACCTGGGGAACTTTGATATAAATAACTGAGGCAACTATAGATTTTACTTACACCAAGGATTAGGCAGAAACTGAGTGGAAACTTTGAATTCTACTTTGGCAGGATGTAAGCAGCTAAGAACTTTTCTGAAACTCTCTCTCTGTTCTTATCTCTTGTAAGCACTTTCATTTTGTTTTGTTTTTTGGGGGGGGACAAACAAACAAAATGGTATCCATGTTTGATTATTGGAGAATAATAATAACAATAACTACAAAGAAGAAGAAGAGGAAATAAGTGATAAGAAGAAATGCATATAAATTTTATTTTTTTATTTATGTTTGTTTGTTTGTTTGTTTGTTTGTTTGTTTGTTTGTTTAAAACAACCCCCCAAGACTTTGGATTTGTTATTAAGCAGGAATTTATAACTGCAACAAAAAAAAATCCTGCCTGCCTCAATAAACATATGCACTCAATAAAGTGTTCAATAACAACAGCACTGTCTGGCATTTAATCTTTGCTTTGTACTACATCTCATGAGAGTGATTGAATAACAAGGCAAACACAGTTTAATTAGGTGCTTTTCTTTTATTAAAAGTAAGAAAGGAGAGAAAAGAATCATCCAAGGTACTGATGTGAAGAGTTACTGTATATAGGCTTGTAATTTATCATTCTCATCTTGATAATTAAATCTAGAGTCTGTCTTCCACACATTATCTGAAAGGGTAGTTTGCCTTTAGAGAGGACATGATAAACAGAGCACTTGAAGAAAAAAAAAAAACTGCTCACCTTAGTCACATGAGTAGTTCCTTAGTCTTCAGTGAGATTGCTCCAGTGTCTAATGCAAGCAGGGTTTGGTGCCTATAGTATCATAACAACTTTACCAATGTGAAACTTCCATTACATGACCTATTTTTAGGTTCTATTTTCCTTTCAGTCTTTATGCTTTATATTAGGGATGTCAATCATATGCTCATGGACTGGATCACACCTGCAGAGTTGTTTCATCTGGCCCACTGAGCTACACAAGCTATACTTGGTCCCACCAAGCCACAAGTTGGCCTGGGGCCCAAATTCAGTTTGACTCCTGTGCTATTACATCTCACAGACATGTGCAAGGAACTACTGTGGACCTTCAGCCACCCATCTGGGCCTGAGACTCTTATCCATTAGGTATAGGTGTGATGTACATGAGGTCACATTGATGGCCCCAAAGTGAAATAAAGACACGTTAAGTTTTGTAGTTGACACTAAAAGCTATGTTTTGTAGCAATAATTTATTTCTGATGTCTCTACCATGAGTCCTTGTTTCTATGCAAAGTAATTGTCTATAGTCTGAACCAAAATATTTAGTGTAGAACATTTACGCAGTATCCTGAGAATTATCAAAGAGATATATGAATAGCTATGGATTAACTTTTGGTAATATTATTAATAAGAGCTAATAGTAAATAACAGATAATAACAAGAGATAGATCAATTCTGTCTAAGGCCAACTGAGCACTGCGAGGGTATTAGCCACTGGGCTGTTCAAAACAACAGATAGACAAACATGGGTTGGCAACTTATCAATAGTCCCTCAATGCCAGGTATGTGTCAAGTGATTCCAGTGAGGTCTGGAGTCCCTGATTGATGCTGTCAGAGGGATTACTGGGGAAGGTCCCTTGATCAGGAACCAATCCTCACTCACACTGGGAGTCTGGGGTCTGGGTTTAGAACAGAAATGACCATTCTGTTCCCTCCTTCCTGCTGGTTACCTGATGCATGTGCTTTTTATACCTCATCCTCATTTTTCCATTATTACATTTCAATAATGGAAAAATTTGGATTTGGGGTTACATTTGGCTTTTCTGTTGGCTTTTCTTTTACATTTGGTAATCTGTTGGCTTTAGAGCCACTCATAATGTTGCCCTATAGCTGTTTCTCTATGGGATTGAAAGGTGTTAAAATTATTGTAAAAGGTATTGTAAACCCAGACTCGGGTTTATCTAATAAGCAAATTACAACACAGCACCTTTAGGTTTGAAATTGACAATGCTTTGCATAACCCCCAACCCCTTTTAGGTTTCATCTGAATATGCTTTCTTGGGATGCGCTTTCCTGGAATGTGTTGGGTATGCCATGTTGTTGGATCCAGTTTACCGTCAAAGCTGAACTCTGAGCAGAAACTGTTAGGTCAGCTAATCTCACATCTACAGCTTTGTCTAAGAGTCCAGTCAGTTCCAGTTATTATCATTTTGGTTAAACTTATGACAGACAGGTTACATTTGCAGTTTACACACTTACAAGCTTTATATTAACTAAAATTACCTGTTTAGGCAAAATACCAAATGCCTCCAAGAAGCATATATTTATTGCTTGTTAATCCTTCTGGTTCTGGCCATCACAGGTGGTCAGCAGGTACCCTGGGACCTCCTCTCAGGACCAGGCAGAGGCCTGCTGTGGGGCAGTGGGCAGGATCCAGAGACCCTGTGGGGCCATGGGTGAGGGCTGGGTAGTGGGGGACATGCCCACCATGGTAGTGGCTGCCAGGACCAGGAGGGTCTTCATGGCCTGGTGGATGCCCTTCTCCTGCTGCTGGAGTAGCTTCAGGGTCTCCATGTGGATCAGTGGTCCCATTGTGCCTGGTCCAATGCTTCCACCTGAGCTATGTCCTCTGCCCAGCAGGTGTGCTTCTGCACCTCCTATGCCTGCTCCTGTACCTCCCACTCCTCCACCACTGCCATCAGCTTCTGGAGGAGCAGGGTCTGGTCCCTCATGCACTACTGGCAAAGCCGGTACATCTTGACCACTCCAGCAGTGAGTGTCAGCAACTCTGAGGCAGCATCCCAGCCGGGCCTGGTGGGCTCTCCCCTATGTCCAGATGTTGGCTCTGCAGAGGCAAGAGACAGAAGCCTTTGTGAGAGTCTGAAACATTTCAGAAATCAGATGATCTGTATTAGGGGTCATGTACTGCCCAGCCTCAGAACAGGGGTCAGCTATGCATGGGTACCCAAGGACCATGGTAAGTTAGCCAGGAAGGACTACGGCCTGGAGTGCACCAGCTAAGCCACCTATGCCATCTTTCTCCCCTGGGGCTGGCAGCCTGATGGGTTCTGGCCACAGGCAGCCTGCCTCCCCCACTCCCTTCTCAGGGTGGGCCAGACAAGGCTGCTGGCAGCACCTGCTGCCATGGGTCTAGGCCTTTTTCCCCACCTCTATCCCTGCAAGCCAACCATTCTGATGTGCTGCTGCCCAGTCCACAGTGCTCAGGTTCAGGGCAAATGGGGCTCCAGGATAACTGGGGTGAGGAGCTGGCCATGCCTCCATCCTACCCACGGGGGACCTCTCTGGGGATTCGCCCCAGGGCTGCCCCACAGATTTTATAGATTTCTAGAGTTGGAAGGGACTGGGCAGATCATCAGTTCTGACCCCCTGCTCCAGGCAGGAAAGAACACTGGGGTTAAGTAGCCCCAGCCAGATGCCTATGCAATCTCTCCTTGAACAACTCCAAGGTAGGGACCACCACCTCCCTTGAAAGCCCATGCCATACTTTGGCAACCCTCACCATAAAGAATGTCTTCCTTATGTCCAATCTAAATCTATTCTCCTTCAGTCTGTAGCCATTATTTCTGGTAACCCTGAGGGGTGCCCAGGTAAACAGAGTGCCCCATATTCTCTGCTGCCCCCCTCCCTCCAATGAGTTTGTAGACAGCCACAAGATCATCTCTAAGCCTTCTCTTGCAGAGGCTGAAGAGATTCAGGTCCCTCAGTCTATCTTCATAGGGTCTTACTTGCAGGCCTTCAACCATATGAGTAGCTGTCCACTGGATCATCTCAAAGTTATCCACATCTCTCTTGAAGTGCAGTGCTCAAAACTGGATGCAGTACTCCATCTGCGGCCTCACCAATGCTGCATGGAGGGGAATTATCACTTCCCTATCCCTGCTTGGGATGCACCTGAGATGCAAAAAAAGAGTGTGGTTAGCTTTGCTTATTACCTCATCACACTGGCAGCTCGTGTTCATTTTTGTGTCAACCAGGACTCCAAGATCTCTTTCCACTGTTGTGGTACTCAGAATGGTACCTCCCAGTCTATAGGTGTATTGGAGATTCTTTCTCCCCAGGTGCAGCACCTTTCATTTATCCTTGCTAAATTGCATCCTATTCCAATCCACCCACTTCCCCAGTCTGTCCAAATATGCCTGAATTCACTCCCTTCCCTCCAGTGTGTTAACAGTACCCCATAATTTCGTGTCATCTATGAATTTGGACAAGGTGGTTTCAATGCCTTATCCAAATGACGGATGAAGATATTAAATAGCACTGGTCCAAGGACAGTGCCTTGGGGGACACCACTGCCCACATCTCTCCAGGGAAAAACCAACCCATCCACCACCACTCTCTGGGTGCATCCTGTGAGACAGCTTTTCACACACCTTACTGTGAAAAAATCCACATCGTAGCTACTCAGTTTGCTCATAAGAACTGGATGTGACACAGTGTCAAAAGCCTTTTTAAAATCCAGGTAAATAATATCTACTTCCATTCCTGCATCTAAACACTTTGTGACCTAGTAATAACAAAATACCAGGTTAGTCTGGCAGGATCTGCCTGCTATAAACCCATGCTTATTGCTCCTTACCATAGTGTGACAGTGGCGGGCCAGTAGGGGGCGCTCCTGCGTTGAGCCGCCAAACTCCCTGTGCCCGACCACCTTCCAGACTCCAAATGCCTCCCTAGGGGCGCCTTATGCTTGGCCGACCCCTCTCCCGGAGCACACTCGCTAGTCTGGGGTAACTGTGCCACCACCACCCTGAGAAGGGACTGTCTCGGCCCTGTGTCCTTGGGAAAACACAGGCCTAATAGTCCAATGGGTAATCGACCCAGTACAGGCACTTGGGGCACTTCCCCAAGTCAAGGGGGCAAAAAGTAAAGTCTCCCTTAGTCCGCAGACCTAAGGGGTCTCTTAG
>NW_017728906.1:121168229-121200399 GCF_001723895.1 Crocodylus porosus | reverse complement strand
ACGTAGGCAGAGGGAGCAGGTTTCCCCCCTCCCTCAGGAATGCAGCCAGCTCAGGTTACCTAAAGAGACAGGCTGAGGTGTGAATCCTCCCTGCTGGCCCATCTAATCACATAGTCACAGGGCAGAGATTTTGGGGAGAAACAAGGTGGCTTTCTGCCACAGTGACTAGCTGGCACCCTGCAAATGTGACCCTTTATGATTTTTTCTAAGGTCTTGCCAAGAATAGAGGTGAGGCTAACTAGTTTAAAATTACCTGGGGTCCTCCTTCCTCCCCTTCTTGAAAATAGAACCCACATTGGCCCTTTTCCAGTCCTCGGGGACCTGTCCTGAGTGCCACAAGCACTTGAACAGTTATGCCAGTAGTTTTGCTATGACATCAGCCAATTCCTTTAGCACCCTTGGATGAAGATAGTCAGGGCCCACCAACTTAAAGACATCCAGCCTTTCCAAGTGCCCCTTCACTAGGTCAGTGCTAACCATTGGTGGATTGCTATTACTCATATTCCAGATTAAAGACTAATTGGGAAGTGTGTTTGTATCTGTGTCCAGGAAAACAGAACGAAAAAAATTATTTAAGAGCTCTGCTTTTTCCATCCTATCAGTTATGAGTTGCCCATGCCCATTATGTAGCGGCCCTAGGTTATCCTGCACCTTCTTCCTGCTTCCTATGTACTTAAAGAAGGACTTTTTGTTATCTTTAATCTTTGTAGCCAACTTTTGTTCTGTAACTGCTTTGGCCTTCCTCACTACTTCCCTGCAAGTGTGAGCCAATCAGGTATACTGCTCTTTGGTGGCTGCCCCCTGCCACCACAGTCTGTAGGCCTCTTTTTTCCTCTGATGGCTCTTCTGAATTTTTCTGCTCAGCCAAGAAGGTTTTTTTGGCTCTTTTGCCACCACTGGGATGGTGCCCCTCTGCATCTGTAGGATCAGTCCCTTATGGAACTTCCACCCTTCTTGGACTCCCAACTCACAGATGTGAGTACCCCTAAATCCCACACTAACACATCTCCTGACCCCATTGAAATTGGCCTTCTGGAAGTCTATCACTACTGCCCTACTAATCATCCTATAAACTGGTGGTCACTGTCCCCTAGGTTACCTTGTACCTGTAGATTCCCCACCAAGTCAAGCAAGTAATCTCCCCTAGTGGGATTGCATACATCCTGTGTTAGATGCAGGTCCTGTATGCAGGTTAAGAACCTATGTGAACCGGCAGACCTGGCTGACTGCTTCTCCCAGCAGATGTCTGGGTAATTTAGGTCACCCATGACCACTAGAACTTTTGAGCTTACTGCCCTTGAGAGCTGTTTCAAGAATTCTAGGTCTAACTCTTCCTCCTGCTGTGGTAGTAGTAGTAGTAGAACCCCACTATCAAGTCCCTTTCACCCCTATCCCCTTGTAATCTGACCCATAGGACTTTGATCTGCACTTCTTCTATTCCCATCTTTATTACAGATGATATATAATGTTCCCTAATGTATAGAGCAATGCCTCCACCCCCAATCTATCCTGCCTGTATAGCCTGTAGCCATCAGTGCCCATTCAGAGTGCCATGAGGTCATACACATCCTCCCAGGTCCAGTTGTGGGCCCTGGCAGTTGGCATAGGCATGTGCATGCTGGCAGAGCTGGGGCTCAATGGGGAGGAGGATGACAACATGGACATACCACACTAGCTCTCTGGACTCCTGTGAAGCTGTCCCTGCCTGGTCAGCCCTGGAAGACTGCCAGCAGTGCCCAGCACAGGGGCATAGCCAAGGACTGGGATACATATGGCAGAGACACTTCACCACCGGAACTGCAAGCACAGGATACAGCTTGGAGTGAACTGCAGCAGGGAGCAGGTGCCAGCCCTCCTGGCACAGATAGTCAGGAAGCAGCTCTTGTGGGATCTAAGTGCAACTAACTGCTGCCCTTCACAATTTGGCCAAGCATCAGCTCTGGAAAGAAAGACACCAGGATGAGACAGCTTGTGGCCTGTCCAGGGGGGCACACAGGGTCTTCTGGTCTCCTGTACAGATCAGCAGTCTTGTCCAGGTTCCTTTGGTGTGTGCCCCAGGGCACAAAATGGATGTTGACTTTTATAACCCACAGCTAGGGGGTGTCAGAGAGCATCCCAGCCCCGTGGGGAGGACAGAAAAGCCCTGGGACTGGGCTCAGGCTGACTTTCTAGCAGCTAGAGAGAGCCGGCTGAGTCAATGCTTTAACTAATAGAGCCTAAATTTGATACCTGAAAGTACAGCATGATTAGCCTAAATTTGTTGTTGTTAATGAGCATTAAGGGTACACATGTGTACGTGTGCACCCTTAGTGCACGTTAATTCACATTAATGTGTGTATACTTTGCTATAAGTAACAGTAGATTATTGATAGATACAAAACTATGTGCATCAATTAAATATATTGGACTGCAACAAAATCTGATCTCTAGGAATCATCTTTTCAGATTAGCAACTTGGACTGCAAGATGATACTATGTCAAAAGCAGCAGGAGTTTTATTATCCTGTTATGGTATGTTCTCTTTACACTATCAATGTGTGGTAACAGAAATGTATCTCCATCAACATCAAAGTTTCCACATGCCTTCCACCTTTGAAGGGATAGTGGAGTTAAAAAAAATTAGCTTGTACTGGATCCATGTAGTGATGTAAAATCAAGCATAATCCTACCCTGAAGCAGCAATTCCACTGTTCTCATTTACAGTTAATCAGCAAAGATGATCTTGAATCAGACTCATTGCTTCTGATATTGCTCCTGCATCTCAAGTGCTGCTTCATCTCTCATCATCAGGGTTGCTGAGGTAACCCTACAAACAAAGCAGATGAAAAGCAGAAAGATACCGGTACTGATTTTCATCGAGGAATGTCAAAGATACAGCAGAATAACACACACAATGGAACTTCCCTTCCTTTTCCTCAGCTACTGAATGAGATGTTAAAAGATCAGGGTACTGTAAATAAACTGAGAAGAAGTGGAGAACTTGCTGCAGGTGTTATCTTAAACAGCACTGACCAAAATTAAAAGCATTCAATTCTATCATTCTCTCACCATATGCACAAGGGTTGAGAATCTCATACTGGATACTCAGTAAGATAACTAAGCAGGTGGAGAAAAATTGCTCCCTATTCACAATCACTGTCTTGCTTTCTTCCTCTTGGAACTACTAACTGATATATAAAAAATTTAAGCAACTGTGTACTAGTTTTTTATAGCTTTCTTCTGTAGCATTAATTTTTAAAGAAGCTAATTGTAAATAAGAGGAAATTGGGGGTCATCAAGAAAGTGATGATTTTTTTAGTGAATTCTCACTTGCCAATTTGTTTCAGATGCATTGTTAGAAATTTCAGATTATTTGAAAGGGATTTATAAAAGTGCATTTTGAGATAATTAGCAGTCTTTAATCAGCATATTAAGAGTCAAATTAAATCTATGGTCTTACATGCTACTCAGTGAAGAAGCTACCCATTCTCAGAAAGACTAAAGAGCTGCTTATACATCCACAAATATCAAGAACTCTAATAAATATGCACAGCCTATTGAGACTGAAATAATTTAACCTATGTTACATTGTTTTAAAATAACCCCATAGTTCAAGTTTTTTAGTTGATTAAATCAAAACAACAACAAAATTATTGAAACTAATAGATTTCTTCAGTCTTTGCTTCAGATGGCTGTAGATCAAGCCCAAATACACATTTATGAACTTCAGCACATTCTTGCAAATTCTTAATGAATAAAAGCTAAGAATATTCATATAGCTGGGACCTTACACAGTTTATTCTAAGTAGCTTCTTTCACTCTACTACTACATAGTCCAAAGAATAAACAAAGCTACTTTTATTTAAAGGATACTGATAGAAATGGATATGTAGCATATTCTACGTGGGTCAGGTTCAGTATTCAGAGTTTCCTCTACAACTTACAAAATAAATTTGGTTTGAGCCCCTAGTCAAAAACTAAACAATTCCCTTGGGACGCTGTCATGGGACGGAGTCCTCATGGATAGACGTGATACCCCTATGTCCCCTTGTCCATGCCAATCCTGCCCAATGGGCAACCTCTTTCTCACCTACCAAGTCTTGTTGGTGATTATTATGAATAGGGAGGCCACCCTCAAGTTTGTTGTGCACGTTCCTGACGGAACCCCACTGAATCCTGTGGGTTCTTGGACCCCTTTTGGGTCTCACTCCAAAATGGATGCCTCTCGGGACACCCTCAGCCTTATGGACTAGATGCATGGCTCCAAACTGTCCCCCTTACCATGCCCCTAGCCTTACTGATGGCATTCATTCATTGACTCTCCAAGGCCTTAATTTAGCTTGACCTTCAATCATCACTAGGCTCTCCACAGCCCTGTCTCTTTCTCTCAGCGGCCCTTGGTGCTGGGCTCTCTGCAGCCCTGTCTCTCTCTGTATCTTGGCACCCCTTGGCACTGGGGTCTGTTCACCCTGAACCCCGTGCCCAACCTGGTGCTGGGCACCAGGCCTGTTCACCCTGAATCCTGCACCCACCTTGGCACTGGTGTCTGTTCACCCCCGAATATGGCACCCACACTGGTGCTGGGGTCCCCACACTGTAGTGGGTCCCCAATGAGGCCTCCTTCTTCCGCAATAGCGTCAGGCCAATCCATCGGTGTTTTAAGACAGCAACCAAAATATAAGCCCTTGGGCTATAACATAACACAAAAAGTTCAGGTTGTGCTCTTCCCCTTTAAAAGAGTCAAACATCTACTCCAACACTAAGTGCCTTGTAGGCAGGGGTACCTGGTGAGCTCCTGGAGCCCCATTAGCCCTAAGTGCAGCATATCGGGCAGCTGCCTTGTCTCTGAGCAGTTCCTCCCTGGAGGTTCCTTCCCCTTTGGCCGCTGGCAGAGAACCGATCCTTGAACTCCAGCCCTGGGGTTTATATGGGCCTAGGGCCTTGCCTCTTCTGGTCAGCTGACTTGTGGAATATAGAACTAATACTCAGAACAAATGCATGATGACAACACTATTTCCAGGCCAGGTAAAATCTGGTGGTTTCAGTGCTGCTGCCTATTTAGCCCTAACTTTATACAATGAAACCAAAGCAAGGCTGAGGAAGGCTTCAAATGGATTTATGACCTCTAAAGAGATTCTAGGTACTGTGTCACCAAAAACGCAGGTCATAACCTATACTAATGAAAAATAGTTAGACAGCAGGTAGGTCAAAATGTCCTTTTAAGGTACATACAACCATTATGTTTCTACTGGTAGAATAACAGTTCCTCAGATAACTGGGTTTTTCATTATAGCCATATTGGTCTAAGGAGATAGGCAAGCAAGGCTCTTTGAGTAGACGTTATATTTTTCATTAGACCAACTGAGTAGCTGGAAAAAAGTTCTTAGCAAGCTTTCAGGCACAGCCACCTTTCTTCAGGCATAGGCAGTCTCTGCTGTTCTGAGACTCCAAAGAAAGAAGAAGCTAAAAGTGTGGCAGGATGTTAGTGAGAATGTTAATAGGTAGAAATTAGGAAGACAGCAGTGAATGGATGAGGGGAAAATGGGGTCGAGGGGGGAGACAAAGGTGAGTCAAGGAGATTCTATGGCAATAGTGAATCAAGGTATAAAGGAGGCTGTCTGTGAAAAAGGAAATAGCTGGAAATTAGGAAGACAAAGAGCAGAAATGGAGGGGAAGAGAGGGGGAAGAACAGTGTAAAAGGTCAGGTCTGGCAGGTACCTGGTGAATCAGATGTTTGGCAGGTTGTAATGTGTCATAAATCTAATGTCTATATTGAGTCCATGTATTTTTGTATCCAGCAGACTTATTAAGTAAAGTTCATAGGCTTGGCTACAGAAGGTGTTTTGTAAGTTCTCTTTGGGGATTAGAACTGAGAGATCGGAGAGGTAGTGATTGTCCTGTAAGAAGTGTGCACCCACAAGTAGTTGGGTATTCTTGTCTTTGATAGATTTTTGGTGTGAATTTATCCTTGTGCACAGTTGTTGTTTGGTGTCTCCTACATTTTTTCCATGGAAACCTACTTTATGATACGTCATCTGAAAAGAGAAAAGAAGAGAAACTCGAGGCTAGACCCCTTCAAGTCATACTCAAATTTCAGGTCATTATGTGGTAATGTGAAGGGGGCTGGTGGTCAAGTATGATCCTAAACAAGGTAGTTTATCGAAGAAGATCAATGAAAAAGACTTTCTATAAAATCTATTTTCTATTCATCCAATCTATTGTGGTGGATGCATTATACATTATTACATAGAATACACAGAAACTCCAACCTCCAAGACAACATAGAAAAAATTGCTTCCTTCACATTCTCTATAAAACATGGTGTAGAGATTCTTTCATAGGTTCTTCAGGATCGGCTCTTCAGGGTAAACACAGCCCTACTCTATCCCGACTTTCAACACCAAAAAAAAATTACTCAGGTATAATGAGGAAGAAGAGAACTCTAAGTGATTCAATTTATTTTTAAAGGATCATTTAATTCTAAATTACTGGTAAAAAGATACGAGTGCTGATGTGGAATTACATTAAAATTACATTAATTCTGTCTCCCCAACAGCTGCCATGAATACATCAATAATGCATTAATTCTTTTAAAAGAAAAGAACAGAAGAGAGGAATAATAATTTTAATTCCCAGGATTCCAAATAGGTTTTACTACCCCATATCACCCTGGTCCTGTTTCTTCCATTAATCAGCAGAGTTTCTATAAAATGCCTGGTTTTCTGATGTATTTTGGATAAAATGACAATTGTAATAAAGTTTTTTTTCTTTTAATTTTATTTTCTCATTCTAAGGAAGCTTATTAAAATAATATTTTCTCTAATGACAATTAATTTATCTTGTACACTTCTATATATTGAAAATTTTTAACATACTTTAAAGTGCCTGATTTTACAGTTCAGTATGTGTTTCCTTGGAGAAGATTTAAAAAAGCTATCAAAATAAAATATACTTTCCTAAAACCTAACATGAGCATTTTCTAATTAGCTGTAGTATTTCATGGCTCATCCACTGTAAATAGTAGGGAAAGTGTTTTAAAATGGTATTTTTTGTCAACGTGTTATTCATATTGTATTGCACTTGCTCTCCTCTTTTTCTGTCTCTCATAAATTAAGCACAGGCCATGACTTTGTTTCAGACAGCTCAGTTAGCAAAGATTCTTGCTTCCAAAAGTAAAACTTTTACATCCCCCACCATCCCTGTATAATACGTTAAAGGTTCAGACAGAAGTGACAATTTTCACCTAATGTAGCCACAGAAAGTGGTCGATAGACTTGTCCAAACACAAGTGGACAGCTGCAGACTACTTAAAAAATGGCTGATCATCTGAAACGTCATTGCATGAGAGTTCAGATGAAGATGTTTAAAAACATAGCATGTTCTCTAAGTTCTGCCTGCACTGCCTCCAAACTTGCCACTGTTTTCAGAATGGGAGCAGGAAAAGGGAACAGAGGGAGTTCACCTAGGATGTGGGGGGGGGAGGTTTAGCCCCTGGAGGAGGGTGGGGTGAGCACATGGGAGTCCCCTCCCAAAAGTAGGGGGTATCCAATTCACGCACCTCGCTCTCCAGCACTGGCTGAGGAACCCATAAAATGAGCTCCTTCTTCTCCTATTCCCTCCTCCCATTCTAAAACAGGGACAGGCTGCGGGGGGAGAAGGGTCCATTGCTAGGGGAAACTGGCTGTAGGCTGACAGTCAGCAGCTAGATTCCCCTACCCACTTGAATAGACAGTGAACTTCTGTTTGGTCTGGGGATTGTCGTAAATCAGAATGCACACTACAAAGTGTTCTCAGTTACAGTCTATGCCCTTAACGATTTTGTTCTTTCTGTGCCCTTAATGATAAAACTTGTTTATTAGAACCTATCAGTGTGGCTTTCAATGTTATGAGAAGAAAGGCCAGAATGGGGAAGATGCATAAGTAAATTAATAGGTAATATGCCAGGTGGAAAAGAGAGTAGGGCATATGGAGTATGTAAAATACAAGTATTATTTTCAGAAGTATATGACACCATATTTAAATAGGTGTTCTAAAATGCCTTTTAATTGGAATATTAAACATAACTATTGGATATATCAAATATGAAGATGTTAATTCTTGTCATATTCTTAGGATTAAAAGAGACACCCTGATTGACTCTAAAGATCCTACATAACTTAAGACAAAAAAATGAATCAGAAGATATTCAATAAGATTCCCTGTGCATTGAGGTTGCTAGTTGTTGATTGATGTAATCAGGCCCGTCCTAACCTAAGGACTGGATGCCTTTGACATGAGTTACAGAAGCTTTTATAATGCTCTAAAACTGGCTATGTACACTCCACTAGTATCTCATTTTTACAAAGATGAAATAACTCTAACTTTATGTACATCTCTGATCTACACTTCTTACAGATAGTGAAAAATCAGGATCTGGTTAACAGGCTTTTTTTTTCATGTCAAAAGCAGAATAATTGTTCCCACCCCTTTGTATTTGCATGCTCATTATTAGCTGTAAATGCTTTCAGACATTGCTAGTGGTTACCATTGATGATGGGATCATTTCAACATCAGTTTTCAGGAGCTTGCTTTAAGATGGCATTCAGAGTTACTTGAATCTGGAATTCCAAGTATGTAGGCATTTTGAATATATCCTCAGCTCTTAAATTCTTCCAAATGTCCTTTCCAGCAAGGATTTATTTTACTTAATTGATCTTAATTTCAATATCTCTTTTGCATTTAGATAGTTTCTTTAAGCGATAACACATGACATTACTAATTACTACCAAATTCTGAACCAAAAGATGACAGCTGCCCATAAACTGACTATATTGTACCCTTGAAGCCCTGATCAACTTATAGTTTATGTGGCTCAGCACTTCTGAATATCATTTAACTTATTTAATTTTTTAATTCTAGATTCAGGGCAAAATCCAAATGCTTCCCTGTTAAGATTCTAACATGCTTAGAAATAAGTCTTTTGGTCCCAGGAGGGAAATTCAAGGTAAAAGAGTGTCAGGCATAGGAGAGAAGCCTCAGAAAACTGGACACTGACTGAGTAATGACCTGCAACTAACAATAAGAAACTCTATGGACAGAAGTGTATCCAAACTTCCATCTTTTTCTGAATCTTTGGTGCCTGACTCAGGACTTAATATTAGCTGTGTTTATCTACTAAGGATGCAGAGCCTAGAGATCTTATCCTGATCTAATCGATCAAGGTTTATGTCACAGTTTCAGTTTCAGTTGGTCATAGTGGTGATACCTACCTTTTGCATAATATTCTAATGGTTAGAAGACTCACTTACATTGTAGGAGAATCACAGCTCCTGTACATGTGCTCAGGGCCTGCTCCAATACACTGGAAATCCAGTGTGTCAGAGCAGGCTTGATTAATCATAATCATCAAATACGATTAATCAAGTCTGCTGGAGCAAGGAAATTGATGTACTCCAGCAGCCTTCTGTGTTGTGTTTATCGGCATCCCAGCACATATCTGTGCTGAAAAAATGGCGGCGGAGTGATTTGAAATAAAATATGTTTAATTAGCCTTAGTTCAAAGCATCCCATTGCAACATTTTAAATGCAGGGACCTGTGGGGATGCTGATACAAGTGATGTGCAGGTACTTTTAATTACCCTGGATCACTAATTAAAGCACCTGTCACTGTGTCCTGCAGCACATGTAAAAATACCCTTAGGTTCCAGGCCCTTCTCAGCCTGATTCCAACTCCCTCCTTCTGCTTCCCTAGACAGGGCCTAATGATCAACAGAGATCCTGGTTTTCTCTGATTAAGAAAAAAATCTCCAATTTTTGGATTAAAAAAAGGAAGCCAAAATGGATATTTTTCCATGATTAAAATGAAACTCCACTAATATCTATCTATCTATCTATCTTAGTGGCGTTTCATTTTAATCATGGGAAAATGTGGATTTGGGGTTCTTTTTTTAACTTGAAAATTGGGGATTTCTTTTATCAGAGAAAACCAGGATCACTGATGATCAGACTTTAACAGTCAAGGAGAGGAGGGCATCACACATTTTTCCAATTAACTGTGCAACCAATTGATTTTTCCCATTGTCATCAGACCAAAAATAAAACAGTTATGAATCGAGGAGGAATGCAAGCAAGAGCAAAATGGACTTCATAGTTTAGTGGCAAACAGGAGCTATAGCAAGGTAGCTCCAATGTGGTGATGGCTATTTTTCACCACTTAACAGAAGTGTCACAAGGATGGCTGTCTGGCCACCTCTCTTCTGTTATGTTACTGTTAAGCATACTCAGGTGGAAGGAAGGAAGATTAGAGCTAGGTAAAGACATTAAACTTATACTAGTCAAACTTAATCCAGTTACTTATGTAAGTGACCAGAAACTGGTCTATATCCTTAACTGAACAGATGTTCAGTACACATAGACCAGTTTAAAAATGGCAAAACCTGATTTAAGATAGACCTGTATGTATGTTATATTAGAGTTAAGTGAGATACAACAAATGGAATAAACTGAGTAAAAACAAATGGAGGTGTGGGGCCATTGCATAACAACTCAGGACAGCGGGTTACTGACACTCAGGAAAAAACTGAACTCCTGAATGACTGCTTTGTTCTAATATGTCACTACACTAGGGGGAAAAATCATACTAGATAAGATTCAGCATGGGCACGATGGGAATGATCGCCTTCCTACTGCTGACATTGAGGTGGTGCATGATCAATTAGGAATGCTAGACATTTATATGTCAGCAGGACTGGATGAACTTTATCCAAGAGTGTTGAAGCAGCTGGCTGAAGTCATCTCAGGACCTCTAGTGAAACTCTCAGAAAATTCATGGCACTCAGGGAAGGTCCCTAAAGACTGTAAGAGGGCCAGTGTCATCCCCATCTTCAAGAAGGAGAGGAGAGAGGACTTGGACTACTATAGTTCAATTAGTCTAATGTCTATCCCAGGGAAAATCCTGGAAAAATTCATCAAGGAGTCTATGTGCAATATGTTTCTAGAAGGTAGGAATCTGAACAACAGCCAGCATGGCTTTGGCGCTGGCAGGTCTTGTCTTACCAATCTCATCTCCTTCTATGACCAGATAACTCACCACCTGAATAAGAGAGAAAAGGTTGACACTGTATACCTAGACTTCCAAATGGTCTTTGATCTGGTATCCTATGATGTTCTTGTGGGAAAACTGGAGGATTGTGGGCATAACCACTCAACAGTCAGGTGGGTAGGAAGTTGGCCATGGGGTACAATGAATGTATCTGTGTCATCCTAGTGAGAAGTGGCCAGTGTTGTTCCTCAGGGGTTTGTGCTTTGTCCAGTACTTTTCAACATCAACTGTTGCATCTCAAGCAAAACCAAGGAAGTGATTCTACTGCATTATTCAGCATTGGTAAGACTGAGTCTGGAGTACTGCATCCAGTTCTGGGTGTTGCACTTCAACAAGAATGTGGAAAAGCTTGAGAGAGTCCAGAGAAGAGCCACCCATATGATCAGAGACTTGCAAGGCAAGCCATACGAGGAAAAGCTGAGGGACTTGGGCCTCTTCAGCCTAAAAAAGAGAAGACTGAGAGGGGACTTGGTAGCAGCTTACAGCTACATCAGGGGAATATATTAAGGGCATACAGTTGTTTGCCAGGGCACCCTTGGGGAAATCCAGAAGTAATGGCCACAAACTCCTAGAAGACCATTTAGACATCACAGTTAGGATGTCCAGACTGGAATAAACTCCCTCCAGAGGTGGTGCAATCACCTACCCTGGAAATCTTCAAGAGGAGACTGAACTGTCATGTCACTGGGGTCACCTGACCCCAGTTGTCTTTCCTTCCTAGTGCTGGAGGACTGGACCTGATGATCTTGCAAGGTCCATTCCAGCCCCTTAAAATCTATGAATCTACAAATCTATGAGTTAGGTTAGACCAGTCTATCAAACTTCTACAGTAGATACACCCCTGACTCAACTTAGGCCGCAGTCTTCTAGCATACTAGGTGTCCTTGCAGCTCCCTGCTGCCTCTGCCCTCACGTGGAGGTGCAGTGGAACTCAGTTCACACTCAACTACTCTAAGCTGGCAGCCACAGGCAGGTGAGGGGAAAGGGAACAACTGTAGATTAGTATTTTAATATCTTCATACAGTGTCCCTAGGTGGGGCGGGGGGTGCTCTGCAGAAGGAAGGATTGAGCCCTTTGTAAATCCAGGAAATGGCAGGTACCTGACATCAAATGCCCAGCATAATTGCAGAAATTACTGTTCCTGTAATCGCTCTGGGAACTGATGCCTGCAATGTGCTAAAGCTTTGATGAGCCCAGTCTTTCATTCTGTGGAGCACCCCTTACCCCACTACATTCTGTGAGGCTGCAGGCACCTGGCGCTGTGGGAGGGTAGATAAGGGTTTCCTGGCTGTAGCTCCTTGGGGCTGTGGAAGCTCACATAGCACTGGACCCAGGGGGAAGCCCACTGGGAAGTATATGACAGCATCCCCCAATCTGCTGAAAAAGTAAATAAAAGGATTGTTTAAACAAAATTTTGCCTCAAACAACATCTTATTCTTTTTTATTTATGATATTAAGCATTACAACTGAATTCAGCTTTAATAAAGATAATGTTTTTAGCATTGCTCAACTATTAGAAGATTCACGTTTCAGGCCAGAGCCGGAGGCAAGTAGTAAAGCTGCACTGATTTTTACTGGCTAAAAGATCTGGCCCGCCATTAAAAAAAAATGTCGACTCAGGGGAAAAAGTACAATGTAGTTCTTCCATGGCCACAGTCTGTATGCAATTATTTTCAAAGTGCTAATTTTCAAACCTAGGGGAAGGGCTGACTATGAAGCAGAAGGTTTGGATGTAAATTTCTACATAAAATTAATATTCTTGGTACTTTCCTGAATTATATACATATAATCAGGAACAGCATTTTGCAAGTTTTCACTGTTTTAAATCAGATTGACAGTGCTTATTAGAGTCTTAGTACTTTGCTTCACAGCTCCCTGTAGTGTTATCTTTGGCCACAACAAAAAATGTTTTCAGTTTTTATGTTTTTAAAGGCATAATCAGCAACTGAAGTGTTCAAAGCACTAAAAAAAGTGTACATTCAGCTGGCACTTAGCATTTCTTTGTTGTACAATTATGTTTTGCCCTCCTACAAGTCCTGTAAATAGATAGTGGTGCCTTAAAGAAATAAATGGATCCCTTTAGTCACCCTGATTGCATTTTATACCATTTTCAGAACATAAAAACATAAGAAGTGCTATATAGGTTTGACCAATGGTCCATCTAACAAAGTATTCTGTTTATGACAATGGCAGGAGGTGATGCTTTAGAGGGAGAGCTTATGAATAGGGTCCATACTCCTGATCATATTGGTTTTCCTTCCGAGTACCTTCTCTAATTCTACTATATCATTTTTGAGTTTCAAAGACCAGAGCTACACACAGTACTCAAACCATGGGTATATCATGGATTTCCATAGTGACATGGTGATTTTTTCTATTTTGTTTTCACTTCCATTCTTAATGATGTCCAACACTTTATCAGCTCTTTTGAACCTTGCTGCTCATTGAGATGATGGTTTCATAGAGTGATCTACAGTTACTCCAAGATCTATTTCCTGAATCATAAAAGCTAGTTCAAAACCCTTTGTTGTGTATATGTAGATGTCATGATTTTTCCTCATGTGTATTGCCTTATACTGCATATTGAAGTTTGTCTTTAATTTTTTTATCCACTCACTTAACTTTGTTAGATCTTCCTGGACCTTGTCTGTATCATATTTGAGCTCCTCTCTATCATAGTTCATAGTTAAGTGTCATCTGCAAATCAGTAGATTTCATTGTGAAACCCCATTTCCAGGTCATTGATGAAAATGCAGAACAAAACTGATTCCAGCACAAATCACTCTGAAATTCTATTTCTGACCTCCAACTATCTTGAAGAAGGACCAGTTAACCCTACACTTTGCTTCCTTTCATTGAAAGAATGCATAAAAGAAGCTTTCCTCCAATCCCATGGCAATTCAGGATTTTTTTTTAAAGCCTTTATGAGGAACCTTGGAAAAAGCTGTCAACAGGTTTTGAAAATCCAAATATAATGTCACTTCAAATACAATAAAATAAAACTTTGTCCATGTGCTCATTAACACCTTCAAAGAACTCCAGTATAGTGGTGAGGTAGGATTTTCGTTTACAAAAAAACATACTTACTCATCCCTGTCATATATTTCTCTAAGTGAACGCTGCTCTTATACTTTATGTAGATTCCTTTGACTTGCCAGGGATGGAAGTGAGACTTACTGGTCTGTAGTTCCTAGGATCACCATCTGGAGCTCTTTTTAAAAATGGCTGTTGTGTTGGTAACCCATCAGTCTTCTGACAGAGGTCTATATAACAACAGTATTGCAAATGGTTCAGCACTATCATAATTCAATTCTTTCTGAATTCATTTGGTCCAGCAACTTATTAATTCAATTTACCAATGTGTTCTAAACTTTCTATTGTAACTGCAATCTGATCGAGCTTTTTACACCTATCTACCGAGAAGAATTAATTGGCTATGAGACTTCCCCCAATATCTTCTTCAGTAAAACCAAATATAAATAATTAATTTTATTTCTTTTCTATGGTTCTATCATGGTAGAGTGCACCTTGTTCATCTAATGTTCCCATCAGTTTTCTCACTCAATTCCTGCTTTTGATGTATTTGATGTATTTAGAAATAAGTTTGTGTTATTAACTTCAGCATCTCTTAGAAGATGCACCTCAAATTCTTTATGGACCTTCTTTATTTTACTTTTTCATTTGACCAGCTAGATTTTGTGTGCTTTCCTGTCGTCTTCATTAGGACACACCTTACATATTTTGATTTTGATTTTTTTTTTTGCTTTGAATGGCATTCTTAACTCTGCTACCAAATTATGTAGGAAGTTTATTGGATAACTGCATACCTTTGTTGTTTTGTGACATATACTTTTGCTGAGCCTCTGTGGTATTTTTAAGCAGATTTTTGGCTGCCTGTAGCCCCTTTATGTTTTTGACTGCTCCTTTAATGAATGTCCTAATTTTTATTCAGTTACCTTTCCTAAAATTGATGTATTGGAATTTTTTGGTTTACTGCCTCCCACTAGTATGTTGAATGTGATTATATTATGTTCAATATTACAGAGTGGCTCACCTACAGATATGTCTTGAAACAGGTCCTGGGCACTACTCTGGATTAGACCTATAATCACTTTTCTTATTATGAGTTGCAAGAAACATTGATCTAGAAAGCAGCCATTTATTACATCCAACAAGTGTTGTGTCTGTACCTTGCATTGATGACATATTTACCTTGTCTATGTGAGGAAAGCTGAAATCTTTTCCATTATTATTCCTGGTTCCACTTTTGAAGCTTCTCATTTGGAAACTGCTTCTACCCCTGTAGTTAGGAATTTCATGTTGTATATAGCAACATAGATATTAGCCATATAGATATTGCTGAGACTATCATTCCTTCATAAGTATTTTTGAATTAAGAACAAAAGAGACAGTACTATCTTCTGAGAGCCACATAGGCTGCTTGCAGATGTGGGAAAAAACAAAACAAAACAATACTTTAATTTAAACTTGGTGCACACCGGCACTGAGCCCAGCATGTCCAGAAGAGGCAATGTGTTAGCTGAACCCAGCTTTCCCAACATCTGTAGATATCAGGTGCTTTGGTGAGGCTTTTTTGGCACCTTTATCTAACAGCTGATTGAATCTGCTTTAGTTAAAAGCACCAAAAAGCCCTACCATTGGTGATGCACAGGCGGTGCATGCAGGTGCACGTGCACCCCCCGAGCTTGGCAGTGCACCCCCTGTGAAAAGGCACCACCGATACTGCCGGCAGTACCTGCAGATGGTCTCCAATTGCAACCCCCACTTGCTGTTGACACTGCCAGTGGTGTCTATGGGTGGTCCACAATTGCCTCTGGATGTCATCACTAGTGCCAGCAGCATCTGCGGGTGGTCAACGACTGCTGATTGGTACTCACCAGCCCTTCCCCCACTTGACAGTGCCATGGCCACCTGCAGGAGCTCCCTGCTTTCCCCTGCCATGCTCCCACCACTGACAGCACCGCCACCATGTGTGGGAACTCAGCATACCTCCGGGGATACGCAGCATTCATGAGCCCTGCTGAAGCACCTGATCTATGCAGATACTGTGGAGGCAGGTCAAATGCATTGTCGCTTCTGGTAGAGAGTGGGTTTGTATTTTTTTCCCCACATCTGTCAGTGCCCATTGTTCTCAGATCAGCCACAAGTTATTAGTCATTTTAAAATATTGAAAAGAAAAGGTATTATGAAATTAAATATGAAACTTCTTGAAGTTTTTATTCAGTCAACCTTGATATATAAGAAATAATTTTTAAAAATCTGGTAATATTTTCAAATTACAGGTACAAGGAAGAATCCTTGGCTATAGGAAATGTAAGTTTACACAGCACTTCTGAGGGAAGACAAGATGCCCTTATATTTAAACTTAGCCCATAGAATGAATCATTGGAGCAAAAAGAGTATGGAGTAAAGAATTATGGAAAATAGTTTGCTTGTGCCTACAGTAGAACCTTACCTTGCAAATTTGGTTCCACTGAAGTAAAGAAAGGCTGGAATATGATACTACTTAAGGCTTCAGATGCACTCCCACAGAGAACTTTTTGAAATTCTTAAGAAAAAGCATGTATTAAAAAAAAAATCCTAAATATATTTCCAATGGCCCATCTGCATTTTGTGAGTAATCCAGCTTGAGGGCGGGTGTTTTACGGTGAGTGTTTGAAGAGTATCATCCTCCCAAAAGAGATTTATATAAAGGAAAAACTAGCAGTTCATATTGTGTGTGGGCACAGGCAGCAGTTTTGAAAAAAGTGCAATGAAAAAAATGTCAATGCTCATTTAGAATAAAACTTGAGGCAAAAAAAAGTTGCTATCTTAAACTCCTCCTTCAAACACAAAACACATTTCCCACTTAACCAATGCATTTTTGCCAATGCTGAATACTTGATAATGTCCCTGAAGCTGTAATTAAGCTTTTGCATATGAAAGAATGATTTCTTATGTGTAGCATGTTTCCTTATGGCAGAGGAAAGACCCAGCGTTCATCTTCATCAGAGTATACTGCTTATGTGGCACTTGGTGTCCAATTAAGAGGTGTCCCATAACTTGACATTTTCTACTTTCTAAAAGTTTTCACTGGGTAGGTTGTCACAATGACAAAGCTAAATACCTTAAAATTTAGTTTAAGGATTTCCTCTGTGTAATACAACCTGTCTTTTCCAAATTTATATCAGAACCTGTTATTTACAAACATTCACCCTGCAAGGAGTCACATTCAGATCCCCTTTTATGATAGCACTATGTCACCAGTAGACTCTGTTACGGGCAAGCTTTCAGACAGATGCATCAATTGGAATCCACTGGTGGCACAGAGCCAGCAAGAAATTCTAAAAACATCATCCTCGTGTATTATTTTTCTGCCATATGATGTCTAACTGGAGGAAGGAGAAGCATGGCTATGGGTTCCTTTCTCCTACACTGATCTGCAACTGCAGCTTTGGTAATTTTGTATGGTTTCTTAAACTGTTCTAATTTATACTAGTCAAATTCAAACTAGTCTAATTTGAACTGTGCCTCAATTCAATTAGAGGGAAGAAACATGAACTTTATCCCACCCTACTCCCCTATTAATAGAAATGTTTGAAATTCATCCATATTCAAAGATATTTAGCAGTTTCATAGTCATTAGGGCATAGGGTCTAGCCCCCCCGCACTGGGGCAGGAAAGACTCCTGAGCATTCTGCAGATTACATCTTTGACAGACAAAGCACACACTAGATTCACAATCTCATCATATGGGATGTGCACAATTAAACAGAAAAAATAAGAAACTATCAGTAACAACTAGTCATACAATATCATTTCATTTTCCATTATCACTTCCCTATAGTAATTATGTTGATTTATGTGACTTTCAAAAATTCAGTAATAAGTATGCTTTTTACATATCCTATAAACCATGATTAGCAAGGATCCTGGTTTTCTCTGATTTGAAAAAATCCCCAATTTTTGGATTAAAAAAAGTAACCCAAAATCCACTCTTCCCCCTAGGATTAAAATGAAACACCACTATATATACACCTATATATCTGTATACAGTGGTGTTTCATTTTCATCATGGAAAAAATGTGGAGTTTAGGTTACTTTTTTAATCCAAAAATTGGGGATTTTTTTAATCAGAGCAAACCAGGATCCCTGGTGATCAATGTGTAGTATTGTATTTCAAAACATCTTATCTACACATGTGAGCAAAGTCCCAGTGTTGCTTTGTGGTCAATTTAAAGGATGCACAGAGCAAGGTAACCTAAATGGAAATGTTCTCATATTGTTATTCAGCATGTTATACAAGCATGCATACATACACAGACCAGCCCAGGACCATATTTAGTGTGAATATAAAATTGTCTACTGCCTGGAACAATGGATTACTACAAATGATAATCCTTATATTACCTTCAATTTATCAGCACATCACAGAGAACTGAAGTCTGTATTCAAGAAACATCCAAATCACAAGTGAACACTTGGATAGATAGAAATCTAAATCCATTACATTTGTTGTGACAGGAAAACTATTTGGTGAAAAGGCCTATATAAAGCTACACATAATAATAATAGCTACTTACTAGAATGCATAGAGTCCTGAAAACAGGCTCCATAACATAGGTCTCTCCTCTCTCAAGTAAACTTGGTGTCTTAACCACTAGCCTAAAGTATCATGATTTAGTATTTTGTCTCTGGTGTAATATTTTTAAAATTCTTTTCTACACAATGGCAGTTTCAACCAAAGGACTGGGCAGTACCTCCACCCAGTCTACTCTGTAGTCTTCTGGCTTTAGCATTCTATCAGGGATTGGGACAGTTGGTTTTAAAACCACAAATGAGGGAGGTAATTGAACAGGACTGATAACCAGGGATCCTGGTTTTCTCTGATAAAAAAAAAATCCCAATTTTTTGATTAAAAAAGTAACCCCAAATCCACATTTCCATAATTACAATGAAACACCATTATATATAGGGTTTAAAATATATATATATACACACATATAAAAAATGGTGTTTCATTGTAATTATGGAAGCATGTGGATTTGGGGTTACTTTTTTAATCCAAAAATTGGGATTTTTTCTTTTTCTATCAGAGAAAACTAGGATCCCTACTGATAACCTACTATACAAAGAAGGGCATCACCTCTGCCTTCGTTTAAAAGAAAGTAGTGATCTAAATCTGATTTTATAGGGAGCCTGATTCTTTTGGTATGTTAGGTGATCTCAGTGCCATAGTGGACTGAATTTTTAAGTTGCTGCCTAAACATCTGCTGCCTGGATGTGCTTTACTAGCATTTGGAGGAAAGTTCCACATTTTAAATTTGATATATTTTTTGTAATCAAAACAAAACTTTATGACTATTTGTTTTACCTCTACTTTCCTCCCCATTTTCCAGCTGGCCCTATGCTTAACTTTTCACACTAGAATACCCCAAAGGCATTAAATGTGGTTAAAATTAAGCTTTTATGCAAGTCAACTGTGTGTGTGTGTGTGTGTGTGTGTGTGTGTGTGCACGCATGCGCGCACTGCATAGACATACATATTTAGTTGATTGAATAAATAATTTATATAGTTGCAATACTTGTTTCCAATAATTAGAAATTAATTTGACCCTATAGCTATTCTTATTATAGTCATAGTCCTGTGACACAGATGAAAGTTGGGCAGAAGACAGTGAATGAGTAGACATTCCATTCACTGCAACTGAATGTGCTATGCATATGGAACAGTTTTAAAAAATGCGAGCAGACATTTGTGTTAGAAACTGATAAGATGAACCTTTTATAAACAAGAAGAATATAAAAAAATAGTAACATAACCGTTGCCAATGAAATTAAAAATGTAAGCAGAACTGCCCCATAACTTAAAACAATTTAACGTACAGAGAGTACGGACTTTTTCATATCAAGATGAAGTATCCAATTGTTATTTCTCTATCTATTATTAGCAGGTATTATCTGTCAGTGACAAGGAAAACTCCAGGTCATGAAAAACTGACTCTACTCAGCTTCCGTAAAAAAACTATTCTTTTCTACTTAACTAACTCCCCATGAAACATGTATTCAGAGTACGTGATTTCTCCTATTGTTAGTGGAATGTGAGAGCAAAGCAAACTGAACCTACAGAAAAGTCTGAATCAAGGTTGCCCTAGAAATACTTCTCTTTTCAGTACCCATTTCCATCACAGAGTGAATACCTTTGATCAGGGGTGTTGCAATGGTCTGTTGGGGATGTAGGCTGAAGACTGTTTTAACTTTTCCTGGGAAGTAGATCAGCCCTTGGATCCATCAAACTTAAAAGTGGTTTAAGAATACCTTTAATTCACTCCACCTTGACCCTGTGCACTGAAGCTCAACTCAACCAGACTGAAGATTCTGTCCCACAAAATATAGAGGCTTCGTACTGATTATTTTGTCTTAGGAATATAACTGTATAACACATGATAAAGAAAAATGTGGCCCTCTACTTAATCAACTATGTCTTTACCATGACTATTTTATTTTTTTATCATTTGTTTTTCTTTAATTAAATAATGAAATAATAACAGTTACATTTGGATAAGTAACTCTTTCTGTTAAACCATTTAGTATATTCTACACCTGAGAAATATCCATTAATAGGAAATTGGCACCTGTGCTTATTTCCTAGTACTGCAAGTTGATGACAAATGCAGTCAAAATTGTAATTATATGAAAAAATATTGTATAAGTGTCATGAAGGGGTCATTTTCTATGTTGGTAGCATGATTAACTCTTTGTATTCTTCAAAAGAAACAGGTGTCTACTATAGTACAAGGGTCATCAACCTACTGCTTGTGAACTCAATTCAGCCTGTAAAAAGGTTCCAATGTGGTCTGTGGTGCAACCCAGCATGGAGATAGGTCTTACAGTGCTGCACTCCACTGCCGCTCTGGTTTTCAGCACTTTCTTCTGCTACAGAGCCTGGTGATATGCAGAATCTGAGTTTACCCTCATTGCAGAGAGGCTGGAAATCTGGTAGCTGGCTACCTGGAGGAGATGGGTGGAGAATTGTGACCCATGATAATGCCTGGGTTCTATGATCTGGCCCATATAGGCAAAAGACTACTAATCTCTGTTGTAAAAAGTCCTTTTATTTATTTATTTTTTTTGATTTTGCATTGAGTACCAAGCAATCTTGGGAGTATGAAGCAATGTGAAAATAAACAGCATAGAACATCTTAAATTATTTAGCAGTTTTTACCTTTAATGCTAATAGGGGTTGTCACAAACTCTGCAGTGAAAAATCACTTTTTCAACCAGATAAATACAGCCATTTCTCTTCTGAAAGATATTTAAAAAATGCATGGAAATAGTACACAAAATTATCATTAAAATTATCGGAATCCCAACAGACATTTCAAAATTCTTGAAAAGAGATTATGTCTGTTTTCAGTATTTCCTTTTATCCTTATTATCCATGAGGACTAACTAGAGACAGTCAAAAAACCTGAGCCTGAATCAATTCAATCTTTGCAGGTTAGTCTAAGCTGCATAGATTGAACAAATAAGCAAGTGAGCAGGCACTCACTTTTGATTCTGGAAATGCAGCCACATGGCTACAGTGGCCCAGGCCAGAAGTTGAGGGGCACTAGAGCACACCTCTCTACTCAGAGGAAGCAGACAGCTTGGGCCAAAGTTAGTCCACCAACCCTGTTTTCAGGGGAGGTGCAAAGTATCCTGGGAAGCTGGAGGACTATGAGTTAACCTGAATCTGGAGAGGATCTGAGACAGAAGTTCAATAAACTGTTTTAACCTACATCAGTTAAGTCTAATACTACATGCATCCAAGTTGATCAGAAACTTGTTTTGGCTATTTTGAAAGTGGTATATTTGCACTGAACTTCTGTTGCATTATGTAGTTGAACCGGTTTCTAATCATTTATACCAGTTTATGTATAATTTCTGTCCCTAGTCAAGTAACATCTTCGGTTGCATCCAGATGAGCATGCATGTGGGTCTTGCAGAGTCCCATACCAGTTTGAGATACTGCAAGAAGCATGCATGGAACCAAAAAATATGTTTCCTGCACTGTATATTTGCAGTGCAGGGTAAAAAATTGATACCTGGAGACCCAGGTATCAAAAAATACCCCAGGGGAAAATAGTGGGGCAAGGCACAGTCCCAGACCATGCCCCGAGGTTTGGGTCCTCCACAGATGTTTTGGTAGCCAGCCAGAGCAACTCTATGGATGGTCCTTGACCCAGTGCTGAAGCATGTTGCTTGCCTATGCACAGCAAGCAGCAGTGCAGGCTGCAGAAACCTGGACCTGGGCTCCATACCAGGTAAGTAGAAGATGGTGGGCTGGAGGAGGGGGGAGGGGACCATGGAGGAGGCAGCTCAGGAGGGGTGGGCCCTCCACCTATTCCCCCCACCCAGCTCCATTAATTGTGGAAGAACAAGGATTTGAGGATATTTTAAAAAGTAAATTTGGGATTTTTCTATCAGGGTTTTTCCAAGTTTTAAATAGGGATTACCAGAATTCCTGCTAGTGGTACAAATGGAAGGACCCAGGCAGCGGAGTCTGGTCAGAGCTGGCACCCAGGACCGTAGCTCTCCCTGGCTGCAGATTCGGGAGGAACTGAGCAGGGTTATTTTGCCCCAAGTGGCACATTTTCCTCAGCAGCAAAATGAATGTCCAGGCATGTGCGCTGGGGCAAAAAGCCCCAGCTCAAATTTCTGCCTCTTCTATTTGATCTTCTGCAAGCACATGTGCCTGCATGTGTAGACACACCCTTTGAAGCCAATGATGCGAAACATAATTACAGCTAGCAATAGGACTTCTTATATGCTAGGTTGGGGACCTAGCATTATTATGTAAAATTATATGCATGTAAGTGTGTATATTTGTATAAATGTATATAAAATACACACACATAGCCTATATGTTGCATTCAATATTATACAGTATATTATATATAATATGATTATATAATAAAGGAATTAATAGTAGATAGAAGGTGTTTGACAGGGGAGGATAGGTGAAATTAGATTTTTCAAGCAACTCTTAGGCCAAATAAAAATAATTCCAGCCACAACCTGTGAGACAAAACCAACATTTTTCTCTGTCACAGTACTTCAAAGGGCCAGCCCACTCAGGGAACAGAAAAGCATAAGGAAGAGATCATAGTCCAGGCATCTGGTTTAGCATTGAAGCATTTGAGAAGTACATAGGGGTAGCTTACAGAACCCATCTGTCCCCAAAACAAACATCTGTTAAGCTATGGTTGTTCTTTCATTTTCTGCTTAGAATCTCAAGCTGGGTAAGGTTTGTAAATTATCTGTTAAATGCAAAATATTGTGGAAGAAGTTCTTTGACACTATACTTTCCCTACCCTTTAGAGTACACTAGAGGAAAAACCAGTTGCAGATTTGAATTCCAGAGGAAAATATCTTAGATCTGGAACAAATCTATCCTATGGGACTGATTTTCATAGGTGCAGCTCCCCTAGAATTTCAAAGAAAATCATTTGGTACTATAGCTGCTTGGTATCTTTGAGGCTATGATAGTTTTTTGATTTCCCTTTATACATTGAGAATCCCAGTCAAAACCTTTTAATAACATGTTTTTGCATTCAATCAGAAGTCTAAAAGAATAATACCAAATTTAAATTAAAACATTCACATATGTTAATTCTAGTATCAGTGGTGTTACTTCAAGATGCTATATCGCTGGAGTGGAATTCTCAAAAGGTTTTTGAAAACAATAATAATTTTAGCAATCAAATTATGTTATGCATAGAGAGCATGCAAACAGCTTTTCTTTATTAGTTTTTTCTCTCTGGGTGAATTTTTGGTTAGCAGAAGTCAATGGGACTTCACTCATTTTCAATGTAGCCACTATTTCATCTGCTCTGAGATTCATCCACTTTGGGGCAGTGAAAGGGATAGGAGATAAAAACACAAATTAAGTCAGTGGAAATCTTCCCCTTCTTTCTTGACTAAAATTAGTTTTGAATCAGGTCTTTGATCATTAAGTCCTCATGTCTTACCTGTGGTTAAATTATAGCTACAGACCATGTTTTCAGAGATTGAAATAAAAGATTATGTATTAAATAAGATCATATAATTCCATTTGTTATAAAAAACCCTCTCAGTATTGTCTTCTAAACAGTATAATCAAATGAGTTCAAAACACACAAAAATATAAGATGTGTATTTCTTTTTGTAGCTTTGTTGCAGTGGATTAATAAGTGTGAATGAATTGGCCACCTTATTAAAAAATTAAAGCATTTCACTCTTAAAACCAGGTGGAAGTTGTAACTACAGGCAACTTAATTAGGGATAAGCATACAGATATGCATGTTTGCATGAGTAAAGCATCGGCATATGCAGAATCTTGTGAATTTAAAATATCAGAATAATAACTTCTAGATTACCAAATGAATAACTAATTATATTAAATTAATATTAAGAATAATACTTATTAGGCAATAACAGAATGTTCTCTAACCTTTAGAAATTGTTTCACAAGAAAAATAATTATTGCATTATTATTCTTTGATCATCTCATGCCCTGTAAATATGTACCATACAATCTCCTCTGACAATTCAACTCGTTTGAATTGTAAGCAGACAAAGCAAAAGTAGCCCACAGAATGTCAAAACGATCTTTAATGTCAAATCAAAGGTCAATAGATCTTGCATGTGAGTAATGAAATATAAATACATCCTGAAGTGCTAACCCCCCCGCCAAAAAAAACAGGCCTTAATTGAGATATATATCAAAATGATAACGTTAAAAAAGTTTTCCTGTTCAAATTACAAGACACAAACACTATTGTATTTACTTTCCAAAGTGTGGTTGGTCCACTACATCCTGCACTGAAGTGAACAGGAAAATGGTTAATTCATGACATAAACAGAGGACAGAAGAAGAAGAGAAAGAGGAGAACAAGAATGAGAACAAGTGTAGGTTTTCCTTTGGGTTTGGAGATGAAGTGCATTATGTTTCCTTAAAAATAAGAGAGGGCTGAGTAGTTTTGAGAAATGTATTGGAGCAGGGATGTGAAAAGCCTGCCAAATAATTATTGCAAATAAGGGAAAGGACAGCTTTTATTTATTTTTTTATTTTCATTCTTTCCCTTAATTGTATCAGCTAGCAAAGTCTCTGGAAGGGGGAGAGTGAAGGGTCAAGAAGTAGGTAAGTCAAAGACTATGTCTGCAGGTTAATTTTCTTTTACTAGGTGATATGCTCTTGAATCAGGTGATATTTTCTACCCTTATGTGTGTTGTTTGTTTGAATGCAGTTTCCAAAACAACTGTAATATCTACTTTGTGGTTTGGGGGCTAGATTACAAAACTAAACCTATCAACAGTAAGATGCCAGAAATGCACCTACTGAGCACAGAGTATTTCAACAACTAGCATTACAGCATGTATTTGGTAGTGTTTTTACCTTTTGGAAAGGGTGTGCCAACTGACAAGTCTAGTTTTATCCCAACTCCTAGAATACTAGGTGTTTCTGACTGGCTTGTTTTATACCCTGAACAGTAAAGAACTAGGGCTAGGTACAGACATTTGGGGAGGTTAGATCCGATTAAAAGCGGCCACCCAATCTACTTTTTTTTTTCACCCAGGTACAGACCTTACACAAGTTAGATCCATCTAAGTGCAAAATGTATAGAAGTTCAGGAAAGTTACATCAGTCTAAAAATTGCTGACCATATCTAAGTTAATGCTACCTTTGAGATACACCTAGCCTACATCAGGCTGGCCAGTTTTAGAATGATCGAACTGTCCCAAATTTCTGTATAGTTCCCAGTACAGCCCTAGGACTGGGAAAGCTCAGGTGCTAGCCCCAGCCTTCAAGCTGCATTTTTACTACCCACTTTTTGGTACCTGGTTATTTTTAGTCCCCCACAGCCCCTTCCCCCAACTCCCAGGTAGAGAATGCCCCTTCTTCTGGACCAGCTAGCCCCCTGAGATTATGCCCCTCCTGACCAAGAAACAGAGCAATAGAAAACTGAACAGTTCATTTTGAGATAATGATGAAGCTCAGAAATACAGTTATTGGATAGCAATAAATCCAGTCTGACAAAGAAGGATATAGGAGGTATTTCACACATCTGTTAGAGCAGATATTCTCACATAATCATGCTTAACCATTTCATTTTTATCCCAAGAAGTGGAAATTCTCACAAGAAGATTTGTAGGGCTGTTTTGAAAAGCAAATCAGAAAGCAAAGAGAGGGTGTATTACCTCCTTCTGAGACCCCAGGCATAAAGATCCTTCTTTGCTCTTATACTAACTTTTTTAGAAGGGGAGCATATGGGGTATCCATCGCTGTCCCCATACCTGTGCCCCTGCTTTTAGAAGTGTATATAAACATGGGTATTTGGGTATATTAAATGGACAGTTGTCTGTCAATGAACATTTCTCAGAGAAGAAAACTGAAATTCTTAGCTGGACATTCTGGCAGCTAAAAAGAGACTATAACAGATTCTGCTTAATGCAAGTTGGCTGTATAGAATTACATTCCGAGCGCAACAGAAGACTCACAGCTGGGTTACGCAGTCAACCTGATATGACATTTGCTAAATTTCATTTCCTTAGCTTTGTAACCTAACAAACTTCCCAGTATTTATGATAATGCACCTGTTCTCTCATCCAACTCCAAAACACCTAACACAAGATTTAGTTTGCATTCAGTCAGGCCATTGTTTACTATAAATGTTGGCCTAAAGCTAGATGGCCAAAACTTTGTTAATAGCAGAGCAGTTGCAGCTAGATTGACAGTGGCAGCTAGTGCTGGCCACTGTTCAGGTGTTTTATAATAGTATGAAGGCTTACATGTTTTGGCTTTTCCAGGCTGCCAATTTGTAATGTTAGGTAGACTGCATTATTGTGGTTTTTTTCAATATATACTACTTCAAAGTGTTGACATAATTATAAAATGGGCAGTAACTTTTGGATGTTAATTCAGAATTCTGAGAGGAGTATTTATGAAATGTTCTGTTTCAGAAGTTCTGTTTCTTTCTGGGGACTTCTACATGGAGGAGCTACAAGGAAGAACATTAGGCAGAGAGGAAAGAAAAGGTAACAATATTCATTCGTTGAAAAAAAATTGTTCCCTATTTTCTCTTACTAGCCTCCTTATTGTGCATGCATCTAGCTTTACCAAGTAAATTTCCTTTAAAACATACAGGTAAAAAATTCTTCATGACCATTTCACTTTCCTTGTTAACCTTCTTCAGTAAATGTTTGTCTGCATTTTTTTAAAAGCATTCCCTTGGAAAGTTTGTGTGAACAGATAAGCAGCAAAAGCTTCAAACCCTGGGCATTACAATAAAAGCAGTAATAATTTAATTCTTTGAGAAAAAAGCTGAGACTTAACCTTGATGTGCCCCATGCACTCAATCTAGCGGCCACTGATCTGCCACTACCAGATTCTGAGCCCGTGTCTAGCCCAAACTGGAAATGCATATTCAGCTCCAAAAAAACAAAGTACAAATGCAGTAGTTATAACAGTGTTGAACTGGCTCCCCATTTGGAGTTTCTGCCTAGTGACTTAAATGAGAGACCATCCTTTTGGTTTCTACATAAATTAAACTGGATTTTGGGAATTCCTTCTAGAATAGCTGTTTTATAATCTGAAGGCTTGCATTCTTTGTCTCATCTAAACTACCAGCTTGTAATGTTAGGTAGACTGTTTTTTTCCATTTGTACCACTTCAAAATTTGGGAGAAAGTTCTACACTTTTATTCCAGGATATCTCTAGCATATTACTGACATGTCAGAACTGAATTAAGCTGTGTGTTAAGGTAATATATAGTTAAAACGTAGCATCATTATCCTAATAGCTCATACCGTAGTTTAAAAAAATGTCCCTGGTTAAAACTTTCTTCTGATGAATTGGATAATGATCTACTCCTAAAAAACAGAGCTTAATATATTTATCAAAGAGGAAAGAAAACAAGGTTTGCAATGTGTGAAAACCATTAGCATAATTATTCAGATTTCCTTTCCACAATCCATTTTTCTTGTCTAGAAAGACCAGCCGTGAAACACTTTATCAAAATGATTAGAAGAAATGTTTAAGCTTTTTGTGCTGAAAATAACCCTTTACAATGGTAATATTTTCTTATCTAACTCTTCTAGTATAGTTTAACTGAATTAGTATTAAGAGTACAAAATAATTGCCTATCAAGGATATTACAACTTTATACATTTTAAAATAGCTTATCAGTCTCAGAATGGCAATATTTGTAGATATGTCTTTTGCTTTAGAAAGGGAGGATGGGGAAGGATAATTCTGTAATTTAAGAAAGAAACTGGGTTCTATAGCTGACTCTGCTTGTAACAGGCTCACAGTATCTGACCTCCCTGACATCTAATGCCCCCTTGTGGTCAGAGTTGTGTGTCATTGCTCTTCATCCTCCTCTACTTCCTGTCTCGCGCCTGCCACAACTTGTTCTTAATGTGTATTTAAGGTGAGCCTGTCTCCAGATGCCAGGGTAGCCTCTTTTGTGTCTCCTCCTCTTGGTTTAGTCCTTGGGGTTATTCTCCTTTATGCCAAGCCTTAGGGCTACTATGCTCAAACTTCATGATATGTACTTCTCCATTTTTAAAATTACATTTTCCTGTGATTAAAATGAAACACCACTAATATCTATATCTACATCTATATAGAAAATCTAAATAGATATAGATATATCCCTGATTTTCAGATTAAAACACTACTAATATATATCTATAGGTATATGTATAGATATATATTAGTGGTATTTCATTTTAATCATGGAAAAACATGGATTTGGGGGATTTTAATCCAAAACTGGGGGGAGGGAAGTTTTTAGAGAAAAGAAGGATTGCTGTTCATAACGTATGTGACCTCAAAATAGCCATTTTGGGATCAGTTATTCCTTCAGTGCCATAGAATGGAAAGGTTTCACTATCCAATGGAGATGCTTAACACATTATTTTTAAGAGTTTTAACAAAAGAAAACAAAAATGTGACAGTAGCACAGGCAGGGATATCTATATTAATTTTAATTTAGCTAGTCTAATATGTAACAATAACAGGGAACAGATGGCAATGGTGGCTAGTAACCGTAGGAATTGCCCTAAGTCCCTAGACATTCAAGTCTGGTCTCCAGCCTGGGCTAACATGTGTGCTGGTGTAGTCTTCACTGCTACTTTTACCAATGCAGCTTTAATAAGGGTAGCAGGGATATGTTCATTGTGTACTAATCATACATGAATTCTGTAATGTAAATATAATTTTAAAATGCTATGTACTATGGGAGTATGTTAGGCATCAATACCCTTTTCTAACTACAGCTAGGTGGTTGTGACTTTAGAAAGTTTCTTAATCCAAACATATAAATGTCTGTTCTGGAATTTGCCTGTTTTGTTTCCTAAGCCTAGATCTTACTTTCTGGTGGAAAGGTTAGAGATCCCCTTCACCCCAAATTAGCAAATAGCTATTGGGTTGGTCTCTCACATCCCAATGAGTATCAAGTTTCAAGTCCTTTGTGTCAACCAGGATAGCAAGATTTACTTTGATTCTACTGATTATTTTGGGATCATATATACCATATACATGGTATTTAAGTTTGGTGTTAGGGATTTGTATCATTATTCTTGTGCCTAGCTATGGAGCACTTAACTAGGGAAAATGCTGCTGCACTCCAAGGAAATCTTGTCTATGTGTATTTCTGATGATTGGATAGTTACTGTGGTCATTGTCAATCCTAATGACAGAACTGAAGACCCAAAGTACATTGTCAAATAAAACCAGAAGTGAAGGGATTCTTAATTAAAGTGCTGCATAGATCAATATCTTTACATTACAAGTTGAAGTGGTGATGAATAAATGAAAGACCTGTCAACACAATTTAAAAAATCTGTCTTTGACTCAGCTACCAAGAGCACATACTTTAAAAAATGATGGTTGAAGGATTGTCTAAGTTTTCACAGGTTTCACAGGTTAGGTCTAAACTTTCCTCATCATTACAACTAAGAAGCAGACCTCAGGATCAGGAAATTGCTAAAAAAAATTTAAAAAAATTAAAGGCATTCCCCTTCTAAATACAAGGTACAATAAAGGTATGGAGAGCTTCTTCAAAGTTCAGAACACAATTAATTTTCATAAGGGTTTTATGAAAAAGAATCATGGGCATACCACAGGTTAACATGGATAAATATTGTAGGGGACTAATCCTTAAAAATAATAAACTAAAGACTGCTGTTTTCAAAAATCATGAGGTCATCCCCTCTGCCTATTCTCCTACAACCTGTGGGGAAGAGTCAGATGAGCCTGTGGGTTCCTTTCTCTTTCCTTCAAACTGGATTCTCAAATTTGCCTAAATGATAGATGTTTGAGACAGATCTCTCAAATATTGCATTTCAGGAGTCACATAAGATATGTAGTTGTCACTCTACCAGAAATTCCTTTCATGTGCTCCACAATTATCTTCTATATTCATAAACTCTTAACATAGCAAAACAGTGGTGGAACATTTGTAACATCTTCCTGAAAAAGCTACTTTTACAGAAATAGTGGGTCCCTGTTCTGTGATTGCCAGAGCAGAAAAAAAATCTTACAGGAAGACAAAGAAAGTATGCATTACTTACTATATCCCCCAAGCAGAAGAACATTTCATATACTAGCAGTGTATTCAGCCAATCACATATGAACTGAATTGTGAGTACCTGCTCTCTAAATAATGAGAGAGATTCCAGCTGGATACCTGCTCAATATTCAGTCTAATAAAGAATAGGTTTCATCCACAGGGGGACTGCTGAGCCACAGTTTCAGAATCCACATTGGCTATATGAAGAGCAAGAAGTTATATATTGAGTGGTCACAAATCCAACTGAAGCCAACAGAAGTGGTGGGTGCTTCATGCTTGTATAAAAGACAAATAATTTAAGGTGAGTGTTGAAACACTATGAAAAGTACACCCTCTTCCATTGTGCCTCTTCTTTGTAGCTGTAAAATGAACATAATATCTTATTTCCTTGCATAAACTGTAAAGAAAAAATATGATTTTTTTGAAGCCCTAGGATGCTCAGCGATAATTACCATAGGAATCACCATAATTGATTTAAAATCTTCATTCCAGGCAGGTTTGGATGATATATCATAAAGAATATCTAGGGACATGCATTTAATAATGCATGCCTTTTATTGAATGTCTGTAGACCCTGTGAATTTTTTACTAAAACTATTACTGTGATTAAACTATATCCTACTCAACCATGGTATGAAGAACCATGGTATGAAGGTCCTACCAATATTGTCATATCTCTCCCTAATAAAGTGATTCTGGACCAGGGTGCCACAGGACCTGGGGTAGTTTGAGATCCTTTCAAGGGTTCAAGGGCTGGGACACAATATTATCATGTTTAGATGCAAAAACATGACTCAAAAGAGATTTCAAAAGGAAACCATAGTGTTAAAAACATTTTGACCTATTGTGGACTTTCTGAGTTCTTTGCAACAAAAGAACAGCTCTACTATTTTTTTGTAAGAAAAAAAAAAAGATTGAAAACTAAGAGCAGGCATTTTCAAGGGGTGCTTTGAATCTAACAAGAGTTACCTTGAGTGTAAGAGCCCCTCTAGACATTCAGGTAAAGATGTGGTAAGATTTAATGTGTGATGCACACAATTTGGCCTGCTGCCATGCAACATGTGTATGGAAGTGTGATTGTGGGATCCAGCATCAGATGCTATTATACACTATTGTCAGTTCTGGGGGGAGCCCAGGATCAACTCGCTGGAGGACTGCACCCAGAGGGTGGTAGTGGATGGGTCCTTCTCAACCTGGAAGGACGTGGACAGTGGGGTTCCACAGGGCTCGGTCCTCAGGCCTGCGCTCTTCATCATCTTTATCAGTGATTTGGATGAGGGGGTAAAAAGCACCCTGTTCAAATTTGCTGATGACACTAAGATGTGGGGGGACGTGGGCACACTGGAAGGATTCAACACACTACAGTCAGACCTAGACAGGTTACAAGGGTGGGCGGACAAGAATAGGATGGGATTCAACACAGACAAGTGCAAGGTGATGCACCTCGGGAGGAACAACTGGCACCACACCTACAGGTTAGGGAACTCCCCTCTTGTCAGCACGAAGGCGGAAA
>NW_017728906.1:121162457-121167838 GCF_001723895.1 Crocodylus porosus | reverse complement strand
TAATGGTCACAAGCTGGCAGAGGGTAGGTTTAGGTTAGATATCAGGAGGCGCTACTTCATGGTCAGGGTGGCTAGGGTCTGGAACTAACTTCCAAGAGAAGTGGTGCAGGCTTCTACCCTGGGGGTGTTTAAGAGGAGGTTGGATGCACATCTTGCTGGGGTCGTTTGACCCCAGTAGTCTTTCCTGCCATGGCAGGGGGTCGGACTAGATGATCTGTTCAGGTCCCTTCTGACCCTAGAAACTATGAAACTATGATCACATGGGTTGCTTTAAAAAATGGGAGTGCCATCAGGTGACAGGAATCCTACCCACCACAGTGCATTGTGTATTCCTGTGCCTGGGAACTCCATCAGCTGATGGGGATCCAGTCATGGCGTCACAGGTATGCTGCACATGCAAATTAAAACTGGATAGAAACTACCTATAGAGTTATTACACATGTTCCAACTGTAACTTTATAGCTGGTTGGACTTTTTTTTGGTGAGATAGTTAAGTTGGAAGTATAACTGGTCTAAATTAATTGCACAATTAATTCAGTAGTTGTGTGATGCATGTGGTGATCGTGTGTGTGATACAGAGAGGTGGTGGAAGCTCTACCCTTGGAGGTTTTCAAAACCTGGGTAGACAAAGCTTTGGCTGGGATGATCTAGTTGGGGATGGTTCTGCTTTGGGCAGGGGGGTTAGATTAGATGATGTCCTGTGGTCCCTTCCAACCCTAACTTTCTATAATTCTATGATTCTATGTAACATGTAGAGGGGGCCTAAAATGGTTTAAACCCATTGCTCTAATACAGTATGATTAGATCTTGATTAGAACAGCATATAAGCATATATATATATATTATAGTCTCACTGTGTTCAACTGTGGATGTATCTACACAAGATGCTGACTATGCAGTAACTTGATACTACTGGGCAGTAATGTTGCATGGCAAAAACCATGATGTGATGGTACTGCATATTAATATTAGGCTACTGCACAGCAGCGTCACAAAAAAGGTTTTCACTGGAACTACTGCACAGTAACTTGGGTTATTGCACATTTATTTAGTACTTGTTTATACAGGTGCACTAACCACTGTGCAGTAGTATCTCATGTAGATGCAGCCAGGGTGTATTTTTAGTGGAGATCTTGGTACTCCCCTTTCCTCCTCCCATTTTAGATTCTACTTTCAACCTCACTTCTGTCATTCTGTGTGCTTATTTTTTTCCACTCCTTTTTCTTCCTCAGCTTTAACTCCTTAAACTAATTATTCAGAGTGTATATTATGGTTTGTGGGGATGGTTTGGATAGGGATAATCCTGCCTCAGTCAGGGGGTTGGGCTAGATCACCAATCTCTGGAGGTCCCTTCCAAACCTACTTCTCTTTGATTCTCTAAAGTTCAATTGGATATTTGTATGTGATATCTTCCTATGATGAGAAAATTACTTGCTTCTTATAGTTTTCTGAAACAACTGACACCTTAGACCAGTGTTTTATACTGCTTTATTTACATTTATTATAGTAATATTTTTAGAAAACACATATTCTGCTGTGTTCATATAAAATATAAAAATATAAATATAAATGTATCTATGCAATGGAAATGAAATATAAAAAACTTCCTGCAATGGAAAGGTCTCATTGCAGCTGTTTTGTAATAAATGTAATAGGTTTTGGGTTTTTTTTAAAGTAAGCCCTCTTTGATGGTTTAAAAATAGAACTGGAGGACAAAAGTACTGAAATGACATTAATCTTTCAATAGACTGTGCTTACTACAGCACTTTTCAATGCTTTATTTACTGTAGCTTTATTTAGCCTATTTCTAAATTGCTTATGACTTTTACATATACATGACATTCAGTGTATATGAAGGCAATCCATGAAATCAGTTATTTTAATATTAATATGCTTATAAAAAGCAAAATTGGAAATTGGAAATGGAGACCTCAGTAGAACATGTGTTTCTCTGAGACTCCTTAACTTTGTCTTTTAATGTCCAATTCAGACCCTAGTATTAATCTGTTCTATAGGGAGAATGTTGAATATTTAGTCTCTATTTTAATGTTCCAGATCTAATGTTGGGTTACACTTAGATTTAATTATTAATGTTTTTAAGGTTAGAAACTCGGTTTGTCAGAGTTTTGGTATAATGAAAACAAATCTTGATACATCATTAATGGTCACTTTCTTAATTTGGTGGCATAAGATTTGGCTCATGGAAATATAATTAATCACTAAAAGCTGTTTTTTCAGTTATTATATTAGTATCTTCTCCATAGATGGAGGAAGAATTTTTTTTTTTTGGAGGGGCTACAGGAAAGTATGCAGAAGAAGGGGTGGGAGTGAAGGGGAAGGGTCATGAGGGTGGCGGGGAGTGGGGAGTGGGGTTGCGCCAGGCTGCAGCTCCTGCAGGGGTGTGAGCGGGTGGCTCCCACCACTGTGTACACTGTGGGAGAGCTGGGGGAGGGGGAGCACTCCCCTCCACACTTTGTTTCCCCACATTGTGCACCTGGATGAGCTGCTGGATTCTGATTGCCCCATGATCTGGCCCTAGGTCACGGGACAATTGCAGCCCAGTGGCTCCTCCAGAGGCGTGGCACTGGGAAGCTAAGGTGGGACTCACATGGGCCTGTGCCAATTTCAAGAAGTGGCAGTGAGTCATGGAGGCAGGGAGGCAGGGAACAGGCAGAGCCCAGCTCACAGCTGCAGTTCACCCTTGCCCCATGCAAAGATTGGGAGGCACGTGACCCCCACTTGATTCCCTGGTGCTGCACCATGCCTCTGGACCAACTGTTGGGCTCCGATTGTCCCATGACCCCCACAGTGCAGCAGGGAGTGTGGCAGGGGCAGGGAAGAATGATTTGCTGCCCCACTGTCTCCTCCACTGGGGGGGGTCTCCATCTGTTCCTCCACCCCACCCCACCCCAGCCCAGGTAAAGAAATAAACTTACCTGCCTCCTGGGCCAGCTGCAATCCTTGCTGCACAGGGTATCTGAGGGTGTTCTTCCCTCCCTCCTGCTGCAGCAGTGTACATCTGGGCTGCCCTCCAGCAATACCTGCTACCCCCCCGTAGTTGGGGGAGCTGAACTCAGTTAGCCCCCCTTTCCCTCAGCTATGATCTTCTCCCAAAATGGAAAACTGTGAGTGAAAGCACACAAACCTTTCCTTTGTCTTAGTAAAAATACTGTATGTAAATTAATTGTGAGAACATGATGAAAATTAAAATAAAAAGGCAAGGCAGGGTAATGCTTATACTAGTTTGCTCATGGAGTCAGGAGCTTTTGTAGACGATAATCTGCTTCATCAGATGCAATGAATGTTAGAAAAGTGCAGGAAAGGGAATGATGGAATTGCCAGTCATCTTCACAGAGAGTGGCAATTCCACAGAACTGAATGCCTTCATTTGGAGTTGAGAAAACATTTGATTTTAGATTTTGTCAAAACATTTCATTCAAAAACAAACTCTACTGGAGGCAATCCCTCCCCCCCCAAAAACACCCCTTGAAATGAGAAGGGGCTTAACACTTTCAGAATGTTACTACAAACCAAGCAGTCTTCTAAGAGGGTCGTTGTTTTGTTTGTTTGTTTGTTTGTTAAACTAGCGTTCAGACAAATTGACATGCTCATTTCATCATCACCCACTCAGCAGTTTTTGCCAAAGAAATCAGTTCAAATTCTTCCCAGCTGTACATATTTATCAAGGCTGGGTAGGCAAAGTTTAACTTCATGAAAGGGTAACAGCCTTTTGATGCTGAAATATAGCTACAGATGGCTGCAGAGGAGGAAGAGAAGATCTATCATGTGACAGGACAAAAAGATGTACAATGACTGAGTTTTATAAATGCTGCTACAGAGGAGTAGTGTGAACTCAAGCCTTGGCAAGAGCCCTTTTATCCCTGTGCCATACTATATGTGAAGTGCTAAAGGATGGTCAAAGACAATTCTTTGCTGTTTCTTCTAACAGTGTTCACTTAAACACTCCTCCATTGTACCTTATAAGACTGTTTGGTTGAAACTTTTCTTATTAAACTACTATTTTAATTTCAACTAAAATTGGTACTTGTAGTCAAGAAGAGCAAAACAACAATAGGAAAAAAAGCTACATTGTTGGTATATTTGTGGGGAGGTTTTCAGATTGCATATATCTTCCTTTAATTAGAGAACAGGTATAGATTGTCTTTTGTTGTTGCTATATTTATTTTTTACAACAACTAGTATTATTATTTTGTTTATCTGAGTCCTTGGAGCTTGCACTATAGGCTTGTCTAATTTACCTAATCATAATTTAGAGAAATGATGGGATGTTGCCTTCATCAGCCATCTGTTTCAGAAATAGCTCTCATAATCATTTACATATTAATGTTCATCTTGAAAATAAACACGGATAATGGTTCCTTCATTGGACTTCATCCCCCTTGAGAGCACAGAGGTGGAAAGGGATCTTGGAGTCATTACTGACTCCAAGATGAACATGAGCCGCCAATGCCAGATCACAGCCAGCAAAGCCAACTGCACCTTGTCGTGCATCCAAAGATGCATCTCAAATCAGTCCAGAGAGGTGATACTCCCCCTCTACACGGCATTGGTCTGGCCTCAATTGAAGTACTGCATCCAGTTTTGGGCACCGCACTTTAAGAAGGATGTGGCCTGCCTTGAGAGAGTTCAGAGGAGGGCCACTCGCTTGGCTGGAGGGCAACTGGGCAGGCCCTATGAGGAAAGGCTGAGGGACCTGAACCTGTTCAGCCTCAGCGAATGGAGGCTTAGGGGATTTGGTGGCTGCCTACAAACTCATCAGGGGAGATCAGCAGCAAATAGGAAGGGTCCTATTCTCCCCAGCAGCACCTGGGGTGATGAGGAACAATGGCCACAAGCTGCTGGAGAATAGGTTCAGGTTAGAGATTAGGAGGCACTATTTCACTGTTAGGGTGCCTAAGACATGGAACCAACTTCCTAGGGAAGTGGTCCTCGCTCCTACCTTGGTTAAATTAGAAAAGAGGTTGGATGATCACCTGCCTGGGGTTGTGTGAGCCCAGTGTGTGCTCTGGCCAATGGCAGGGGGTCAGACTAGATGATCTATTTTGGTCCCTTCTGACCCCTAATTACTATGAAACTATGACTCTAAAAGACTTTTCCCACAAATAAAAATTTCAAAGCTACTCCACTTTAGTAGTGAATGAAATTCTTTCTAGTTACAGTATTCAACCAACCAATATGAAATAGGTTGTAACCTCAATGTGTGCTTGACTAAGTGAACACATGACAAACTACCAGTTGGGTTCTATTTGGTCAACCTCCCCCAGCTGCTTTGGGACTGGCCCTGCTGTACCCCCTCCCCACCACTCTGGATCCAGCCCTGCTCCACACCCCCACCCCCACCACTCCATCCGACGTCCCAT
>NW_017728906.1:121157755-121162357 GCF_001723895.1 Crocodylus porosus | reverse complement strand
CCTCCCCACTGCTCTGGGTCTAGCCCCACTCTAACACCCCCTGCTGCTTCACACCTGCCTGGGCCACTTTTGCCTTCTTCCCTCCCTACCAGCTGTTCTGGGGGGATGTCAGGGCCAGGCAGTGGGGGTAAACCTCAACCATTACCCTTCCCCTTCAACCTCAGGCAGGGATGCACAGGGAAGCCCCACTTCCTGGGTAGCTGGGACATTTTTTTTGCCACCACAAACTTGCCCAGCAGGAGCTCAAACTTGGACCCATACAGTCTGGGCCGCCAATTGCCCCCTTCCTCTCTGTGATTCAATTACCCAAAAGTGTTATGAGCAGACAGACACACAGACAGACATACAAAGAGACTAAGCCTTTTATTATATTAGATTGAGAGGCAAAAGATTAATAGATCCTGGAGCCTAAACAATGCTTTTATTCTTACAGAAATGCTTCTCTTTTATAACTTTGGAACAAACATTCTCGCAGCAACATTAATTCAAATACTTGAATTTCTTACCTGAAGTTACCCTACTTCAAGACACTAGTCTATATGGCAGAATGCATCATAAAAGTCCTGAGCTAGCTCTCAAAAATCTAACTCAAGTACTGGAAACATGTACCTGTGGCCTGCAGATCTTTGTAGGCTAATGTTGGTTGGATTCTTTTGTGGTGCACTGTAGTCTTCATTGCAGACATACCCTGAAAGCAGTTACAATACACAACACTTGAATTGCTATGAGTATGCAGGTTTTTTTGACAGTTGGAGCATAGCTCATGGTTCTTTGCCCTGTAGAAAGCCAAGCTGCTTCATGAATTCTTTCACAGTAAATTGTGGGAGAACATCTGTTCTTTTGGGTTTTGCAGCGGAAGATGTGGGAGGACACTGGAGTATAGGCTGTGTTTGAGAAGTGGTTAGGTGTGTCAGCCAGGCAGAAGTTTGGGCAGCATAACACCTTAGAGAATGACTGGTTCAGAGGCATGAAATTTTGTAAACCACAACTTATTCTGTCAAATTTTTTTGCATATGGAAGCCCATGCATCTTTGAACCAGTCAGTCTGTATGGTGTCACCCTGCCTTATCTCCTGGCTGTGTTTGACTGAAGTTAGCAGCTGACAAGTTCTGATAATCTACCCTGTTCATAGCCCTGACAAGTCAGCCAAATAGAGTTAAAACTACCACTACACAAGTGTTACGGGCTTTTAAGGACAACATAAAATGTATAATCTAAATTAATTTCTGGGTGAGAACAGGGCCTTATCAGAGAACCATGCACCTTCAGGCAGCTACAGGCCACTTGGGCTGTCATCCAGGGCCCTGTGCCACTCATGGGAACCACCTGTTATGCCGGGCTGGGTTCTGCATGCACGTAACTGGTCTGGCCCAACATCATGTGGGGCTCATGCACCCAGGGCCTGGCCCTAGCATGACAAGTGGTCCCTGCTAGCAGCATGGGGCTTTGGTTGACAGCTGAAGTGGGCCAGAGCTGACCAAGGCACAGGCAGTACTGAGTGCCAGGCAGCTTGGGCCATGCTGTGCTGCCTCATGCCATGGTGGGAGCTGTCAGGGGGGCCCCAAGTTCCCTCATGGCCACTGCTGCTGGGGTTGGGGGGGCTGTGCAGGGGGGCAGGCGAGGGTCTCACACCTCCCCAGAAGCCCCCCTGAAATCACACTCCCTTGCACCTACACAGCTCCCCTACTCCATTCCCCCCAACTGCCAGTCCCTTATTTACCTGGGACAGAGCTGAGTTCCATCAGGCTGTAGCCTGCACCTGTCCAGGCTACCTGGCTGGCTACCAGAGCATCTCTTTGGATGATTCTAGCCTCTGGTTGCCTCAGGCCACAGTCCTGGACCATGCCTTGTCCAAATTTTTTTCTGGGGCTTTGTTTTTGATTTCTGGATTTCCAGGTATCAAATTTTGAGACCATGCTGCAAATATGGAGTGCAGGGAATGTTTCTTTGTTCCCAGTGTGCCTCTTCCAGCATCTCTAATTTCTTTGAGATGCCGCAGGAGGCACGTGCTGACTCACACCCAGAAATGGTAAAATATCAAGAATGAAGATTAGTCAACAGGATCTTTGTGGATACGTTACATTACCCTTGGGAGATTTACTACCTGCTTCAGGAGTATCAAGGGAAGGAGTAAGGGTTGCCATAGTAACCATTAGTAGCTCAAATAAAATGAAATCATACTCAGCAACTAAAAAAACCCTCATGTGATGAACATGCCAGGGTATAATGAGTATTAGGTTAAAAGCAGCCCCCTGACACACACTTTTAGTATGACTAGATTTATTTTAGAAAAATGTGTCAACTGTTTAGTCTATTGTATTAATGATCAAAAAGCACTTCTTAACTTCCACGTAGGGAAATTACATTTTGAATAAGCATGTTACAAAGAATACATGTTGGTATCTATGGTAACCCTGGATCTTTATGAGGGAAAATGAGCACACTGTTTAATTCCTACTAAACTATAAAATGTCCCATTACAACATAACTAGGAAATAGGGTAAGGTATAACTAGTTGGAAAGCCAATGAAACAAAAGTTTGTGTGTGTGTGTGTGCGCGCGCATGTCTGTGTGCGTGTGTTTGTGTGTGTGTGTGTATGTGTTTCCCCATGAGCATGTACCTTGAGACAACTCTCTACAGCATAACACCTTTAAAGACAGATCAGATAACGAAATCCATTTAAAATGAAATCCTATAGTGTTCTTAACAAAAATTACCTTTCTCTTATCAATACAGAGATAGGAAGAAAACTGTTTGAACTAATTTTCTTTTCTGACCTTACCAGAGAAAAAGTGAAGGATCTCAGGGAAAAATGCTGCTTCATTTCCAGGGATAAATCTACTGGCTGTTGCAACAGAGTGGATGCTTTAGGCAGCTGCCAGCTTTTGCTTATGGATGTGTGGAATTGTTTGGGAGATTTTAATTGAACAACTTCTTCATATAGGTGATCTGAAGGCAAATGGGGTATTTAAAAGGCGCATGATTTAAATGAAAGAACAGATTACTCGCTCCCCTTTTTCCTCCTTATTCACATTTCATACCTGAATTGTTTAATTTGAATAGAAATATAATTTCAATACTCTTTATTTTATCAGTCTTTAATGTTGAGATGTAAGATTTTTGTTTAAACAATGTTTTATATAGGCTTAGAAATCACTATATTAAATATAAATGAAAACAGGTTATGTCATCACTGTAAAACTATTTCTTCAGCCAGTGGAATCATACTGTGGGCCAGGGCTTCATGCATACTTAAAATGATACACTCGCTGTACAATTAATTTTTAAGATAATGTCAAGAAAAAATAAGAGGACTGCTGATACATTAATACATTTCACTCTTGCATCTTCTGACAATATGTGGAAAGAGGTCACTTCTCAGAGTAGGTGATAGGTGAAACAATCTCTTCCCAAGATTTCCTGGGGTGGGGGAGGTGAGGATGAAAGGATAGAGCACACACAAGGACAGAACATACTATTCAAGGCCATTCAGCTTTCTCCTAAGAACAAGCTCTGCCCTGTCTTTCATCCTGCTTATATGGCCTTGATTCTACATGGCTTTGTATATGATTTATAAATTTTGACCTGTGCAAGTGAAAATTATATCAAATCAGAATGACATCTTTATATAGTTTGTTGAAAATAGATAAAGTAATCCCTTTTGTAGAGCTCTCATTCTTGTGGTATGCTTGCTTGCAAGCAAAATTCCAGTTCTTTTCCTTCTATTCATTCCCAGTACTGATTCATGCCATTTATGCTTCCATAAATCATTTGCATATCATTTGTTATTTTGTTCGGTGGTATGACTTTTGCCTCCTTCTCTCCCAAAAGCATTGTTCATTTTCTAGGTATATTACTTTTCTTTAAGATGCTGAAAGTCCATGGCTTATGTACCAGACTTCCTACCATGTTCTTCCTTTAAAAAAAAATGAAAAAGGTACCGATAGATATAGTATCACAAATCACACAGAGCTATAGTTGGGATGTGAACACACAAATGTTTGAAATCCTTTCAAAAGAGAAATGTTTCAAACTGGCCACAGCTCTCCTAGATTCTAATTGTTATGTATGAACTGGATAAGAACATTATTCAAATGCAGGAAAATAACTCCAACTTGAACACTTCTTCCTCCGGGGTTAAAGTTGGAGGAAGTTTGCTGCATTTCAATAGTTCTCAGATCATTCACACATAACAGTTACTGGGTTTTTGGGTGTAGCTATGTTGATCTAAGGACGTAGGCAGGCAAGGTTCTTTGAGTAGATGTGATATCTTTTATTAGACCAACTGAGTAGTTGGAAAAAAGTTATTATTCCTGAAGAAGGGTGATTGTGCCCAAAAGCTTGCTAAGAAGTACTCTCCAACTACTCAAGAACTACTCTCCAACTACCTGACTCAAGAAGTCTATAGGCCAATGAGAGGCAAAGCGCTGCTCGACCTGGTACTGGCTACGGAGGATGACCTAATCGGTGACCTAGTGCTCTATGGGAAGTTGGGTGACAGCGACCACAAGCTGATCACCTTCACCATCCGCCGTAAAGCTGGCAAGTCAGTCAGCAACACAGAAGTCCTTGACTTCAGAAAAGCTGACTTTGACAAGCTC
>NW_017728906.1:121153598-121157655 GCF_001723895.1 Crocodylus porosus | reverse complement strand
CCTATGACCCCAGCTGACTTCCTGCCCTTTGGGCAGGGGGCTGGACTCGATGATCTCCCGAGGTCCCTTCCAGCCCTAATGTCTATGAAAATCTATGAAATCTACTCAGTTGGTCTAATAAAAATATCACATCTACACACATAGCAGTTAGCATGTATCAACTGCTGTGTTCACCCTTAGGCTGGGAACAGACTGTGCATTTCTCTCTTAACAAGTCATGCTTGTGTTTGTCTCAGAACAGAAATATCATGGAATTAGCATGTACACCCATCATCCTGCTAATCAGGGTTTACTATGCAGCTGTTTCCATTATCCAATCCCAAGACAGCTAGAAAGACACTCTGCAAAGTTCCAGGATAAACTGTTAGTCTTTCTTATCCCATGAATCTTTTAAAGCTTTATCTCAGGACAATAGATATGGATATCTGAATGTTTGTGCTTTGTCCTGGGATAAAATCATAGAAAATTAAGGTTGGAAGGGACCTCAGGAAGTTATCTAATCTAATTCCCTGGTCAAACTTGACCATTCCCAGTTGTATCATTTCGGCCAAAGATTTGTCTAGCTGGGTCTTTCAAACCTCCAAGAATGGAGAGTCCACCGCTTCTTTGGGTAGTTTATTCCAGTACATTACTACTCCCCTTGTGACAAAGATATTCCTAATATCTAACTTAAACTTCCTTTGCTGCAACCTGAGACCATTGCACCTTGTTCTATCATCTGTCCCTGCTGAAATCAGTATAGCTCCATCCTTGTTGGAAGTACTTCAGGTACTTGAAGACTGCTACTAAATCTTCCATCAGTCTTCTCTTCTCCAGACTAAATAAGCCCAGTTCCCTCAGCCACTTATCATAAGACTTGCCCCAAACCACAAACCATTTTTGTTGCCCTCTGCTGGACTCTCTCCAGTTTGTCTTGGGAGAGGGGGTGGGGGACAAAACTGGACACAGTTCTCTAGATGTGGCATCACCAGTGCCAAATAAAGTGGGAGAGAATTACTTCCCTCAGTCTGCTGGCAAAGACCCTATTAATGCAGCCCAGTGTGCTGTTTGCCTGCTCCGCAGCAAGAGCACCCTGTTGGCTCATATTCAGCTTAAAATGGTTTCCTCAGGAGAAATGCAATGTCTGTTTGTTACCGCCTTTTAAAAAAGAACATGGTAGAAGACAACTAAAGCAATGAACAGCAGCATATGGGTATAGAGAGTTACATTTATCTATAATATAATATCTATGACACAAATGCTTGATAGAAATCATCCAATAGCCTTGGAAATGGCTTTTGAATATACAACAATTCATTTTTTACTTATCTGTTATGATTGTGTGAAGAAAAAAATAACTAACTATAGCTAATTCATAGTGTTGGTGTTTTTGTTTTGGTATATAGAAAATACTTTTTTTACCATTCTTATAATAAATCTACACAGTAAAGCCTACTTATGAAATCTCTGAGGCCTGAGGGACAAATAGATATTACTGTATGGTAGGCAGGGTACATTTGGGGATGGATGCTTGAAAGCAGACTCATTTCTCTATAAACACTCTGTAAAGTGCCTTTAAAATAATTTTGTTACTGCATAGCTCTACAAGAAAAAAGCATAAGAAATCCATCCACATTTGGATTTCATGAATACAATACTTAGGATATTTACAATGCTACCACTTTCTGCTTCTGAGGGAAGCATGATTTGCATGTATGATATAACTAACGGTCCTATTAAAAATTGAGAGTAAGTCTTTAGAAATAGTCTATCACTGAAGTGTCTTTATCCACAAGGTAAAAACAAAGATTGCCCTCACTTTGTTATAAACCTCCACTTTATTACTTTCAAGACTCCTTGCACTTGCTGTAGGCTCTTGGTTGATGTTTTCTAGTTCTCAGTCACTATTATTCCAACTCTTAAATATTTTCTATTTCACTCTATCCTCTGTGTAATCTGTCTTTTTTCCCAATTAATTTTCTACTCTCCCTTTAGATCATCTCCATTACCCCCTTTTATATACTTTACCATGGTGCTGTCTTTCCTTCCTTCCCCTGTGAAAACCTCTTAATCATCTTCCTTTCCCTTAATACATAATACAACTGTAAATGTGAATGAAGGAAGTGAAAAGTGTGAGAGGCAAGCATCTTTGTAGGTGATATTTTTCGTTGGACCAACTGCAAGGTTGGAATATAGTTAGATAAGCTTTCGAATTCAAGGCATTTTTCATCAGGTCCCCTGATGACACCTGATAAAACATGCTGTACATTCAAAAGTTGCCTAGCTTTATCCCAACCATTTAGTTGGCCCAGTAAAAGATATCACCAACAAATGTCCCTGCCTCTCACATAACTCTTAGACCATCAACAATACTAGGGGCAGAAAACCTCCCAAAAAACCCAAAACAAAACAAAAAACAAAACAGCAGGGTTCTTTTCCTCTTCTTTTTCTGTTTGTTTATTTATATTTTGAAAAAACACTGTATTGTACTAGGAAACATCAGCACAAATTGTTTTAAAAAATAAAAACACTGAATTTCTTTTTTTCCTCCTTCATTCATGCTTAACATTTATTATATTATACAGTGGCATCAAGGACTGTCTTTCACTTTTCCAAAGTCAAAATGTAACATCAAATACCAACAGTGAATAGAGTGAAAAGAAAAGGAATAGAGAGTTCATCTATTCCACTGTGGTCAGAAAGGAAAAAGAAAAAGAGTGTATTGGGATGGGGACAGCATAGGGAATGGGATGGAAAAAGAGGAATATATGCCAGTTGCTCACACTGCTGTCTTAACTATGCAAGTCAGCTCTGTTCCAGGTTCTCAAAACAGTTTTATTCTTCACCAAAGCAACCTGAAATACACAAAAAATTAAACAAATAAACCCAAACTTTTTTTTTCCTCTCCAGATGTTAGGAGAGGGACATTTTTTCTTCTGGACTTCTCCCCAGCAAAGAAGCCTGCTCCTTTCTCTGTGAGGAAGAAGTAGAGGAGACTTTTGCACTTTCCTGGACTGTCTCAGCAGCAGCTGCCCTTTGCTGTCCTCATCACTCTCCTTGACATGATGAACTTGGATTTCTCTAAAAAAAAACATTTGATCTAACTTGCACTAGTGACCAAATGCAGTGTGATCTGCCAGACCAAAGTGGTGACCCTGGACAGCCTTAGAACCCAGCCCACTGGGGCTGGTTCTGATGAACAGGGATCCTGGTTTTCTCTGAGGGTAAAAACTCGTCAATTTTCAAATTAAAAAAAGTAACCCCAAATCCACATTTTTCCATGATTAAAATGAAATGCCACTATAATGATATGATATGATATAATTGTTCTATCTCTGTAGATAGATATATATATATAAACAGGGCAAGGCAAGGACAACCCTGTTCCTTTGATGTTACAAAGTTGTGGGTAGGGGTGAGGGAGACAGTCAGGTCATAGATAGGGCAAGTTAATTGCTTAGTAAACAGATTTGGGAAGGGGATTGCACCCAAGGTGAATCTTAACTGATTTGAAGCCAGCAGCTACTTAAGTCCATGTCAAGGGGGTTTCCTTTGGTCTCCGGGGCATGGTATAGAGAGATTCACTGGGGATACCAGGAGCAGCAAACCCAGTACTGGAACAGCTTGCTGATAAGACTGGTGGAGGTAACCACGGTGACTGGCGAAACAAGGAGATGAGGAAGAGAGGAGAAACATACTGGCTGAGAGAAGGTCCCACAGAGAAAGGATCCGCTGGTACCGGCAAGAAAGAGAAAAGAGAGTGGGACTGGAGTCGACCTGACTGGGTTGGGGGAGTGGGCTGCACATTGGTGAAGAGCAAAAGGAAGACTGCAGGCTGTGAGAACACCTGGGGTTCTCGACAACCTGCGGGGAATCTACTAATAAATCAGTGTTCTTTTATCCTGCTTTTGGGATGATTTACTACACCCTTTCTCCTTGAGGAATTAACTTTTTTGTTGTTCCATCATTCCAAAGTGTGGCAGATGAGCCCCAGGGAAAGAGATTTTGTTTTTCATCCCCACCCGGCCACTATATATATATATATTTATTTATATATTTATTTATTTATTTATTTAAA
>NW_017728906.1:121142421-121153498 GCF_001723895.1 Crocodylus porosus | reverse complement strand
TATTTATTTATATATTTATTTATTTATTTATTTAAACTATATACACACTTAAACTGTATATATATATAGAGAGAGAGAGAGAGAGAGGTATTTCATTTTAATCATGGAAATATGTGGATCTGGGGCCAGGGTTAATTCGAAAATTGGGGTGGGGGTCCAATTCAGAGAAAACCAGGGTCCCTGCTTATGATGCCCTTCAAATCTTCAGTTCTTTGGGCTGGGAATGTGCCACATTTGAGTCTGGACACTTCATTTTGCAACAAAATGTGGATCAATTTGTTTTTCATTTGGCCATTGAGGGAGCACTTCACAGTGCTCTGCAGTGGAAGATAGACAGCTAGGTTCTGTATAGGATATAGCAGGAGTGGGTATGGTGATATGGTTTTAGTTGATACGGTGTTATTGTTGTTTGCAAGTGTCTTGCACTCAGCCCTTTGGACAGCCACATACATTTGCACTTTCACCTTTTTGTTTTTAATGTTTTAATAATAAAGGTTTTAAAAGTAAACTAAACAAAATGTCTCAGGCTGTCTGTCTCTCCACATCTCCTGAAGTTAAATGGAGTTATGTGCTCCATTCCCAGCATGCAGGGGCATCTGGCAGTACTGCCTTCTCTCTGAAATGCCTAGCACTCTCATCAGCTGCAGCCCCAACTACTGCCCTGTCTTCCCCAGTTAAGGTGGCAGAATATGCTAATGATGTGACTGTTTTTGTGAGCAGTGACAGCAACATCCAGGCCCTGCTCAACTGCCAGAAAGCCTAAAAGCATGCCTTCTCAGCAGTGTCAGTTGGGCAAAAGGTGACACATTTCTTCTAGGCACCTGGCCTATGCTTAGCCCCCAGACTTTACTGAAGGCCTGTCCTGGTGGCACAGTGGCTTCAAACCCCTGGACCTTTTCCTAGACCTACCAGCTTATCTAGCCAAGAACTGGGACTCCCTCAGTGAGGCGGTTGAGTCACAACAATTGCAGTGGTGCTGGTGTGCCCTAGCTCTCCTACTGTAGCTAAGTCCTGGTCATCAACAACCTGGCAGCTGCTCCTCTAGCACAGGTACATCACCTTGGACTTGCCAATGACCCTGCTCAAAAGGCTGCCGAAGCTTTGTGTGGATGTCTTCTGGGATGGGCACCACTTGCTTCAGTGGCCTGCCTTTTTCCTGCCCATCAGTGAAGGAAATTCAGTGCCTAATCTACCTAGAAAGCAGGATGTCTGTCTTCTGTTTGCAAGCCCTTCAACACCTGATTTTGCTTGTAAATCCATCCCCTGGCAATGGCTTTCCTGAGTTGGATGGGGGACCTCAACCTTGATTGGGAACTTCTCCCATTGGATCCCAGTTACCTTGGCTAGGATGCCCTTCCACCATAGCCCCACCCAAGCCTGATGAGCCTATCTTTGACTGAGACCCAGGGAAGGTACCTGCATCTTCCAGCGATGCTGCAGGAGCCCCTGGTCCATGGCTTAGCCTTGCAGAAGAAGGCACTGAGACTTACGTCTGGAAACAAAATTTCCTCCCTGGCCTGGTCACACATCAACAAACTGACTTATCTCTTTGACTCAATTCAGTCTGCCTCACTCTCAGCCAAAATCCTGATCAATCAGCTGGCCCTACACTGTTTTGCTTCATGCCTCTTGGATGAAGCAAAAGCTGCCCTCCCTATGGATGTGCTTCCTGGGTTAGAAAACCACCTTTGTTCACAAGCTCTCCCCAATGCCAGCTTGCTAGACAGATCCCCCAGCACTCGGTTGTCTCTCCCCATGCTCAGTGAGAACAATGGTGGGATCTGCCGGACAGTCAAAGCGCATCATTCCTGTGTTCTTACTGCTCACCCTGACATGTCATGGAGGCAGTGCTTAATGGCAGCAACACTAAAGCAAACTCATCTGGTCTGACACACCCTATGCAAGCTACCCATTACCAAGAGAACTAGCAACTTTCATTGGCAGTTCTCACTGGGTCTTGGCCAAGGGCATTTTGTCCACCATTTACACCCAGTGGTCTGCCCTTTCTGTGAGGGGGGAGCGGAGGAGAATCTTCCACATTTTCCTGGACTGCCCTCTGTTGCAGCTGTTTTCTGATGCCCTCTTTGGAATGCTGGGCTTGAACTTGTCTGAGACTGTGTACATCTTCTCTATCCTATACTGAGTGGCCAAGAAGACCGTGATCTGCCTGCCCAGTTTTCTGCTAGGCCAAGCTAAGATGGTGACTGAAAAGCTTCAGAAGACAGTTCACAGGGATGAGCTTTGGTGACTCTCTCCTATACTTCTGCTTCTTGGTGTTGGCACATGTGACATTTGAATTTAGACCCTTAAACTTGCAACAAAATGTGGACCACTGTGTGTCATCCTGGGCCATCAAAGGGCACTTTGCAAAGTAGAAGATGGACACCTGGTCCTACATGTGTGATGCTATAAAGGTGGGAGAGGGTTAGTGCCCAATAACATGACCTTTTTTGTCACCAATGAGGTTTTAATCCCTTCCTCCTACATTTTTATTTCAGCATTTGTTTTTAATACTTGTATGATAAACTTTTAAAAAGTATCTTTCTCTCCACACCCCTTCTGAAATTTGTAACAATTTAGTGATACATCTCCAAGGTCTTGAGATGACAACAGTAGATCACCCACATTTCACATCTATAGAGTAGAGTGGGAATGATGACAGTGTTGTAGACCTGAGTCTTAGCGTCTTTCTGGAGATCACAATCAATTAAAACAAGCCAAAACAATTTGCCAAAGAAGATAATTGTGCACTGGATCCTGTGCTAGATCTCCTGGTCAATGTATACTGTCTGAGAGAGGTGTTTACTGAGGTAAGAGAAGTACTCAACTACTTCCGAATATTTTTCTGGATTGTAATTTGAGAAGGAGGATCATATTGGAAGAGGACGGAGCAGGTTTATAGAGCACTTTAGTCTTCTCAATGTTGAGAGAAAGGCCCACAGGTTGGTAGGCTTCTGTGGAGGGATCCAGCATGGCAGAAGTATGGCATGATCTTCAGCATATTGAAGGACAAGTTTATTTTGAATACTTGGGTCTTTGAGCAAAAACATCCCAGACTGAAAAGTCCTCCATCCATTTGTTATTCAGTGCAAATTCTGGCAGCAGGGCGGTCCTTAATATGAAAAGGATAATGGTCAAAAAGATAAAGAACAGAATTGGAGTAATGATGCATCCTTACTTGGCCCCAGTCTGGATCACAAATCAGTCTGTCTCCATCTGCTACAAGAACAGTCCCAATTACTTGGTAGTGGAGAAGCCTCAGGACGTTTATACATTTTTTCAGGCATCCAAATCTGTCCAGTACTTTTCACAAGACTTCATTATTAATGAAGGAAGATTTATATTCAGTTGAAATATTTTGTACCCAAGAAGAATACAACCAGTTTTGCAAAATTTCCTGAAGTATATTTCCTTTATTTGCAGGAAAAATATTCTTTATATGGAAATAAAGCTTAAATATAGATGACAGGAAATTATAGGGGCAGGCTGAAGTGCTCTGGGTCAGAATACAGGGGGGGTCATGGGGAAAGGGACTTGATGATGGGGGTCTACTACAGACCACCCAACCAAGGGGAACAGCTCATCCGTAAATTCTTGGGTCAGCTTGCGAAGGCACTTAAGGCAAGGGATTTAGTCATCATGGGTGATCTAAATTACCCAGACATCTTCTGGGAGGAGCAGTCAGCCACGTCAGACCATGTCAGATGGGAACAAAAGTTCCTTGGTGAGATACAGGACCTCCACTTAACCCAGGAAGTGCACAGTCCTACCAGGGGGAATGCCCTCCTGGACCTGGTTCTGGCCACAGGCGATGACCTGGTGAGGGGACTCCAGGTTCTAGACCACCTGGGTGACAGTGATCATCACCTACTGGAATTCACCATACAGTGAAGGGTGTCAAGGGCCTGCAGCAAGGCAGTAGCACTTGACTTAAAGAGGGCCAACTTCATCAAGTTGAGAAGATTGGTAGGAGAGGCATCAGGGTCCTGGAGGATTGGGGAACTGTGTGTCCAAGATGAGTGGTCATTCCTTAAGGAGACAATCCCAAAGACGCCCAAGGGACGACAGTCCCAATGAGAATCAAAGGAGGCAAGAGTGCTCAAAAGTCCCCCTGGATCACCAAAGGCATTCAGGAACACTTGAAAGCCAACAAAGAGGCATACACGCAGTGGAAGGGAGGAACTATCACTAAAGAGGAGTACCTCCATTGCTTGGACTTGTAGGGGGGCTGTTAGGAAAGTTAATCAGATACATAACTAGGGCTAGCATCAAGGACAACAAAACCCCCTTTTTTAAATACATAGGGAGTATGAAGAAAGCACCAGGTAACATGGGGCCCCTGCAGAATACATTTGGCAATCTGGTGGTACACCACAGGAAAAGGCAGACCTTTTTAACAATTTATTTGCCTCCATTTTTTTAATGCAGGGACCAGGACTCCCCCACTGAGATTCAGGATGGGCTCAGGAGAGACTCTGCCAGGCCTAGGGTCAGGGAGGACTGAGTTTGGGAACTCCTGGAGGGGTTGGATGTGTTCAAATTATCAGGTCCAGATGCTCTCCACCCAAAGGAGATGAGGGAATTGGCAGGGGTTATCGAGGGCCCCCTGACATGGCTTTACTCATGGTGCTCTGCCCAGGTGCCAGATGACTGGAGGAAGGCCAGTGTGGTCTCCATTTTCAAAAAAGGGAGGAGGGAGGACCCAGACAACTATAGACCCACTAGTCTTACTTTGATCCTGGGGAAGCTCTTTCAGAAGATTATCCAGGAACACATCTGAGAAGGATCAGCAGGGGGGACGATGCTCCGGCAACCACATGGGTTCATTAGGGGCAGGTCCTGCCAGACCAACCTGATTGCCTTCTATGATCAGGTTATAAAATCATTGGATGCAGGTGCCGCAGTGGATGTAGTCTTTCTGGACTTTAGGAAGGCCTTTCCCACCCCATTCTTTAAGGAGACAATCTCTCCCACCCCATTCTCATTAAAAAACTAGGTGGCTGTGGAATTGTTGCCTACACAGTCAGATGGGTCACAAATTGGTTGAGGGGCCGCACCTAGAGAGTGGTGGTGGATGGGACATATTCAACCTGGCGGGAAGTGGGCAGTGGGGTCCCCCAGGGCTTGGTCCTTGGGCCTACACTGTTTAATCTCTGTATTAGTGACTTGGATGAGAGGGTGAAAAGCACCCCATTCAAATTCACTGACAACACCAAGATTTGGGGCAAGGTGGGAATGCTAGAAGGGAGGGACAGGATATAGCTGGACCTGGACAGGTTACAGGGGTGGGCAAATGACAATAAGATGGGATTTAACACTGACAAGTACAAGGTACTGCACTTTTGCAGTAAGAACCAGTAGCATACCTATATCCTGCGGAACTCCCTTCTTGAAAGCACAGTGGCAGAAAGAGATCTTGGAATCATTATCAATTCCAAAATGAACATGGGAGGATGCGATCAGTAAGGCCAACCACACCTTGTCATGCATCCACAGATACATCTCAGCAGGGTCAAGGAGATGATCCTCCCCTTCTATGGGACACTGGTCAGGCCACAATTGAAGTACTACATCCAGTTCTGGGCACCACACTTTAGGAGAGATGTGGCCAGCATCAAAATGGTCCAGAGGAGGGCCACTCGTATGATCTGGGGACAGCAGGGCAGACCCTATGAGGAGAGGCTATGGGACCTGAACCTGTTCAGCCTTCACAAGAGAAGGCTGAGAGGGGACCTGGTGGCTGTCTACAAACTTACCAGGGAGGACCAGGTGGGACCAGAGGGGAATGGGAGAGACTCTGTTCACCCAAGCACCTCCAAGAGTAACAAGGAATAACGGCCAGAAACAGTTTGAGAGTAGGTTCAGGCTGGACATTAGAAGACACTATTTCACAGTCAGGGAGGTTAGGATCTGGAACCAACTTCCAAGGAAAGTTGTGCTGGCTCCTACCTTGGGGGTCTTTAAGAGGAGGCTTGACAATTACCTAACTGGAGTCATATGAGCCCAGTATTCTCTCCTGCCCAGGGCAAGGGCTCAGACTTGACTTACTTAGGTCCCTTCTGACCCTGTATCTATGAATCTATGAATATATATCCACCCAGGAGTCCAACTTATTCAATATTATCCACTATTAGAGGAGACCTATAGAGATCAATACATTTAGGAGCTGTGGAAGCAATAAAAATGTAAGTTGAAGAGAAAATATATATTGTTGTTGTAGATCATTAAATATATAAACCTATTCACTTTTTTAACAAACACAATCACATTGCGTTTCTAAAATGGAGAGAAAGAAAGTTTTGCTGAAAAATGCACTGCCATCCCTTCAGCCCATCTATATCTACGAGTTCCTGCCTCTCCTCCTTTAAGCTATTTTTGGCTTAGATTCAGTTGCTGGTTCAGTTCACTATCTCTTTATAGACTCTTTGGATACTTTTCCTTTTTGCTACAATCTCAACCTAAAATTTAATATTGTCCATTCCCTGTCCACTTTCACTGGTTTCTCCTTTTCCTCTTGTATTCATTGCCCCAACTTCATTTTTTATCTTGACAACTGTATACCTATCAGCTTTATGGCTCATGTTGTAACTTGTTTGACAATTTCCATTGGTTGTCTTGTCAGTTACTTGAACTAAACCTTTCCTGTCAATCAGGAAAATAATCTGGAGACCTACTTTGGCTTCTCCCTCACAGTCACCTTTGCTCTACATTCTAGGCATGCTATTTTTTTTTTCAGTTAAAACACTTCTCTGTACTTGGTGTTCAACTTAGTCTGGTCCCTGATCTCTCTCTCCTTTTCTTTCCCTTTCAGCCAAATGCATGTGCCATTTGGCCCCTCAAAATGCAGCTACCAAGATAACTGTCATACACCCATAGCAGTATAAATATCTCCCCTGTGCATCCTTTTCCATTAATTCATATTCCCTCTGTCTTCACCTTTAAAAAAGAATCTAAGCTGCTATATTATCTTTCCTGACACCTTCCTCTCTAGTCTATCATTGTCAGATATGAGTCCTCATTTGTCTGCTTCTCTTTAATCATGGTGCACATTCTTTACCTTCAAGTTCTTCTGGACTCAGCCTCTGTCTTGAGTAGTTAACTATTGTTCATAATACAAATTTCTCCAAATTTCTCCAGTATATAACCAGAGTACAACTTGAAATTAATTACCCAGCTAAAATGTAGAAGTGGTTCTATTATCCACCCTTGGGGCATGTAAGTGCCCCCATCATAGGAATATGATCATCATGCATTGTGTGAATGTCTCTCAATTCCTATAACAGTAGCATTTATCTGCCCAGAGATGGTGATAGAATTACTCTTACACTCTAGTCAGGTAACTCAGAATCTGTCTTAATCTGCACTTTGATCATTCAGTAGGGGAAATAAAATTCTGCCCTAAATATCTAACTTTTGCTTCAGCACTAACTTTTTGTCACTTGCACTGTACATCAGGGAGAGTATTTGAAATTATCAGCTAGTAGAATCTAGAAAGAGAACCTGCGCTGCTTTTGAAATAAGCTGTAATTACAAAAATGTTATCCTTCTTAGCAGTATTGTACTTGAAGTATATTAATGATTCAGCAGTTGAATCCATCAAATCATCATTCTGTAATTTCCAATTTTACCAAGGTAGTCTGTTTTTTATTATACTATGTGAATAAAGGCTCTTTATGGATCACAGTGCTGAAGAAGAACTGCAAGTGATTGCAGCTGGGATAAAAATGTAGGTAAGCCTAGCTTTTCAGAACATTTTCAAGGTTAAATTAATGATAGATGGTTCAGATTCTTCTATTGGCAGGAAAGTATATTTTTCCCTATACTGCATTTATAACTCTGTTTTGTTTTTAGATAATCATAAATGTACTTACTGTGCTTTCAGGAGTGGAGACTAAAGTATAGCTTTTTCAGGTAAGAAGTAAGCTCAAATAATAAGTAATTTGACAAATATTCAAAGGCAACAAAGCTTATATCAAACAAGTTTGTTCCTTCAGGGAATATGAGTTCTGTGCCAAGGCATATATAATCACAAGGCATATATAATCACAAGGCATATATAATCACATTGACAGGAGTGTTTCCCTATGAAATACAGTGCTTATGAAACTGGAAAGTGTTCCCCATTTTGTCTCATGAAAAATAAAGTATAAATATGACAGCATTTTTAGCCATATGTTCCTTCATATTCTATTCGTGTTAAGTGCTAATTTCCTAATGGTGGGAACCTGCACTACAACACTTTAGATTAGAAATATAAACCCATATTTGTTAGAAATCTGCACATTTAAACTTTAGAACAACTTAACAACTTGTGAAGGTGTACTGTCCATAACTGGAATATTTTAATAAAAAGTATGATGCAAGATACTTTTGTTCAGGAGAACCAATCATATTTAAACAATTAAAACAGCGAAGTCTTATAGTCTACTACTTCATGGATTAGATCAGACTAGGTGGTAATTGTCTTCCCTGATCTTAAAATGTCTAGATATGCAGAGTTTAGATGTCATTGTCTTCATACAGACTAGATCCTAGATACACACATAGAGATTAGGCCTGTGTGAAGTGGCCTGTATTCACTTTGGATTTGGTCAATTCGGGGGACAGTGATCTGATGCGGTGATTCAAATCACTGTCCCAAATCAATTCAGCCGAATCTTATTCAGAGATTCAGCTACTGTCAAATTGGATGACTCTCCGAATCAAACAGGCCCCATCCCCTGTCTGCTCTCCCATCCCCATCAATGGCTGCCCTGCCCAGCCCCAGCATCATAGTACTTTAAATAAACAAATAAAAGCCCTGCACTCACCAGTTCCTGCCATGCCAGGGAAGGGGTCAGGGGGGTAATCCCAGCTGTACCCCACTGCTCCATGCTGCATGGGGGGACTCTACCATGAGCCCCCAGAGGCCCCAACAGAAGCTATAGGAGACAGTGAGCATAGGGACTTTTTTTAAGTGCAGGGATGCGGAGGTCAGTTGGGGCAGCCATTGATGGATCTGGAAGAGTGGGTGGGGTTCAGGGGTGCTGGGGGTGCTGGGGAAACTGGCAGGGAATGGGGCCTGGTGGGGATCCCCCCAAGATCCCCTCCTCTCTCCTTTACTTCCTTCCCACCCCCTACTTACTGGCATACAGTCCATGTCCAGCTCCCCGTGGCAGCAAGCAGGGAGTGCCTCAATCTCCAAATCTTTCTTTGAATCTTTTCCAAGTTGATTCAGAGGCTTCAAATCAATTTGGATGTCTGTATTGATCTTCCGATTCATTTTGGATTAGGAGATTCGGCTACCAAATTGAGCCAAATCTCCTCTGAATCAAATCACCAACCAAAGCTTTGCACAGCCCTAATAGAGATCAGATCATTATAAAGTTAACTTTTACAGCAAGGACCTGATTATATTACCAGGGAAGTAGTCAATTACAGCTGTTCAAAGTGAGTATAAAAGGTAACATCATTAATATTTTAACTAAAGACTATTTGAAGGTACTATGCAGACTGAAGAGTGATCTAGCCCTACATTTTCAGTTGACCTAGCTCTACATTTTCAGTTGAAAATGCATCTTCATAAGTAACTCTGAATATTTAATTAAAATAAACCATTATATTTGGATTACTTGTGTATTTGCTAGCACTTTGAAATGTATTCAGCACAATACCTTTTCAAGGCTACGTAGGAAATGGCAGAAAAATAGCATCATTACAAAAAATAAACCCACAGCGGGTGCATTTATGAAAGGAAGTACAAGCCTGGTTGTGTGTGTGAAAGCATGAATGTGTATATTTTGGGTGTCTTCTTTTTTTAATTCACATCTACTCCAGACTCTTCTGAACACACACAAGAGATCAGATACAAATGGTATCCAACATTTTTTGGACCTGCTAGTGGTAGCAGAGCACCTGCTGTCATAGGACTCTTAAAAATAGTGAATTGTCCTTCTCCTTCTCCTCTCCCTCCCACTCACCAGCTTAGCTTGACAACAATTTTTTAGAGTATTCTGAATTTGTTTTTAGCTTTCTTTCCAAGGGTGCTGGAAACTGCTATTCAATTTTGCTTTTTAGAATGAATTCTAAGACGTTGTCTAGGGCTTCATCTAAAATTGTTAGAAAGACAGAATGAAGAACTCCAGATTTTCTTAAGATGGCTTAAATAATAAACCTGATCTTTTCTGGGTGTCTGCATTAAATTACACTGAACTGCATTTTATTAGAAATGGAAACATTGCAATTTAACCTTGTGGACAAATCGAACAAATTTGTGTTCTTCAGCATATGTGCATTTTTCCTGTAACAGTTGCATGCAACATAAGAATTTTTTGAAAAAATTATCAAAGACAAGGAGAACTCCTAAAGGCAAGCATATCTTCTCTTTCAGGTTGGCTGATCTCATACGGAGAGCTTTAAACTAGCATCGCCGGGTGAGGGGGCCACAGGAAGACTAGGAGATACCATCTGAGCAAGACAGGTGACAAATACAAGGAGTGCCCAGGTAAGAAACGGGGGTCCAGACAGTCTCCCAAATTGGGGGGTGGCACACACAGCTAGGCAGGGCCTTAAATGCCTATATACCAATGCTCGTAGTATGGGAAATAAACAGGAGGAACTTGCCCTCAGAATAGCCAGTTTAGACCCAGACATAATAGGGCTTACAGAAACGTGGTGGAATTCATCCCACAACTGGGCAGTTAGCATTAGGGGCTAAAGGCTTTACAGGTGGGATAGAGAAGGAAGGAAAGGCGGGGGTGTGGCACTCTATGTCAAGAAGCAATACACATCCTCTGCCAGAAAAATGGGGTCAGAGGGGCAAGCGACAATGCTCTGGGTCAAGATAAAAGGGGGCCATGGGGGAGGGATCTAATGGTGGGGGTCTACTACAAACCCCCCCAACCAAGGGGAGGAGCTGGACAAAGGAATTTTTTGGCCGGCTTGCAAAGGCACTTAAGGCAAGGGATGTAGTTGTCATGGGTGATTTATATTACCCGGACATCTGCTGGGATGAACAGTCAGTCAGGTCAGACCATTCCAGGAGGTTCCTGGCTGAGATACAGGACCTCCACTTAATTCAGGAGGTGCACAGTCCCAC
>NW_017728906.1:121134816-121141376 GCF_001723895.1 Crocodylus porosus | reverse complement strand
TCTGGAGAGGACAGTTTCATCATTACCAGGGATCCTAGTTTTCTCTCTAAAAAAAATTCTCAATTTTTGGATTAAAAAATGAACCCTCAAATCCACATTTTACTGTGATTAAAATAAAATACCACTTGGGATTACTTTTTTTAAATCTGAAAATTGGGATTTTTTTTTTTATCGGAGAAAATCAGGATCCCTGGTCACTACTAATAAAGTCACATATAATAACACAAATGTTCCTCAATAAACTTTATCTAAAAGTGTTTGGTAAAGAATAAATGGAAGCCTTATTTCATCAGACCTAAGAGGTTACTATGAATCTGTATGTACTTCTAAAGCATGCAAGCTTTGCAAATGCTGACTATAAAGACATAGCTCAATGAGTTGTCCTAGTAACTTTTTGCAACATTAATAAAACTCTTCCAATCAATGCCTTTCCATCTTTTATTCTGATGACAGATAGCAGAAGCAATCACAGGGGATTAAGGATTATATGTCATGGTTCAAATTCTGCTGGATGTCCATTATAGTTGTTATTGTTATTATTGTTGTTATTATTACTATTATGTGTACTAAGAAAGCAATTTTAGACTGCTATATCAGCAGAGTATGCTTACTGATAAAATCAGATTATTTCAAGTATGGCATCTTAAAACCATGTAGTTTGTGCACATCTTCCATTAGTAACATTAGATGCATTATTACTATTAATATACAACAGAAAGAAGAAGAACACCACCAACAATAATAGTGTGTACAACATGGTCTCAAGATGTCATACTTATAATAGTCTGATTTCACCAGTGAGTTGCTATAACAATCTAAAACCTCCTTCTCACTACAGAAAAAAATCTTTTGTTAATATCAAATAACATCACAAAATATGGTAACATCCTTTTACTACTAACACTACAAGGAAAGGATAGATTCCTTATTGAATGACAAAAGTAATCTAATAATGGATGATGGACAGAAGCTTGAAGAATTTAATCTAGTTGATTCAATCAGCTTTTAGATAAAAGTGCCAAAAAGTCCCGCTGAAGTGTGTGAGCTATACAGATGCTGGGTGAGCTAGGTCAAATTGATGTGATGCCTCTTCTGGTAAAGCACTATTTATTTTTCCCTGTGTCTGTCAGCACCCAAAGCAATCAGAAATAGCTACCATAGATTTGTCAAGAGTAAGTCATTCTGGGCTACCTAATTTCCTTCTATGATGTGGTGATGGGCTTTGTGGATGCAGGGAGAGCAGTGGATGTGATATATCTCAACTTCAGCAAAGTTATTGACAATGGCTCCTAGAATATTTTCATGCATTAGTTAAGAAAATTGTCTAGATGAAAGTACTACATCATGGATATATACCAGAAGAGAACATTGTGCTCAGTGAGTAGCCATCAATGACCCAATGTTTAACTAGGAGGAAGTATCAAGTATGGTTCCCTTCTGTGTGGGTCCAATATATATGTTTAATATAGTCATTGAATATATTTATAGTGAATTCAATTGAATGATGGTATTGAGTGTACACTTAGCAACTTTGTATATGAGCCAAAAGGATAAAGATGTTCTGGAGTATAGGAGTGGAATTCAGGTGACTGTGTTAAACTGAAGATCTGGTCCAAGACTGATTGAATGAAATTATACAAGGACAAGTGCAGATGGGGCAGTAAGGGAAAGGAAGGGGAAGGAAAGGGAATTCTTACCTGCTTTGAGGACTTAAAAAAATTCCCTAATGGCTGCTCCTACCTCAGGGGTGGAGGAGGGAGGGGGGTAAGAGACTGGGAGCTGAGGGTGCAGCCACCCCGCTCCCAGTTCCAGACAACCCTTCAGTGCCAGTCACTGTTCCCACACTGCCCTTAGCAAAATAATGGATCTCTTTCTAGTTGTAGGGGGTGGCCACAGACCATTTTGGGGAGAGGGCAGTGTAGGCTTGGGGATAGGAGGGAGAAAGAAGGAGGGGACTTACTTAGGTGAGAGGCTGGGGAGTGGAGTAGGTCTTTTCAAAATTATTTTGAAAATGACTTCTCCAAAGTTGTGCAGCAGGCTTCTAAACAAGATATTTATTAAAAACTAAAGGGGTTTAACACCCAGTTTAATTCCAGATGCACTCAACTTCCCATCACACAGGATACAAATTAGTCCCAACTGCAATAAATAACTTTTTTTTTTTCTTTTCTGGCCATTGCTGCCTTCCCATACACTTGTGCAGAAGTGTCAGTTCAGGACTTCCACATAGCATTCAAATAAATGTCAGTGAAGCTTCAAGAGCACAGGACTTCTTTTTACCCTTTGAATATCCACAGTGCCTATGAGTGCTTAGCAAAGGGTGGAATTAAGGTCATCATACATAAGCAAAGATTAACTTTCCTATTTCTTTTTAGGTCATGTCCCAGTAGAATAGCAAGACATCCATATATTTCAGAGGGCTTTGGATCTGGATTGCTAAACTTGGATTGACCCTTTGAACAGTTTTCAGAAAGTGCAGACACATATTAATATTCATTTGAAGTTGCCAACATGAGATCTTTGTCCTGCTTTTAGTGCCAGTAATTGTTTAAACGTGATCCTCCCCATCTGACTGTCTTGGATTATATTAAGAAGTGTTCTGTGAATAAGCACTCAAGCCTATTTGTCTGAATTCAATTTATTCAATACTGTCCTGCATGCAATGTCCATTTAATCTTCATTTCTAATGGAACTAGACCTGGGTCTAATAGGATGTCCGTTTCTTAGCCTCTGAATTCTTGCAGTAAATAAAGACAGGAGTAAAAAAGGATGAGGAACCACCTTTCAGGGACAGGTACTTTCAACAGAATGAATGAAACTAACATATGGAAATCCATTTTTGTAGGAAACACATTGTACAGTATATCAAATGTTCATTGTATTGAAGCTTCTGTTTTTTGTTTGTTTGTTTGTTTTTTAATGGAAATGGAGAGTCTTAATTTTTTAAGAGCAGTTGGAATTTTTAATAGGAAGGAATCTAGGTTTTTTGGGGAAATGTGGCAAATTTTCTCCTTTAAACAAGGAAAACATGGATTTTTTTTCCTGTAAAGGTGAAAAACTTGGGAAACCACACATTTTCTCTCTCAGACTGGCAGAGTTCCAGTGTGCAGGAGCTGTTTGGGGCTGAGGGCAGTGGGACACAGGGGATGGGGGCAAGGGGTTCCAGATGCGTGTGTGTATGCACACTCATGTGGCAGCCAGACAATCTGATGGAGAGCAGGTCCCGCAGCTCCCTCCAGGTAAGTCTATAGGGGCGGGGGGAGGGCAGCATAGGTGATGCATGAGGGGGGCAGGGTGCACACAAATGAAGTATTGGGGTAAAGAAAGATACTGCCCCCCTAGATTTCTGTGCCCCCAGCAAATTGTGGGGTGTGGGAACATAGCCTGGCTGGACCAGCTCAGTAGAGAAGCTGCTTCTATGGCTCATTGGGCAGGACCCGGTGTGGGAGGGGGCACCATGTTGACATGCCCACCAAGCTGAAGTGCCCCCTGCACACCCAGCAGCAGCAGAGGGCACAACTGCTTGCAACTGCCACTGCTGCTCCTCACCTTGGTAGCTATGGCAGCACAGTGCTCCTTTCTAAGTGAGGCCCTGCCTGCTGGGCCAGAAATGGCCTCTGTCCAGAGCTGGTCTGGCTAAGCTGCAGCCCCATGCTATATGCCCTGGTATGGGTGCAGAAATCTGGGAGACATGTATTACCTATGCCCACACACCCACCCCATTTGTGACATACCCACTCACTTCCTCAAACACTCGGGGTCTAGGGTCCATGAGTGGGAGGCAGTGTGTAGGGTGTGAAGGGCACTAGCAGGCTTAGGAGTGTGGGGAATATAGGTTGGGAATGAGGGGCAATGGGCAGGAGCATGGCACCATCATATCAGGACTCCTGAGCAAAGGAAGCAGGGGAAGCTCTGATTTTCTATGTTTAAAAAAGTGAAAATCAAATGCCAAAATATATAGGTATTTAGAATTTATTTTCTTATAATTATTGAGGTACTGTTAGGCTTCACTGTCTTGATTTTATTCAGCTAATTCAGATCCAAAGATTCAGTGCTGATTTGGAGATTCAGCCACAGACTAGACAGGCAGCAGTCCTCAATCATCCTGGACACAGCTGCCTCTAGCTGGTAAGTCTGCTGTGGTGGGTGAAGGGGGGAAGTAAGGGGTTTTGGGGGGGAAGATCAACACCCCCACAATGAGGGAGGAATTGAGGCAGTGGGTGGGTGGAACCAGGGCTGCGCTCTGGGCTGCAGCTGGGGCTAGGAGCATAGCACGGTGGCAGAAGGCTTGGACTACCCTTCTACAGCACAGCCTGGCCTAGCCCTCCCCATTCAGATCTAGGGACATATGCCCACTCCCATGCCTTCTTGGACTGGCGAGGTGCACAGTGGTGGAAGCCCCCACCCCTGAGTCCTGTGCTCCCCCTGCCTCCCCACCGTAACTGGACAGCTTGTCCTAGCACCAGCCCCAATCCCTCCCTTACTGTGGGGGCATTGATCTCCCCTCCCACCCACACACACCTTCCCTCTGCCCAGCACGACAGACTTACTAGCTGGCAGCAGCTGTGTCCAGCATGGTCAAGGACTGCTGCCTGTTTAATCTGTGGCAGAATTTCTGAATCAATGCCAAATCTCTCTGAATTGATTTGGAGGCTTTTGATTACATGCAGGACAGTATTAAATAAATTGAACTCGGACAAATAGGCTAGAGTGCTTATTCACAGAACACATCTTAATATAATCCATTGATTTGGAAACTGTGATTTGAAGATTTTAATGGCTCTCCCAATTTGATTTGAATTCAGAGATTCAGCCACTGAATCAGGCCAAATCCTTTCTGAATTGAATTGGCTAGTGAAGCTTCACACAGCCCTAAAATACATATACATACAGGCATACCTCGTTTTATTGTGCTTTGCTTTATTGCACTTCGCAGATATTGTGTTTTTTACAAATTGAAGGTTTGTGGCAACCTGCGTCGAGCAAGTCTATCGGCGCCATTTTTCCAACAGCATTTGCTCACTTCGCATTTTTTAGCAATAAAGTATTTTTTAATTAAGGTATGTACATTGTTTTTTTAGACATAATGCTATTGCACACTTAATAGACTACAGTATAGTATAAACATAACTTTTATATGCACTGGGAAACCAAAAAATTCGTGTGACTTGCTTTATTGCGATATTCGCTTTATTGCAGTGGTCTGGAACCGAACCCGCAATATCTCCGAGGTATGCCTGTATACATATACATATATGTATGTATGCATGTATTAGAAGTGAACTGATACATCAATCCAATATCAGATTGGCACCAATATAAAGAAAATTGTCTGTATCAAAAATTGGCCTGATATAGCTGATATTTTGGCTGATAAATGTCCCGTGCATGTACACAGCTACACTGCAGCATGTAAGAAGTGAGCTGCTCATTCAGTGGCTCATCCAGTGCTTGTCTACTCATCCTGCAGCTTGTGCCACTGCTTGTGCTGCTTGTTCAGGTAGGCATGGGAGGGGATGACCTCTGATCTGTGTGGGGCAGGGTGAGGGGGTGATCTTGGGCCGGGGCTATGTGGGGCTCATTCTGGTGGGGACTGACCCAGGCTACACTCAAGGTGGGTGACAGCAGCACTGGGAGTGGGGTTCAGGGGGAAATTTTGGAGCGGCTGCAGCCCCCATCCACAGCCCCCTTCCAGAACTGCTGCTGCCTACCACAAACACAGCCCAGCCAAGGCCCCACTGGGAAGAGCCCAGCATAACCCTGGCCCCAGCTTCAGCCTGCAGCAACAGCCTCCCCCACCCTGCTCCACACAGATCCTGGGAACACATGATCCCTATGCCCTCATGGGGCGTGTGCAGCCCCCTTAATGGCCACTTGCAGCTCTGTCTCATGTCCCACCCCGTGCCAGCTGAGCAGTGCTTGGCCCAGCCCCACTCCCACTGTCACTGCAGGGGCCTCAATCTTCACCATGCCCCTTCCCTTCCCTTCCTCTGTGGATAATTTTCCCTGGGTAGCATTCAGTGATTTTGAAATTTTAGAGTAGGTAGGATCAGCCATTCTTGAATTATAAGAGCACATATAATAAGGACAGTTGAACTGAATTCTGAATGGAGTGGTAACAGTTTGTTACCTGAGAAGCAAAGGAACCCAATCAATGGAAACCCCGAAAAGTGTCCAGTGAAAAAGACAGATCAGAAGGCATCCCCTCCCATGCCCACCTGAACAAGCAGCACAAGCAGTGGCACAAGCTGCAGGATGAGTAGACAAGCACTGGATGAGCCACTGAATGAGCAGCTCACTTCCTTGGGAGGTATTCAGTGTTTTGGAAGGTTCAGAATAGATAGGACCAGCCATTTTCCATTTATAAGCAAACACACAGACATACACTTCATTATACATATATCATATATATACACACACCTACACACACACACACACACACACACACACACACATATATATAAAATCATAGAATCATAGAAGTAGGGTCAGTAGGGACCTTGCAGATCTTCAAGTCCGACCCCCCGCCCGGGCGGGAGAAAAACTGGGCTCAAATGACT
>NW_017728906.1:121100752-121134010 GCF_001723895.1 Crocodylus porosus | reverse complement strand
AGCGTGCTCACCTCACCCCAAATTTTGGTATCATCAGCAAATTTAAACAGGTTGCTTTTCACCCCATCGTCCAAATCGCTGATAAATAAATTGAACAGTGTGAGTCCAAGGACCGAGCCCTGGGGGACTCTGCTGCTCACTTCCCCCCAGGTCGAATATGACTCATCCACCACCACCCTGAGTATGAGCCTTCAGCCAATCTGCAATTCATCTGACTGTGTAGGCATCAATGCCACAGTCGCCTAGTTTTTTAATGAGGATGGGGTGGGAGACAGTGTCAAAGGCCTTGCTGAAGTCCAGAAAGACTATGTCCATGGTGACTACTGCATCCAGTGCTTTTGTGACCTGATCATAAAAGGCAATCAGGTTGGTCTGACATGACCTGCCCCTAATGAAACCGTGCTTGTTCCCCTTGAGCATCATCCCTGAAACCGGCCCATCACAGATGTGCTCCTTGATGATCTTCTCAAAGAGTTTCCCTAAGATTGAGGTAAGACTGACAGGCCTATATTTGTCCAGATCCTCCCTTCTCCCTTTTTTAAAGATGAGGATGACATTGGCTATCTTCCAGTCATCTGGCACCTGGCCTGAGCACCACGAGTGCTCATAAAGCCATGCCAACGGCCCTGCAATAAACCCTGCTAGCTCCCTCAACACCCTGGGGTTGAGAGCATCTGGACTTGCTGATTTGAACACATCCAGCCCCTCCAGAAGCTCTCTAACCCGGTCCTCCCCAACCTGAGGTCTGGAGGTGTTCCCCTTGAGTCCGTTTTGCATCACGGTGGGGAAGTCCTGGTCCCTGTCCAAGAAAATGGAGGTGAAGAATTGGTTAAAGAGGTCTGCTTTCTCCTCTGACGCAACCACCAGATTGCCCAGCATATCTCGGAGGGGCCCCACATTTCCCGGTGCTTTCTTCATCTTCCCTATATATTAGAAAAAGGACTTTTTATTATCTTTGAGTTTGGATGCACGTTGTAGCTTTATGTCCACCTTAGCTTTCCTGACATCTCTCCTATAGGCCTGAGCAGAAGAGTTATACTCCTCTTTGAAGATAGCACCCCCCTTCCACTGGTTGTATGCCACCTTTTTGGCAATCAGGCATTCCAGTACACCCTTGGTGAGCCAGGGAGGCTTTTGGGCACTCTTGCCCCTCTTGTTTCTTCTTAGAATGGTCACCCCTTGGGCCCTGAGTATTGTCTCCTTAAGGAACTACCACTCATCTTCGGCACTGAGTTCCCCTGCCCTTGAGAACCCCAACACCTCTCCCACTAAGCTCCTCAATTCGTTGAAGTTGGTCCTCTTGAAATCTAGGGCTACCGCCTTGCTGCAGGTCCTGGATGGTGAATTCCAGCAAGCGATGATCGCTATCACCCAGGTGGTCAAGGACCTGGAGGCCCCTTACCAGGTCATCCCCTGGAGAGAGAGAGACAGACAGACAGAGAGAAACAGAGAGAGTTTGTTTGTTTATATAGGTATAGCTATAGATACAGATCTATATAAATATATAGAGGTGTTTCATTTTAATTGTGGAAAAAAGACAGGTTTCTGTTTTTTAAAACAGAGAATTTTGGATTTTTAAAGAGAGAAAAACAGGATTCTGGATAACAGGATGTCATGAACACCCCATCTGAGGAACAGATTAATACAGGTCTTGGATTAGGATAATTTCCCAGGGAATGCAAGATGCTCACTCCACATGCGCCCACTCCACGTGTGCTCACTCCACAAAGTGTAATAAGAATATAAACACTTATAGGAAATCTTTAAAAATGTACTGCACCAGAAAATATCAAGTGCTGATTTTTTGAATATGTCTTTTGGAGATCTTTGTATCAGTAAAATATGTAGCTAAAACAAATACATGATTTTGCAAGAGCATCATCACAAACTGGTAGGAAGTGCTTGAGTTCTTCACTTCAGGTCTATATGGTGGATTATGTACAGTTCATGATTCTGGGCTCCAGAGACACTGAAAATATATATATATATAGAATGAGGATAAGAATTCAAACATCTCTATCCATACATATTTATCATAGCTTCATAGTTGTTAGGGTTGGAAGGGACAAATGTTCCCTCTAAGGTGTAGCAATCCTTGAGCGTGCTGCTTTGGTCCATGCACGTGCTGCTTTGGTCCATTCCCTTTAATAGCATAACAAACATATGACAACTTGAACAGTAATTGAGTTCTTCTTAAGCACTCTTATGTATTGTTTGAATAAGCCTGGTGGGGCTTTGCAATGCATCTCAAGGAACAGCAGCAAGGTATTCTGTTTATGAACAGGTTTAAGAGTTAAAATTGTCAGTTGTCACAAACAGCTAGAGGGTTAGGGTATGATTCCCTCACACAAAATGAGATACTAGCATAACCTCAGCACTTGAGTGCATATTGTTGAAGAAACTCCTATAGGTACTTACATAACAAATTAAATAGCTTTACCCAAATATGGTGCAGAGAATAGTAAAATAAAGAAAGCAGTAAAAGAGTTCTGTGCACCACTAGAAGTCATGTGAACTGTTTACATGCAATGATTTCCTTTTATGGTGTTTTAGGGCCATATTTTATTTTCGTTTATGCCTTTGCAAATCAGCAGTGACTTAACTGAAAAATAGAAACTTATAGTGGTGTAAAACGTGTATGAGAGGGAAATCACACACAGAGTCGGCCATCAATCTTTGGGGACCCACTTCAGGATGTAGTTCTGTGGCCCCCTGATCCATGATCCTGATCCATGACTGGGGCTGCAGCAGAGACAGGAACTCCTCCCCCGCTCAGCTGGTAACTAAATGAATGTCCTGGCACACCGGATGCAGCAGAAGAGGTGGCAGCTGGAATTTCAGGCCACAAAAAGGTAAAAACAAAAGCCAGAGCAGTTCCCTGGTGCCACAAGGAGGCACTTTGCTTTAGCCCCCATCCCTATCCCTGTCCCTGTCCCTGCCCCTGCCCCTGCCCCTGCCCCTGCCTCCACCTCACCTCACCTCAGGGATGAGCTGCTGCCTGAGGAGTGAGAAGCTTACCTCTGGTAAATGTCCGGTGCTGGCTCCAATGGCTCCACCATACTCTGTGCCCAGATCCTCTCCGGATGGGTGCACAGAATTAAAATGTTGGTGTGCAGCAAGATTTTGAATTGTGCACAGCCATGCACACATGCACCTTGGAGGGAACCTTGGAAGGGACCTCAATAGATCATTGAGACTGCCCCCCTGCCCTGGGATCATATGACCCCAGGCAGATGCTTGCCAGTCTCCTCTTAAAGGCCCCCAAGGTAGGGAAGAGCACCACCTCCCTTGGAAGCCTGTTCCAATTTTTGGCAACCCTTACTATGAATAAGTTGTTCCTGATGTCCAAGCTAAATCTGTTCTGTCAGTTTGTGGCCATTGTTCCTGGTTATTCCAAGGGGTGCCCTGGTAAACAGATCATCTCCTATTTCCTGCTGCTTCCACCACCCACCAAATGAATTTGTAAATGGCCACAATATCTCCTCTTAGTCTTTTGTTGCACAGACTGAAGAGATCCAGGTCCCTCAGTCTCTCCTCATAGGGCCTTACCTGCAAGCCCATAACCATATGAATGGCCCTCCTCTGGACCCTCTCAAGGTTATCCACATCCCTTTTGAAGAGCAGCATCCAGAACCGGATGTAGTACTCCAACTGCGGTCTAACCAATGCCCCATACAGGAGAAGTATCACCTCCCTGCTAATGCATGATAGAGTGTGTTTAGCATTACTGATTACATTGTCACATTGATGGCTCATATTCATCTTGGAGTCAGCAATGACTCTGAGATCCCTTTCTGCTGCTATGCTGCTCAGAAGGTCATCCCCTAACCTGTAGGTGTGTTGGGAATTTCTTCTCTCTAGATGCAGCATTTTGCACTTGTCTTTGTTGAACTGCATATTCTATTCTTCTATTCTTCTATTTTTCTCTGCCCACTTTTCCAAACTGTCCAGGTCTGCCTGGATTTGATCCCTTCCCACTAGTGCATGTACTTTACCCTCAAATTTGGACAGAGTGCTCTCCACACCCTCATCTAAGTCACTGATAAAGACGTTGAATACCACATGTCCAAGGATTGAGCCTTGGAGGACCCCACTGCCCACATTTTTCCAGGTTGATACTGACCTGGCCACCACCACTCTCTGAGTGTGATTCTTAAGCCAATTTGCCACCCACCTGACCATGACTGTAATCATCTATGTCACAGCCAGTCAGTTTGTTTATGAGAATAGGATAAGATACTGTATGGAAGGCCTTCATTAAGAAGAGAATCCATAACAATCTGATGAAATATATTTTCATTGTCTATAAAGAGATTGCAGCCTTGACAAATGAAATAAAAAAGCAAGTAAAGGAAGCATTTGAAACAGTTGGTGACATATTTAAAAACAGAATAGTATATTTAGGGCCAAATACAGACTTGGCATAAGAGGCTATTATCTCATTCAGTACAATATCCATAGTTAGGGCCAAATTCACAACTTTCACAGCCTCTTCATTACATTTAAAAGCAATATTTACAACAATCAAGTAGGAAACATTATGTTATTATGACATTACATGAATTTGATTTAACCTCATCTGAAGTCTTAGGCAGCGGAAGGGGAGGTAATGGGACTTAGCCCCTGCAAGTTCAGGGCAGCAGAGGGGCCACATGGGAGGCCAGCTATAGGCTTTCAGTGGCTGCAGCAGGGGTGGGAAGGGAGTGGGTATGGGTTTGGGTATGGGTATGGGTATGGATATGGGGTTGGGGTAGGTGCTGCACATCTGGCAAGACATGGGACTGACCTGAGAACGACTCATCTGGGGGGGCATGGGTCCTGCTACTATGTGTGCCCCCAGGTCTGCATGAGGCAGGGTGGGCTGCAGCTGTGGGCTGGGGCTGGGGTGATGCTGGGTACTTTCCAGTGGTAGGTGGGCTGGGCTGCACTCAGGACACACAGCAGTGGGGCTCTGAGGGAAAGGGCTACAGCCACCCAAAAGTCAATGCAGTCCCCTCTCCCAGAGTCACTGCTACCCACCCAGAGTGCAGCCTGGACCAGCTGCCCCTGCCCGGAAGAGCCTAGTGCTGCCCCACTCCTAGCCTGCAGCTGTCCTATGCAAACCCAGGAAACATGCCCCACAAGCTTCTTAGAGTGAGTGCAGAGGTAGGAGCTGCCACCCCCACCCCACACCAGGTGCCCTGTGGATGAGCCACTCATGGCTCCATCCCTCACTCTGCCCCAGCTGTGCAGGGAGGGTCTTGATCTGCCCCCCTCAGTTTCTCCCCTTTCCCTCCCCCTCTCCCTTCCTCCACAGACTTGCCTGCTGGGAGAAGATATGCAAGCATGAACATATATGCTTAGCCCCCACCCAATTTTTTTTCTCCCTGCACCTATTAGAAGCCTAAATAAGTGCATTATGGGTTAGGTCTTTATTCAGCTCTATTACTATCATACAGAGTCTTGGGTCTGATGAAGACTCTATAAGTTCTGCTAATAACATAGTGTAATGCTCTGAGTCCTGTTACCTCTCAGCTCCATGTTCTTGGGGAACCTGGCACAGGATGCAGCTTGTCTGACTCACAATGAATTCCACCCCCCCACCTAAACAAAACTGATTAAAATACAGTGAGAGACATACCCAAAGCCCTCCAGATAAGGGAGCAACTGCCCTAGGTCTCATTTGCATCTGAGATGGAACCAGACGACCATTCATTTACATGGGTAATGGAGAACAGAACACCCAAAGCAGAGACTGTAGCAAATTCTGGGGTCAGAGAAGCAGGGGAGCACTGCATGATGGGGAATCTGTGTTCCAAATGCTAATCAACCCACATTTACATACACCCAGCTCAGCATTTATCAGACCAATTCTAATCTGGATTTACAAAGGACTTCCCCCCCACACCTCTAAATTTAATAGGCATCTCGGGCCGTACATTCCCCGGTCCCACTCTGGGAGGCCTATTTAAACTTGATTGACTAAAACTCGGTTAGGGAATGCTGAGGCAAAGAAACCAAGTCAGAGGGGGTATGGGCAACATTTGAACAATGGTAAAGGGTTCATCACAGCATCCAGCTTGTTGGAGCCCTGACCACAAGTGTTGTCATAGTTTTCCTGGGACGAATGGTGGAAGTCCTCCCCCCCCCCCCAAAGGTTATGAACACTCCAATAATTGCCTTAAGTCTGTTAAAAGACTCTAGTAAGATCAGGAAAAGTCATGCTAAGCTAAGGCTTGTTCACAAGTAAAAATCCAAAACCCTGATGCTGCAAGCTCTCTATTGTTTCTAAAGAAACCATGAGATATCCTATCAGTATATCTGCTATCCATAGGATTTTCAAGCTGGCTCCTAAGTGTCTGATTACTCCCTAACCTTATGTTTTTCCTGATTATCAATCAGTTTTTTTAAATGCTCCAAACCAGACAACTCATTGTCAAAAGAAAAGACAATGATTTACACTATTGATAATGCTTTGTAGAAGCTGAACTGAGGGTATAAAAATCTGTAAAAAAAACGCAGCAAAGTGTGTGTGTGTGCTTTGAGAGGAGAAGTCTCTCTCACACCATCCACTTTATTCTTAAGAAGCTGGAAAAAACAGATTGTCTCCCTTCAAGGATTGTGCTAAGAACTTTACCTGCCAGCAAACAACCCGAGTGCCTTGGACGGGTGAGATCTCAGCGCGCGTACTCTCTCTCTCTCTCTTTTCTCTCTAAGAATAAATTTCTGAACCTAAACTGGATTAGTTAAGCTTGAGCTAAGTTTACCCAAATACTTAGGGAAACCAGGGTAATACTGTAATTGTTTGTGTTTGTTTTTCCTTTGCATGTCTATTACTACTAGTGCCATTATATATTTCATATACTTAGCAATAAATAACTTTTATAGTCAAACTGGTAGTAACTGGGTATATTTTTCCTTCTCTACTCCTTCCCAATTGCTCTGCAGCAATGCTTTTTTTACCTAAGCTAAAGATCCCTGTGAAGCCCAAAAATACTGTGGGGTCTGCTCATCAAGAGGCTAAAGATTGAGACATACTGAGTTTAAAACACATAAGGAGATCAACTTGTATAGGCTGATTGACCCAGTTTGACTCAGACGTGCTCTAATAAACTGAATGCTGGCCCATGAGGGTGTCAACTGGACACCCAGCCAGATTCAGAGGTATTCTGTTTACCTCTGTGCTTGTGTCTGACTGCAGTTTATTGTTGCTCTGATTCTTTACGCACGAGGCATGTTAGACTGTCCATGCTGATCAACCCGGCCGGGTCAGGCACATCACGTTAATTTGTGTGCATTTGTGCGTATGACTGATTTGGTGACTGGAGGAACCCAGCCCCATTGAAACTGAGTCCTGCAAGATAGCTCCATTGAGGGTAAGGATTTGCAGAAGGGAGAAAAACAGTTCCATACAGAAACACAAGTAACACAAGCAGCACATTGATAGAATTACCAAGACCCTAGAAACCTGCCCCTGATAAATGAACACACCCCAAGGTGATGGGAAAATCTGGTAACAGTACTATTCTGTGACTTCATGGACTCCTGTGGTTGAGCAACAAAATAAAATGGGTGACTTTTCATTTTATATTGTCAACATATCTTTGCTTAGCAGGACACTTAGCATAACCATGTCCAGGGATTTTACCACACCTGCAGTATTGTCCCCCTTTCCCACTTAGTTGTTTCTAGGGTGTCCATAGTACCACTCCCTTTTTCCTTTTGCATATCAATTCTACTTATTTTTCATTATATTTGCTTGACAATGTGCATTGCATCCCCATTAGCTGATGCCTGATAGAGCTTGGAATAATTTATGATTTTCCTTTGTTGCAGTTTAACTAACTCTGATTGGTGGGCTTGTGCAACAGCCTTCTCACGTGCTAAATCAGGGTCCAACTATAATCTTTGTGAGAACTTAATTTTGAAGACCCACAACTATGCGTTTTTTAATTAGTTCTTCCTTGAGCATATTGGCAAGCTTCAGCCAATGCATGCAAAGATTTGACAAAGCTGCCCTCAGATATGAGGGCTCATGTTTACGAAGACTGAATCTAGCTCATTCATAAATCACATTTATTTTGCCCAAAAAATGTTCAGTTAGAGTACTTACTTGGTAAGGTTCAGACTTTTTGTCCAGTCCTGACACTTCCCTGAAGTAGTTAAACCATCTGTTCCATGTAGGCCACATTTCAGGGACTGGAAATCAAACTGTTCTGGTAGTACAATTGTAACTACCTGAATTGTCTCTGTAGCCAGCCTCTGCCCTGAACTGGACTCATCTGCTGATAGAGCTTGGCCTGTCATTTGGGAATCACCTGATTGCTGATTGTTGTTTGTATTCCTGTTAGTGGCAGGATTCAGCCACTTCTGACACCATGTGCTATCTCACAGCTCAGGAAAAGGCAGGGAGATTTCTTACTTTCAAAATGGCTTTATTGCAAGAGCTGGCATTCATACACAGATGGATGACATCTTCCTGTTGATGTCATCATGTCAGACTGCAGGAAGGGAACTAACCCTTACTACTAAAAGGTCAAATCAACAAAACATGTTGATTTGGGAACACTCAGAATCACAATTCCTAACTTGATCCTCTAAAGCAAAAAATTTTAACCCTAGGGAAGATACTTATATTTTCCATAAAATGCATGGAGAAAGCCAAGAACTTAGGGATGGGATTTATAATATCTAGCATTCTTAAAAGGAGTCATCTACATTAAGCAGTGGAAAATTCCAAATGTGACTTTTTGAAAGTCCTTTATTTTTCCTGGATTTTCATATCTGCCTGTAGTTCTGCTTTAAGACCTCCAACCCATTTGAACTCAAACTGATCTGGATTTAAACGTACAGTTGTCTTTGGAGGATAGATGATTAATAAATACACACAAAGGAGGTGGTAGTGCCAGTGTTCAGTTGTTGAGTTGTTCAGTGCCAGTGTTCAGTAATAACCCAATGATTGCAACTTTTTCCCAGGAAGTGAGAAACTTGGCTTCTATGCTCCTATCTCTTAGTTCCTACTAACATGTGCCTACTACCAGCTATCAGGTTGCTTGTAGAGGACTGCTTCTCCACCTTTCCACTAAAGTTACTTTGTGCTGTAGGAAATGGTAAAAGATAATGGAACCAAAAATAATTGGAGGGAACATGACCTTGTTGTCTACTTGTGAAGGGACACTCACCTGGAGAAGGGGGTCATAGGTTCTTGTCCCTGTTGTAAGAATGCTTATGCATTTTTTATTCAACAGTCATTGGACTTTAAATAACAAAACAAAGAAAAGTAAAGGGCTGACTGTAGTATAGGTCCCTAAGGGAAATAAGTGGCAAAAAAGTAAGAGCTTGCTTTTTATGTATCTCAATGTTAGACTTCGGTGAAATTTAGCAGCTTGAGACCACATTCTAATTTAGGCACCTAACTGCTATGGAATATCTACATCTCCATGGTGAAAAGAGGGTCTTTTCTAACTGTCTTTTAGCTCTCTGTTAGACTTCAGAGAAATCTGTCTCCTCTCATCAACAACATTTTTCTTCTGGGGAAGAAAGAATATGGAAGCTTCTTCAACATTTTCAAATTGTGAAACCCAAAATTAATATCTTTTTTAGCTATAAAAGCTCAATTCATGACCTGATAAAATTAATGCATAGTAGAGTTTAGAAGGTGGTGGTTAGAACTGCTTCATTCAGCTTATATCTAATCTGTCACATTAGTTATTACATAAAACCTTAAAAAGCAATACTGTGCATTAGGTGGAATTTTTTTAACCCCCTCAGAAAATTGTGCAGAATAGTTAAAGAGCATTTTTGGTCTCAAATCCATTGTCTTTCTCTACAAAGTTAGTTATTGGCTACTGTTCAAGACAATATGTTAGACTGGATGAACCAATACTATAAGTGACATTAAAATGTTGTGTTTCTAATGAAATAAATGGTTCATAATGACTGGCTTTCTTGAGTTGTAACATTCAATGGGCTTTGAAATGAATTTCTTCTTTAATTTTTTGTTTCAGCAAGCATGCAAGTTCAACTGTTGTTTATAGGGTTGTTTTATGAGTACAAGCCTGCTGGCTATATTAGATTTATTTTCTCAGAATAAGCCAGCACTGTGGTATTTATTTGGACAATAATATCCATTAATAAGCAGTTAAATTTAATACAATTACAAATCAAAGATCACCTTGGCATATGTGCTTACAGTTAAAAGTCAAAGAGTATTCTGTGCCACATTTTAAAGCTATTTTAGATGTTCTACTTATTATTGGAAGGCTAACGTGATTTAGATAGCCCAATCCCATAATGAAAATTAATTTAGAGGTGCCATTACCTTTCAGTAAAAGTTCAGATTCTGAAGTGTCTATTATTTCTGAAAATAGCACTTAGCTCTCTAAATCACTTCAGTTTTGCAGTACCTATATACCTTTGGAAACATGTGTTTCAGTGAAAATCAAGAAGATGATGGTGGAAAGTTGTGAACCCCAGGAAGACCAAAAGTTTAATCTATAAGAAAGGTTGCAGAACCTGGTGCTAGGTAAGTAGTATATGTCCATCTTTGATGTTGTGATAAACAGTTAAGGAATATATATGTATATATTTAATCTATAGCTTAAATTGCATAGCAAAACTAATCATATTGAGCTGCCTCTGTTGATTAATCTGAAGACAACAACATTTTATGCAGGTTGTCCAACTGGCAATAAAACTATATATTTGACTACTTTATTATCTATGTTTAATAATATTACTATAATGACAGCTACTTAAGTAGATTTCTTCCTGCTAGATATGTCATCAACAGGTTTTGTCTGATAAAAAATCCTCATTTTTCACATTAAAAAAGTAACCCAAAATCCACATTTTTCCATGATTGTGGATTACCATTTTGAAAGGTAACCATGGAGCTAAATATTTAGACAAATATTAAAGGTGTCACTCTGAACCTGCTTACAGATTGCCCTCACTTTACCATTCTGCTTTCCACCTTCTGTCTAGGATGGAGAAAATATGTATAAAACCAATTTCAAGTGTTTTTGTTTTTAACCATGGAAATAAACATCTTATTGATCTATTCTGGCATTTCCTTTTTATATTTAAAGGGAATACATTTTCAGTGTGGATAGAATCTCTATTTTCCCTTGCCTGCTCCTTTACTCATCCTGTTGTAGGAGCTCAGGGGCCATGTCTACACACATGCTTTACTGTGCAGTAAAGTAATTAGCTGCAGAGAAAAGTGCCACCATATACACGTGGGACAGTATTAGGCTTCAGGAAGCTAATTAATGGTACCGTACTATTATGTGCAAAGGAGTAATTAAAACTCCATTTAGATACTGACTGTGAGTGTAAATTGCACTCAGCCCAGCCAGCAGGGGGCCAGATTCCTGCTTGCCACCTAGCCACATGGTGGCTTTTAGCACCCTTCTGCTTCAGCTAGCCAGGCAGTTGCACAAGGGGGAAGAAGAGGGCAGGAGTAGCCCTGGCATGAACTGCTCTGCCCTGGCTCAAATTGCTGCTGTTTTGGGTTCATGTATAGATGTTGTGCCTGGGAGTAGTTTACTCCATCTCAAGATCCTCCTGAATTTATTGTTTTGAATTAATTGCATGTGTAGATGCACCTAGTATAAAGAAAAATGCTGTGGATTATTGTTGTCTACAACTTATATATGATGTCCAAAATACAGCACAAAGGGAGTGTATGGCATTTTGAAAGGTAACTGTGGAGCTAAATATCTAGACAGGGTGGCTGCTATGTTTCCATTCATTGCACTTTACATATTTTCCTCTAAATCTGTAGGAATTTTAATTCAGATTTCATTAAATTGGTACCTAGGCTTTACAGAGGGATAAGGCCAATGACTCTCCAAGTGAGTGCTTGCATGTGACAGTGATTAATATGTGATACTTCAGAGGAAGTAATTTAATCTACACAAGCAAAAGCCTGGATAAAAATAGCCAATAGAATAAATGCCTTTTCCTGGTTGTGAGAAATAGAAACAATACCAAGCAAGTGTATTCGTTCTTTAATATATTACCCCTCAACTTTATGGAAAATTCCCAAGAATGTCTTAGTCTGTTTCTTATTCCTGTTTTTAACAAGTTATTAGCCTTTTAATCACTATTGGTTAAACCAAGGATCTTTGTTTCTTTATTTTGTATATTTTGACGGGATTTTTTTTTTTTACATTCATATCAAGATTTTCTTTTCCTGGGCGAACAGAGTTATCAAACACATTTTTAAAAAGCAAAACATACTTACCGCAGCTTCTTATTCTAAGTCTCATTTTAGAATGCTTTAGCCATAAAGATTCTCTGAGATGTGAATTCTAGCACGTTTGGGGTGGTGGGAAGGGTACACAATTGATGTGATAAACAATTGTACTGTGTGGCTATCTTGCTACCAGGCAGTTGTGCATTTGATATAAAGAATTGAGACATGCTTCTGCTAGTTCTCCATCAGATCAAGAGAGACTATTACTGGTAGTGTGTTTTCACTAACAGCATGTGACCACTGGAGTTCATTTCTACCCATTTGTCTGAATCTTTCAACTCTTGGAGCATTCTTAGAAGTCTATTTGGGTTTTTGGCAGGGACTGAGGAACTTTGTGGGCTAGACAAATGCTGATACATGATTAAAACACATACATTGTAACTACATATTTGGTTGTGAGGCTTTTTATGTGACTGTGTTTATATTTTTTTATAATACTCAATGAATTTTCAATATGCTTAGAGCCTGTTGTTTTTACTTTCTTTTTTACACTGATTTAAACATATTTAAAGTACTTTAAGAATTCCAGAAGAAGTATTAGTATAGAATGCCTAGAAGAAGTACTTTCTCTAGCTTTGTTATGAAACATTATTAGATACTAACCAATTACCTGTCAGGAATGACAGGGGAGAGGAGGGTGGGAGTGGATGTTGGGCCGCTGCTGCTTCCTAGGAGTGGGGAAGATGGGGGGAAGCTTTCCTTGCCATCCCCTCTGTCCCCCTAAGCCAGCATTGCATGCTTTTGCTGCCTCAAGGGAGCGCAGTGGTAGGGGGAGGGCGGGCATCCATGCCATCATGGCAGCACTTCGCCATGCTACTGTTACCTCCTGTTCAAAACGCTCTTGGAGTAACCAATCAAAGTGCTCCAAGAGCATTCCAGACAGATAGACTAAGGCCTTTATTATATTAGAATCAGCACATTTAAAAACTATTTTAATAGATGACTAATCAGTAACTGTGAAAGAGTTAACACCAACGCAGTGAAAAGAGCCAGATAATGCCGCTTCTGGAGCCATTACCATATTAGGATGGAAGCTCCGAGAGTGGAAAAAAGAGAGGAGATGGGAGTTTCAAAAGAAAAAAAGAGAGTGGCTGAAAGAGAAAAAGACAATGTGGCCACTGGGCCTTGAATAGCCGCTCTCGGGCGACCTTTGCTCTGGTGATAGACATAAAGCACCTTACGGATTCATGTTGCAGACTGAGTAGATGTCTCCCCTTGAGTCACCTCCCCCATTCTCTCCTGCCATGACTTCTTGTTCCTCAGTAGGTGGGATTGGTTGTTGAGTGTATTCGGTGGCCCGTAGGTCTCCCAGCAGTTATTCACGGGGCTCCACCAGCTCTACACCCTGGCCTCATGCCTCCTTTGGTGCATCATCCATCTGTTGGTCTCATCCCCTCCGGTGGGATAACACTCTACGGCTTGGCATCTAGATGCCCATGGATTATAGCCACGTTCGCCCATGTGGGCCTGCTCCGTCGGCCCTCCTTGCCTCCACCCATTCTTTCAGGGAAACACAAAAAAACCCTTCCAAGGCTCCTCCTCAGCTCCATTCCTCGGGGATACCTGCACTCTCCCCCTATTCCCCTTCACATGGGGCAACTAAATAAAGTGTAATAACAAAACACAGAATAGTGAGCCACTTTCTGATGCAGCTGCTCCCTGCCCCCTTACTATCCTTCCCCGGGCTCTAGCTGGGGGGTTGCTTTACTCCTGACCTGTCACCTTTGGGATTCACTCCTGTTTTCCTGTCAGCCCAGCTGGGAAGGGCGGGAATACCTGCCCCGATTTTAAACCCCTCAAGGCTCTCCTAGGGTCTTCTCCCTCTGGCATGGCTTCCTCCTCGCCCCAGTTATCCCGACACTCCCACCTGGGGTCTGCTTAGATTCCAGGTGTAGATCTGTCTCTGTCTCTGTGGCTGGCATACTTGTTGCTCCCTCGCCTTCCCATGTATGCTCCTGTTGGGGTGCTCTTCCCTGCACTGCCAGTGTCTGCCCCCAGCTTGTCAGGCTCCACGGGTCCTGTGGGGAGGATCATTTTCTCTCCCTGTGGTGGCTGCACTTCCTCTGTCATGATGCTTTCCCTCCATGGCATCAGCTGCCATTTTTATTTTTGCTGGCTGGTGTCTGAAGCTGATGTCATCGGCTGGCCATAATTGCATAAAGAGGCAGCTGATGAGCCGTGCGGGCTCTTCATTCTGCTCCTACTGTGCTGCATCTCCTGCTGCCGGTAAGTACCCTTTGTTACTTCTTTCCCTGGGACAGAGGGAAAAAGAGGATCCCCAGGGGATAAGAGACTTACCTCAAGACTTTTCATGACACTGGAGAAAGCAGAGCTTGGAGGAAAATGGGCGAATCCCCCCAGAGACACAATGCGAGACACCTCTGACTATTGCTCTGGAAAGTAAACAAAGAAAAGAAGAGAGTGAATTGACCTACTCTCTCAAGCTTGGAGACATCATCTGGGTGTCTGCCACGAGGATTCAAGGCTTCAGGCACATGCAGGATAAAAAGTACACACTTATGGTAACAAAATAAAGAGAAAGTATATGGCGGGGTTTGAAGATAAAAGTCCCCCTCAAAAAGAAAAAGATAAACAGATGAACAAGAGATAAAGAGACTTCATTTTAGAATACCAAGTTCAGTCCAACCAAATTGATAGCAGTTACATAAGAACGGTATATAGATAGAATTACAAAGTTGATATGACTGATAAGGCTAAAGAAAAAAAAAAGGAAAAGGATATAAATGGAAAACTTCTGCCTAAAAGTAAAGAAAGTTTGTATAGAGTAAGAAAAGATAAAAATAAAAACGAGTGTTAATCTGAATCAGACTGTATATATATACATATCGGCGAGTGCGTGTAGATAGTCAAGAAGATGATCAAGGTATTCCTCTATAATATTGGGATTCCTAATAGAGGTACACACACACACAAAAAAACAACAAGCAAACAAATTAACAACCCACCCCCCAAATATATATGATAACCCTCCTGACTAGTGACATCATAAATTAGAACTTATTATAATAACATCCAAGTTGTGGCAGGTGGGAAAGTTGGGGTACGTATAGTTCTTTGGGAGATTATGAGAGGATCTGAAGAGGCATCCTAAGTGCCACCATCACAGTAACAGTCACTTAAAATCTGTCTATGAGGGACAGTCTAGTACACATAACTCAGTTGTTACTTCATTCAATTTAAAACTTTAATCCCTTAAACTTTCTGTATGTTAAATGAATTTGATGCATTATAAGTATGTAGACATATCAATAATTTATGAACTAATCTTTGAAACTGGAAGAAACTATAGAAGAAGCTATAGAATATACATTAAATCTATTTTGGAGGCCAGATCTGTCAGCCTATGTCAGAGGCAGGCAATTATTTTGGGTGGAGGGCTGCTTAATGATTTTTGGTGAGGTGTCAAGGGCAGCATGGATATTTCTTCCCCTTGAAAGCTGCCTTGCCCACTTGTCACCCTCTTGGGAGCAGAAGTCCCACCTCCTACCCCCTGACCTTTTGCCACCAGAAGTCCTTCCCCTTCTTCCCTGGGAATACTCTTTTTGGGAGGGGGGTTTGCTATCTTGGAACCATAAAAAACCCAAATCACTAAAACACCCAAAACACTAAAAGTCAAACACCTACTATGACATTTTTGAATTTTATTCCCCAAAAATATTTCTGTTATGATATGTGTTTGCGTACTGTATATAGAGGTGGTTGCATAATAACTCAAAAATAAATGATTATTTTTGTATATTGTGGGGGAGGTTGTGTGTGTGATGTGTGGGGTGTGTGCGTGGTATATGTGGTGTGTGGTTTGTGGAGGGTATGTTTGTGTGTGGTATGGGTGTGGTCTGTGTGGTATCTGTGGTTTGAATGTCTCGTGTGTGGTGTGTGTGGTTTGTGTGTCTGCGATGTGTGTGGTGTTTGTGTGGGGGTATTTGTGTGTGGTATATGTGATGTGTGTGGTGTGTGTGTATGCTGGATATATATAGTGGGGTGTGAGGATGTGTGGGTGTGGGTGTGTGAGGGGGTGTGGGGATGTGTGTGGGAGCATAAGGTATGTTGAGGGGTTGTATATTTGTGGGGGAAGTGTGTGGGTGTGAGGGAGGTTTGAGGTGTGGGGACGCATCCACACACCCCCATGGTGCAGCAGCCAGTGGGGTGCTCAGGGCACAGGCGTCCAGTGGGGCATGGCTCTGGCCAGCCCTGCACATCATGATGAGGGATGCAGCCTGTGCATGGCTGCCTGTATCACCAGCACCTCTGCCACTCATGTGCAGCCCCTGCACTGGCACAGCAAGGAGGCAAGCCCCACTTGCTGGAGCCAGGTGTTATCCCTGCTGGGCCTGCACAATAACAGAGAGAAGCCTTAGGTGCTGGAGTTGGCTGACTTCTCCACGGGGGCTGCGCTGCTGGGGAGGGAAGCCCCAGGCAGGGAAGGCAGCTATTTCTGGAACCTGAAGTTTCTCTCTGATGCTGCCCAGCCCTGGCAGAGAAGACACCTGGCTCCAGCATGTGGGGCTTCCCTCCCTGATGTCTGAGTGTCAGGGCTGCACATGAATGGCAGAGAGCACTGGTGATACAGGCAGCTGCACGGAGGCTGCACACCTCAATGAGCTGTTTAGTGCTTGCTAGAGCTGCACCCCACTGGGTATATGTGCCATGAGCACCCCACCTGCTGCTGCTGCCCCAACCTGCCGGGGCTGTGCAACATGGAGGGTGTGGGGGTTCCCCACATCCCCCACTCTCCCTCACAACCAAATGCTGCCCATCCCAGCTCCATGCTGCTGCCACTCCATGTTCCCCTGGGCCAGGACTCTGCTCTACCACCAGCTATAAACCCACACTCCATGCTCCCACCCAGCTGCAGCCCCACATCTGCTGCTTCCCTGCCTGCTTCCTGGAGCCAGCAGGAAACTGGGGAAGGTCCCAGGGCCTGTGGCAGCAGCAGCCCTGCATGGAAGCTGCATGCTGGCCAGCTGGGTCTTTCTGCTGATGAGGGTGGGAGTCAGGTAATAGGGGTTGCATGTTTTGGGAATTTTTTGTACACACAGGTGTTTTGCTCCCACCCTCATGGGGGGAAGGGCTGGGTGTAGCATAATTTGTTGGAGGGGGTGGAGCCTGTGGGCCAAATGAAAGTGCTTGGTGGGCCGGATCTGGCCCATTGGCCATATTTTGCTTGCCCCTGTCCTACACACAATTCATAGTGATATAACAATGAAGGGCCATTCAGTAAAAGCTTCGCTCAAGGTTCATCATTGCCTAGATACCACTTGCAGTGGATCTAATAATGTTCACTACATTGTTAAAGTGCCAGGAAGGTCTCCAGGGAACTGTCAAAATGTCAGCTAAAGGGGCTCTGTTCTGGTCCTCCAGGTTGGGGGTAGTGAAGGGGGTTGGTAGCTCATCCATGACAAAAATTTCAACTACAGTCTACAAGAGAAGAAAGCAGATGGAAACAATTGTCTGAAAGCTTTTGAAATTGGAACAGGCAATGATGCCTAAACTATAAAGTGAAGATGATGATGATTACTATTTATTTATTTATTTGTGTGTGTGTGTGTATAAAACTAACTTCCAGAGGGACAAATTCATATGTCTTTAAAGACAAAGCCTAACATCAACAACTATTCTTTAAAAAAAATCAGTTACCACTGTTGGATGCAAATGTGTAAGGGAATCTGAGAGGGAAACCTGAACAAAAGGTCCCTGGGTTGACTAAATGCTTAGATAAAATCATTTTGTTACTGCAGGGATGGCCTGAGGTGTTAGAGAACTAACAACAAAGCAGGACACTTAGGTTTCTGAAATTTCTGGTGTGGACAAAAAGTCTTGGAACCATCTTGCTCATGGGGAAAAAGTATCCATAGTACAAATGCAGAACTCACTGAAGATCTAATCTACATCAAAAACGGTATAGAATTTCCAGGTAGAGGCCTTCAGTGAATAACAATGTAGGAGGGACTATGATTTTGACCTTTGCAAACTCCTGGGAAAAAAAAAAAACCTGAATGTTACAGGCAGGAAGGTAAAGGAAGAGGTTACGTGTGAGGGCACGAGGATATTATTTTTTTTATTGATGTAGGTCCATCCATCACTTAAAAGAAGAGAACTGAATGAGAATTAAAAGGGTTCCATGAAAGGAGAGGTTACGGTCACATACTGTATCCTCAAAAACTGAGGATGACTTTTAATAACAGCACGCTGCCTGAGTAAAATGGCAGCAAATAAGCCTTTGTACAAAGTCTCAGATGAAAGTACCAGGAAGACATTGAAAGTAAAGACTGTGGAGGCTGAACTCATTGGTTGGGCATGCCCACAACTCTAAGTTTCCATGGTCTACAGACTTCACACTGTCAACCTTTGTTCAGACTATCCTTCTAAGATTAAAAAGGGTTGACTAAAACACCAGAGTAAAATGAGTATGTTAAATGTATATTATCTATTTTGGTAGCTGTAATACATTAAAAAATAGACCAATATTCCATTGTTGGAGTATGTCCTTGTTCTCATATGTATATAATTTTTAGAAAATTGGGATGGTGAATATGTTTTTCTTTTTCTTTTTTCCTCTTTCTGCCTTCTGCTGTGAAGGTATTAAAATAAGGGGATCTTACTAGTCTCTAACAGAAAAAGTCTATGGAGAAATTACTTTGCATCATATTGCCAGTCATGGTATTAATCTTCTGCTGTAGGAAGAGTGAAAGAACACATACACACCTCTACAGAATGTCCAGAAATTTCTTCTCAACACTGAAAAGCAGGAGTAACTCCAATGTAGGGTGACTCTGACTTGCTTACACTCTGACTTAAGGTTTCACTATGTATATTTATGATAGCTATTTAAATTACTCTTCCATAAATAGGTCCTATTTCTTCACTGTTCTAATTTTTATTTTATTTTTAAATCCCTCTCTCTTCCCACCACTTTTTTTGTTAATAAAGGAAGTGGGGGGGAGGCAGTACAGTACTTGCTATCATGCAACATGCATGTAAAGACAGACTGTCACCTCCCTATCTCTGATGCTCTTGAATATGTACTCTTGATCTAATTATAGGATGTGTATATGTATTTAAGGGAAGCACCAGAAGTCTATCAGTTTTATTCCTGCAGTAGGGAAACCAACCAGTAAAGCACTATAAAAGTGTTCAAGGCTCTGGGTGGGTACTACACAAAGCCTGCACTGCTTCAGCTTGGGGGCTACAAGTATGCTCTGTGGTCCCTCCTGGTTGCAAGAGAATATGAAGAGCAGCTGAATACATAGGGTATCCCTGATTGGCTAGCCACCCCCCAGGGAACAGCCGTGTCTGGTGGGAAACTCCTGCTCACAACCCCACACCCACTCTACCTGCTATGTGGCTTTCAAAAAAGAGATAAATAGATTATATCCCCTCTATTTTTAATTATAATGTGTTAGTTTCTGTTTCTGCATGATGCTATAGGTCCCTGCCCCTCTTGGAAGGGGCTGGGAAAACTGTTAACCTGTCCTTGACACTCTGTTGTGGTCTTCATGCTCTCCCTTCCCTCATGCAGATATTGTCCCTATAAATAGAAATAACTGACACTGGCATTTTGTTAAATGCATCAAACTTTCAGCTAGCATGCGATATCTCAGCAGTTTCTCCTAGCACCATTTTTAATTTGCCAGTCTTGCAGAGACGAGATCTGGAAATGATAAGGCTCCTATCCCCTCTCTCTTTCCCCCAGAGGCCAGGAATGGCACTGCACTCCCTGACGCAGCATTTCTGAAATACTTCTGATATCAAGGTTTCTAAAATGTGAAACCCTAGTTCTCAAATAAGGTAACCCATTGGTTACCTAGGAAAGAGAAAATGGGATTCTCCTGAGAAGCTCAGTCAGGAATTTGCTCCAATTTTCTTGGCAGGAAAGAGTACTGGGGTCAAATCTTGTTTGCATCCAGATAAAGATGAGAGGAGATGGAATTATCTGCCCTGAATACTGTTCTCTATCCATCCTGAGCTCCCAGCAGGTTATTCAATTACCAATGTGTCCTGATGCAGCAAGGCTATATCAACCTTGGGTTTGGTCAGTATGTGTTCTCCCGGGACCTGAAAAGGGAAAGAGGGAAGTGTTTTCAGGAGGACTGGGGCTTCTTGGGGTTTTATACTTTGTGGTAGAACTGGGGACTGGACTTCTCCAGTGCTGCCCACAAGCCACTCCGGGACTCTGACTTCAGATGATGTCTGCTCCAGCATCAACAAGCTGCCCCTGTTTCTCTCCCCTGGGACTCTTCCTTTCTTAGTAGTGCCTGCCTTCCAGGAGGGTGAGAGAGAGGACAATGAAGCAAAAAAAACCCTTCCTGTCACTGTGTTTTTTCAGGTCCCCAACCTGACCTACTTATGTGCTTTCCATTCCCATGATGGTGTATGACACAGTGAATCCCAACATCTGTGTCTACTACCTAGCCTTTGTACAATGATGAAATAAAAACTCTGAACATGATTTGCAGCCTGAAGGGTAGAGGCACATGCTCATGGCATTGCCTGGCTGGTCCCAGCTCCTGAGAATAGCTTTTTCATCAGGGTCCATCTGGAGACCATCAGTCAACAAGGAACATAGACAGTGGCAGTGGGTTAGTGAAACTCTTGATGGAATTTCACCATCAAGAGGGAGAAGAAATCATGGTTTTCACTGGATGCATCTACACATGCAATTCATTTGACTGAATAAGCTATGGTGCAGTTCATGCCAGAGTTTATTTCTCCTGGGTGGCACATTTATGCATGCACCTGGGACTGAAGCATGTTGAGCTGAATCGAAGCAGCTCCAATTGGCAGGGACCCAGAGGCTGACCTGGGGCTGATCCAACTTGACTCAATGTGCTGTGGAGGGGCTAGCTGGGGCATGGAGGTGCTGCACTGTTGAGCTATCCAGCAGGCAGCCCCTGCACTGAAACACCCGTATGTTCCACCAGATCCATCATGAATCACATGTTTACACATACATGACAATACACTAAAAAAAGCTGCTGCAGTATAGTATTTGTGTTTACAAGTACAGCAGCATTTATTGGTTTACTGCATCCTAATATGTCTACACGTGTAGACACAGGGCACGTCTGCACATGTGCCCAATTACTGCACATTGCAAGCAGCTTATGGGTCATTTTCAACTTTACTGTGCAGCAGCATTCCCTTTAAGCTGTGTGGTATGCATGGCCACACAGGAGTACTCATGTTGCACTGCCAGATTAGAGGGAATGCTGCTATGCAGTAGCATTGGCATCATGGTTCATGCCCACCAACATCACTACAGTGACAAAGCGCCTTGTGTACGTGTGCCCACTGAAACTTTACTGCATAGTTTACAGGGCTGTGCAAGGCTTCAGACTGTACTTTGGATTCAGAACAGCTTAAGACACTTTGGCACCCAAAGCAGCATGTCTGGATCAAAGCTCTGGCTTCTTTAGGCTTTCTGAAGTGGTTCAGAGCTTCCAGACCGCTTCAGAAAAACTTCAGAGCCGCTTTGGAGATCCAGCCATAGGGTATAATGAGGAATTAATGAAATATCTATAAATTTGTTGTTTTTTGTCTGATTTTGGATGAACCTTGCAGGGCTGGTAGCTTTTGTTCAGAGCATGAAGCATGCCAAGACCTAAGAAGATTGGTATAGAGATTCGGGGGGAACTGCACCCTTAATGTTTGAAAGCCAAACTCATGTCACGTGTTTGTGTTACACCACAGGGGGGTGAAAACTTCAGACATAGTGACCCCTGCTGAGGCCATGAAGTCTGCCAAGTTTCAAGAAGATATATGCAGGGGTTTGGGGGGAACTGCACCTCAAATTACTGAAAACAAAACTCATGTCATGTGTATATGTGACACCGTAGTGGGGTGAAAAATGCAGGGGTGGTAGATCTTGGTGAGGCCACAAAGCTTGCTAAGTTTCAAGAAGATAGGTGCAGGGGTTTGTGGGGAACTGCACCTCAAGCTGAGGACAAGCAAAACTCATGACTTGGGTGACACTGTGTGTGTTAAGGAGCAGCGAAGTGAAAGCTTCAGGGATGGTGGATGCCAGGCCAGCCTCTGGCTTCTTTACTATTCCTTCTGTCCAGGACCAGGAGACACACCAACTACAGGTGCTTCCTCAGCCTGACAAAGGGTTTTTCAACCAAAAATCTTGCTAAAATACATTTCTCTACTTGTACAGTTGCCCTACTAAAAAAACACCAGATTGTCTTACCTGTTGTCATGTAAAGCGGTGGACTGAGCTAAGGCTATAGGAGAGGAGGAGGCCTCACTAGGGCACATTGCCATGTTGTGTAGAGGCCCCAACTCCAGGAAGGGCACACCTGATCACAAATACACACATGATCACAAATACACACACACAGAGTTGCATAGTGAGGGCACACCTAACAGGCATGCAGGTGCTCCTACTTGAGGGGAAAGAAGGGCCTGACAGTTCAGTTTGGCTACCTGCAATGCTGCTGGTGCTAACAGCTGTGTCACTAAGTTATTTTACCTGCTGCCATTTAAAGTGGTGGACTGGAATGAGGATGTAGGGGAGGAAGAGAACTCACTGGGGCACACTGCCATGTTGTGCAGAGGCCCCCGCACAAGGAAAGACACATCTGAACATGCACACAGTGTCACGTACCCATGTCATGAGTTTTGTCTGCCTGCTGCCGGAGGTGCAGGGCCACAGAACCCAGACTCCCCCTGCACCTACCTACTTGACAGCTGGCAGGCTTCATGGCTGCAGCAGAGCCTAGCAGACCTGAAGTTTTGACCCCCCTGTGCCTTAACACACACATAGTGTCACGTATATCATGAGTTTTGTTTGTCAGCAGTTTGAGGTGCAGTTTCACAGAAACCTCTGCACCTATCACCTTGAAATTTGGCAGGCTTCATACCCTCATCAGGCTTGGGAGGCTTCGTGTCCTTCCTGCAAGTTTAATCCAAATCAGCCAAAAAATGATAAAGTTATAAATATTTCATTGATTCCCCATTATACTCTATGCTGAATCTCTGAATCATTCCAAACTGGAAAAGCGATCCGACTCTCCGAATTGAATCGCTGGCATCCGAATTGGCTGAATCCAAATCCAATAGTTCTCTATTCACACAGGCCTACTGTGTGTGTGGACTGACTTGAGACTAACTTTAGTTCCATATCAGTCTATACACAGAATTAATTCTCTTTAATGCCTGCACATGTAGATGCCTGCCTAAACCCACTTAGTGTATGTTAGACTTGCTTAAATCCATGTGTAAATATGCCCAGCGAGGATAAGAGGAACTCGGTTTAAGGTCTCTGGTATGATTCTGAGAGTGCAGAGATTTGATTGAAGATTTTGTGCATCTCAAGTGGTAGGGCAGGGCATACATATTTCAGAGATGCATGAGCTTTTGTAGGACCCTATTTTGTTAGATGCTTTGTCGTTTGGTGAAGTAGGCTGTTGTTTATAGACAGATTTCAGTTTCTCCAAGGAAAGTTCTGTTCCACCTGAACTGCAGGGAGACTTGACGTGGCTGAGTCAGTTACAATAAGTGAGACTTCAAACAAGACCAGTCATACAGAATACACTGATTTATTGACAGATTAAACAAAGCAAAATGAAACGATCAGATACATTACATAGAGGAGTAATCTTTGCTTGGCAACATCGCTGACCAGGTGAAGTCATCAGGCAAGGGGGCTTCTGTGCACCTGCACAGTGTTGTCTTTGGTGTCATGTACCTAAGCTGCTTTTCATACAACCTTTCATTTTATACCTTACAGCTTCTTTGCTTGCTGTTATCCAGTCCAAATGTACCACCTCTTCAGTTGCTGATCCTTGTACACATCACATCTCCACATGTCTGCCAGTTGTCTCTTTTCAGTTCCTATTTTTCCTTCTTGTTATTTGTTCTTGTGTATAGTTAACAAGTTATCAAGCTTGTAACAATCATATAGTTATTTTCAGATTATAAACTGGGGAGCCATTGTGGTCAGCCCAGACTTGTTCTATTTCAAATATAGATATCCCCTTCTTTTTGTGGCCAGTTTAGACATCCACATGGTCCCCATCATGGCCTTAACTTACATTATTATGTTACTCTATGATAAATCTTAACTGTGATACTACAATTTCTTCTATATGTATATATATATTTCTTTCTCTCCCTTAATGTGGTTAGGTCCAGACATATTTTGTTTGTGTTCAGAGCTAATGCTGCCTATAGCTAACAGTTAGTCTTGTTTCTTGTTTCACATCCAAAAAGGTTGTTATTTATAGGTTAGAGCTTTTGCAAAAACAGCAGCAAAAAGTAGGTTCTGCTCTGCCAGAAGCCTTTTAGGTTTGACATATCTTTCAGGAGCCTACAGTTACTTTGCAAGATGAGGGGCATAGGCTACAGTTCCTGCTCTCTCAGGAGAAACCATGGAGTATAGAAGTTCATAATATTGTTTTCATACAGTGAAAGTGGCCACTCTGGGAGAAAAAAAATCTTAGGAAAAACCAGAGTAAACTGGATCCCCTGAGAATATCTCTTGGGAGACAGAACTTCTGTACAAGCAGCCAGTGTGCTTTCTTAATTTTTCCTCCCCCTTCCACAGTGGGAGGAAGAGCTGGAAAAGCCCAGTGTTGAAGATACATGTTCTACTCCTACCTTGTTCCCTTATGAATTAGAAGCATACAAGCATACTGCCTACCCAGCTGCAGCTGGGCTATAACACAGCACAGGGGATGGGAAGGCTGGAGGACTCTGTTCATGGTACAAGCCCCACCCCCATCTTCCCTGACCCTTATCCATGCATATATTAAAACAAACAAACAAAAAAGCCTTCAAAGGTCTCTGGGCTGTACGCTCTAGGGACCCCTGGCAGACCAGATGCCACACTGCAGGCCATTTATTTCTATGTTTGAACTTCTGCACAGGTCTGGTTTTCTCTCAGGAAAACAAACCTGGGAGGATTGTCCTGATGATTTAAATGTGTGTATGCAGATGGAGAGAAAGTACCAGTTCTTAGGGTTTAAATAGTGTTAATATTTGTTTAATTAAATTGAATTTGCACATTTCAAGTATTCCCTATGCCTTTTTAGACATACATAATGACTAACACTGAATATGGGTAGTGAATTAAAGTAGTCTACTTCAAATATTAAGTTTTACTCTGTAAGCTTAATATTCCACAGCAGCTTTAAAGAATCTCATTTCCATATTCACATCCAAGAGCACAATGCAACAAGTACTAGCACTTATGTTTTTATACTACTATATGTCCTAAAGATCTGTCACTTATGCTAACATTCACATTAAATATTTTTAAATTATAGAAAAAACAAAAAAACAAAAATTGTTTAGATATCTTAACAAGCTCTTGATGAAAACCTAGTATTATTTGATTACCACCAACTGAAATGGCCATATGGTTGAAATATCAACAAGGAAACTGAATAATTATCCCATAGATACCAATAACATGCTGTTTTTCATGAAGTGTCCAGCATCATCATCTCCCAGCTTGAGAAACATTGTCATATGGTGATTTCCCTATAGACCTTCCTAGGCTTCTAACTTATTAGCACACATCATTGATGAAATTCTACTGTTGACATTTCTACTATCAAGTATCTTCGCATTAAATAGAAAAGTAGTACAAAAATACAAAAAAATTACTTACTCCCATATGAAATTTTGCTAGTTTTCACTAATGCGTGTAGATATTTATATTTATTTTTCTGTCTTTACAATAATTATATTTAATTGTTTACAAAATACATTATCTCCATCTACATTCTTTTTGGTGAAAATATATGTTGCAACTTTATAGAGGTACATGGTTAAAATTGTGATTTTTTTTTTTAAATAATTACCAGGAGTCTATATAGGAAGATGTTCATGATAGAAATTAGATTCCTCCCCTTTCCCACACCCTTTTCAACATAGCAACAATACTAATTCTTCAACAAACATTAATATGCTGAATAGTTTTTTGTTTAGTATTCTCTTGATAAGAACATTTCAGTAATTGAATAACATATTATTTATGTTACTAATTATATATTATGAATAAGAAGTTTATGTGCAGTTTAGTAAATCCCCCCTGTCCTCCCCAGGCTGAATTTAAGTTATCCAATCTATACAGAAAATGTATAAGAGTTATGAATGCATAAAAAATCAGTACTGTTACTATTTGCTGATTCATAAATAGAAAAAAAAAACCCACCTCTATCTTATACTATATTCTCAGTGCTTCTAGTGTTTTCTCTCTCTAGAGTTTTCTTACAACCAGTCACTAAAAGAAATTATAATAGTGGTATCCATTCTACAAGTTATATAAGGCCACATACTTGCAATCAGTTTACAGAATATTTCCTCTATTGTTATGGATCCTTGTTTGCCACCATCCTGGCAACTTCCTTTTGTGCCCTTGGTGTGCTAAGTGGCCAGGGTGCACTGGCTTCTGACTCCCACTTGGGTACCAACATTTAATTTTTTAAAAGTTTTTTTCTGATGATTCCATGCAAAATAGAGGAACCACCATTTTTGCTGTGAAAATTGTGAAACCTGTATTTGAGTAGGTTTTAATTATTAGTATATACTTGAGCAAGTAGTTGTACTACTGTATTGCTTTAGGGATGAGTGTGAGATCATGACTGGGATTGGCAAGCAAAAAGCAAATGGATGAACACCCACTATAAGAGAATTGTTGAAGTCAACCAAAGCTCCAAAAGCAAGAAACACACCAGCTTCTTTTTTGAAGAGTTGTACCACATCCTTGTACAAGACTGGATTGTCACCACCATTCATAATTTTGTCAGTACTAAGTGCAGGCAGCAGGTGAAAGAAATTACCTAGAAGCAGAAGGTTTATGAGGGCTGTGGGGATACAGAGTAGCCAGGGGTGCAGCTGAAGGTGTAACTGGATTTCTACTCCTTAGACTTGTTATTGAGCAACAATCCTGGGAACTAAGGTACAGGACACAAGGCATAGCTCTGACAACACAGTCATCAACATGCATAATGTAAACCAGGGATGGGCAAAATATGGCCCATGGGCTGGATCTGGCTAACTAGACCATTCTCTCCCACAGGGCCCCTAAAAATTTAGAAAATTAATATTTCTCTGCTCCTGGCTCCTGTCATAGATAGAAGCCTGGAGCAGTAGGAACCAGGAGAAGCCACAGCAGGCTCCTGCAACAGCAAGGCCCACCAGGCCCCATCCCCACCCCCAGCTGGAAGCCATCCCCACCCCCAGCTGGAAGCCCTCTGGCCTGGGGCCATGGGGCTGTTTGTTCCTGCCTGCACTGGTGTGGGAAATTCAGGTAAGAAGTGGTGGAGGAGGGAAGTCAGGGGAGGACTGTAACAACTGCCTCAGTCTTTGGGGCCAGGGTGGTTCCTGCTGAGCTATACAGTCCAGCCATGCAACTGGAAGGCACGCGGTGCAGGGTGGCCAGCAGGTGGGCAGAAAAGTGGGGAAAGCAGCAGCAGGGGGCAAGAGGAGTTGAAGCCAGCAGCGTGCACGAGTGCGGTGCCTGCACTAATGTCCCAGGGCCCAGAGTTGGGTGGGGGCTGGCAGGGGTCTATCGAGCTTTTCTGGGCTGCCAGCAGGGAGAGAGGAGAGCTGGCCAATGGATTGGTGGCTATGGCCCAGCTGTGGTACCCTTGGCCTCCTCGGGGAGGTGGAGCAGCCCTTGTGGCACCCCTCAGGGCCAGCAGTGTGGTTGTGGTGGCCACGAGGCTCGGTGGTGGTGGTGCTGGTGGTGGCAGTGGCAGAGGAGGAGAAGTAGGTGAGCTTATCTGCTGCCACCTTCTCCTCATTGCTGCACTTCACAGCAGTGCTCATAGGGCTGCCCACAGGAGCAGTCACTGCTGCTGTGGTGCTCCCACCTTGCCCCGCAGCCATACTCTGCCTCCCCACATGGCTGCTCCTGCTCCTGCAGCCACTGCCATTGCCACTGTGATGTTCCTGCTATGCCCAGCTGCCATGCTCCACCTCCCCACATGACTGCCACTGCCTCGGTACCTCCCCACACCACCTCCATGGCCAAGTGTCACTTGTGGTCAGCGCCATCTCCACAGCAGGCCAAAGCATTCATGGTGGCTAGGACAACAATGATTGATGAGCAGCATTGGTGGCTACAGGAGCATGTGTGTGGCTAGCAATGGCAGCCACACGCAGAGGTGGTGTGGGGAGATGGTGCGAGGAAACACTGAAGCAGTGGCAGCCACACAGGGAGTTAGAACACAGCAGCCAGGCATGTGGGGAGCACTGTGGCAGCACTGGGTTGTAGGCCCAGTGGTGGCAGCCATGTGGGGATGCAGAGCATGGCTGCTGGGCCTGGTGGGAGCACCAGAACAATGGTGGCTGCTCTGGTAAGAGGCCGTGTGAGTACTGCCACAAGCACAGTGACAAGGAAGGTGGCAGTAGCTGACCCAGCTTTGTCCTCCTTCTCCACCATGGCCACTACCATCAAGCCCCATGGCCACCACAACCACCCCGGTGGCTCTGAGGAGCACTGAAAGGGATGCTTTGTCTTGTGTGGCAAGAAGTGGGAGGCCAAGGTGCACCACACCTGAAAGCTGCCAAGCCATCAGCCAGCTCCCATCTCTCCCTTCTGGAAGCCCAGCCCTGCTCCATAGACCCCTTCTAGCCCCCACCCAGCTCTAGGCCCTGAGACACTGGCACAGGCCCAACGCTCCCACATGTTGCTTGCTTCCATTCCGTCCCACCTCCACTTTCCCTACTTTGCTGCCCATCCATCTGACACCCTGCACAAAACCATACTCACACACATCCACACAAACCCCACAGTCACCCACCCATACCTTCCAGCACCCCTGCACACCCCACCCCACACAGTATACAACAGTAGGACTGCATTTTGAGCTATTATGCAATCAGTTCTACATATACAGCACAAATACGAATCAAGACAAAAAAAATTTTTTAAATTTAAATTAAAATATATTATTATGGATATTTGATTTTTAGTATATAGGGTTTTTTCCCCCTAAGATGGCAAGCCCCATTCCCCAAAGGGGTAATTCCAGGGGCAAGGGAAGAGACTTCCGGTGGCAAAGGTCAGAGTTTAGGGAGGGGACTTTCAGTCCCAAGATGGTGACCAGGCAGTGGGGCACCTGTTGAGAGGTGGGGCTACCCATGCAGCCCTTGATAGCTTGCCAAAACTTGGTAAGAGACCCTCCATTGGAAATAATTGCTCGACCCTGATGTAAACTCTGATTCTGTGCCATCCATGTCACACATGGCCCCAGGAAGTGCACTTATGCACTTTGAACCCTGAGAATCTGGAGGAATCCATGTCTCCAGAGACACAATTTCTATTATCAGTGTGGAGGTTGTTCCATTCCCTTCCTTTTACAGCTCCTCAGGGCCCCTGCCACTGACCAAGAGACCACACCATCTGAGCCCAGAACAGAGGGCAATTTGCCCAAAAGAGATCCAACCATATGCACAAGCAAGGGCCATTCTGCACTGCATGGATGTCATGGGGACCTTGTTGCAGGGGAAACCACCATCTCTGACCCAATTCTTTGGGATAAGGGCCAGGCTATCTCCAGACCTAGGGACAGTTAAGCAGAGTGGCAGGTGTAACAAGTAATCCATAGCCAACCAAGAGTGTCATCTGACAGCTTTTCAGTGGCTTTCCCATGAATCCCTCTTGTCTTTTGAGGTCTGGTGGAAAATTTTCACTTGTGAACCTGCCAGAACCCTTGTGACAGTCCATCAGGCCACCCAGCCTAGTGGGTAGAGACAACCATGGAGCTGGCAGTTGCAGAGGTAAGAGTCAGAAGTCATTAGTCATGAGCCAAAATGCCAAGCCAGAATCAGGAGCTGGGAAATGGGAAAGTCCAAAAGTAAGTCATGCTGGCATTAGGAAACATGTCTACAGGGAGAATCCAAGGACCAAAATCCAGGAGAAAGCCAAAGGCTGGATGAGGAACCAGGGAAGCCAAACATGTTGCTGGGAGAGGAGGTTTTCAGCAACAAAGATGCATGTGTTGTACAGCAAAGCTCAGGTGCTGGAGGAGTTTTTTATTTTCAGGTACAGAACCAAGCAGAGGAAAGTGGCTGGGAGTAAGATGGCCTTGAGTAATGGTCACTAGGTCAGTGCACTTAACAAGATCTGCAAGGCAAAAGCCTGCCTGAGCCTTACAGAGCTGACCCAGGGAGCACCACAGGAGCTTTACAGCACCAACCCCCAAGAGCATATTTCAAAGCAAGGAGAATTATGCAGAGGCCATTATTATGCCTCCACCCTAGACAGACAATGCACATGGCCCAGGGTGCCAATGACTGTTCATTCAGTAAATAGATGCAACAGCTGAACCTATACTTTTCACCAAGGCAGCCCATAGGAGATGTCTTTGGCCACTTGACATCTAATCAGCCACTCATGGAGAAAATAATTCATGTTTATTCACAGTATCCAGAGTCAGTCATTCCTCTTGCCAAGAAAAGTCCAATCTATGTTGCCAGGAAAGACCAAATCACTTCCTCAAGAGATGGAATTACACCCCCTCCAGCCCACCTCCATCTCTGATGCAGTGGACACATCTACGTGAGATGTTTACTGTAGAATTGCCTAATTAACTACTATGCCTATGTGAGTAGGCAGATATTCAATTTGGTTTTGGATCCAGCCACTTCAGATATCAGGGTTCTGCTCTAGAGCTCCTGACCGGGTTCCCACTTTGATCCGGCCAAAGCAGCTCCAAAGCTTTGGAGCTGTCTCAGAAATCCAGCCATAGAGTATTATAGGGAATCAATGAAATATCTATAACTTTGCTGGGTTTTGTATGATTTAGACAAAACTTACAGGGATGGTATCATTTGCTAAGGGTATGAAGTCTACCAAGCTTTCAGAAGATTGGTGCAGGGGTTTGGGGAAACTGCACCCCAAATTCCTGAAAGAAAAGTCATATCTCTTGTGTGCATTACAACACAGGGGGCTAAAAACTGCAGGGCTTAAGGCCTCTGGAGAAGCAACAAATTCTGCCAAGTGTCAAGAAGATAGGTGCATGGATTTGGGGGGAACTGTACCCCAAATGCATGAAAGCAAAACTCATGTCACGTGTATGAGAAAATGGAAATTGAGGTGTCAGGGTGAGGGACAGGCTGCGGTTGTGATGGGGAGGGGGATGTAGCAGTGTAGGTTAGAGTGCAGAGGTACCTGGAGAGGCAGATGTCTGGCAGGTTTCAGTGTGTCAAAATGACATTGTCTAATCTATACTGAGTATCTGTACTTCTTCTGTGTTGCCTTTAGTCTGTATGTAAACTAATTATAATAATATCAATAACTAAAAACTATACATAATCTGAATCTCTTCTTCTTCTATGAATATCTGACTTCTTCTATGATGTCTGAGTGTGTGTAATGTGTGCTTCCCTGCACAGTGATGGATCACACTGCCAGGGAAAACACTGAGCTTTCTTTTTTAAAAGTATTGCAAAAAAAGAGAGAGAACAAGTATAAATTAAAATAAATGAATTGGATAAGTAGTAAAGTAGAGAGATGCTGAACTAAGCTAAGCTACATGCTAGCCAATCCTTTCTAAGAACAAAAATGAGCAGTTGACTGACTAGAAAGCCAAGCAAGTCCAGTACCTTTCTGACCCTGTTGTTCACTGAGAACCCACTTACAAAAGGCATAGAAAGCCTATAGAGAGAGGCTTTTATGCTGTTTCTCTGTCCGCCCCCCAGACACGGTGATTGGAAGGACAGTCAGGGAGAAATCACACTCACTTCCCAGCTAAAGATGTTAGTCCTTCCCCCCCTGCTCCCCTCCTCCTTACTTTCCCTCCCTCTTCTAACTTTCTGTTTCCCCTCAAAGACTGCCCTCCAAAGCTTGAAATTAGTGAATCTCTTCTGAATCTTTTCTGAATCAATTCAGAGGCTCCAAATCGATTCAGAAAGTTTAAAGCATTGAGTGATTCAATTTGGATTTGGAGATTTGGCTTCCAAATTGGGCTCAATCTTTTCCAAATCAAATCATGAAGCTTCACAAAGCCCTAATACACATTAGTGTACTTTAATGCATCTACACATGTGTTAAGAAGCTTTAACAATATGCACCTAAATTTGATACCTGCATTTGTAGGTATCAAATTTAGGCATGAATAGCCTAAATTCACCATTTTAAAAGTGCATTAAGAGGTGCACAAATATAGACACATGCCCTAGTGCTCCTTAAAAATAGGCTAATACATCTTAAAGAGTCCTGTGTAAATGTGTCCAGGAAGTGTGCTAACTGCTTGGGCATCTTGGATTGTATCTCTCCTTTTGAAATTCATAAATTTCATCCTGGTTTTGAGAAGGCTCTGCCAAATAGCACTTTTTTGTTTCATTGAAGATGATACATTTTCATGAAAGATTCAGTTTCAATAAATCTTCACTTTCTGAAAGGAAAAAAAACCCAATTTTGTTGAAAAACTCTTTATCAACTATTGTAGCAACCTATAAGCTCCTACACATTACTAACTGATGAAATGAAAGAGAGCATCTTATTTCACTAAACTGATTATACACTTGGAATTATGCTCTCCGATTCAGTTTCCCTATGTAAATTAATCCGACACTTGAACTTGGGGTTGTACAAGTTTTCATGTTTTAACCATATGGTAAAGGAAATGTCTTTACAGGAACTAAAGGCTATGCATCTCAATTTATATTTTTCAGACACATGCAGGTTTCTAGACTTTCTCATCCAGGACAAGATTTAGAAGAATATGATTAAAACCTGAGTAATGGCTCCTTTCAAATCAGAGATTTTATAGTTTATTTTTCTCTACCATGGGTTCATCAATTTTTAGAAGAGCTTATTTTCACACAGAGGCTGATGAATGAAGAGCTAGGAATCATAGAATCATAGAAGTAGGGTCAGAAGGGACCTTGTAGATCTTCAAGTCTGATCCCCTGCCTGGGCAGGAAAAAAACTGGGCTCAGAAGATTCCAGCCAGGTAGGCATCAAGCCTCTTCTTAAAGACCCCCAGGGTAGGAGCCAGCACCACTTCCCTTGGAAGTTGGTTCCAGATCCTAGC
>NW_017728906.1:121094207-121100652 GCF_001723895.1 Crocodylus porosus | reverse complement strand
ACTGTGAAGTAGTTCTTACAGATGTCCAATCTAAACCTACTCTCCAACAACTTATGGCCATTATTCCTTGTTATGCCAGGGGGCGCTAGGGGAAACAAGGTCTCTCCCAAACCCTTCTGGTCCCCCCTAGTGAGTTTACAGACTGTCACCAGGTCCCCCCTCAGCCTTCTCTTGTGAAGGCTGAACAGGTTCAGGTCCCGCAGCCTCTCATTCTAGGGTCTGCCCTGTAGACCCCGGATGATGCGGGTGGCCCTCCTCTGGACCCTCTCAATGTTGTCCACATCCCCCCTGAAGTGGGGCGCACAGAACTGGACACAGTACTCCAGCTGTGGCCTGACCAATGTTGCACAGAGGAGGAGGATCACCTCCTTGGCCGTACTTGAGATGCACCTGTGGATGCATGAATTCCAATGGGGGTGTGTGGGGGGGCTATCATGGGAGATAATGTGAAGTATTCGGTTTAGCCACGGATAGAAACTACTGGTGGATCTCCCCTTCCAAGTGTTTCTGCTCAGTGCTCATTTCCCCAAGTGTTCCCATTTTGTCCTTACCCCAGGGGCCCCCTACTTACTCACACACACTGATACCCTTGATTGCACCCCACACTGCTGCCTGACCCCAGCCCATTCTCCAACATTATCCTGGCCAGCTCCACTCCTGCCCCATCCCAGAATGGACCCCCACTCACTGTCTCTCCCCACTCCCAGTCCCACAGTACTGCCATGGCTGTAATGCCTCATTCTCTTTCCTGCCCAGAGCGACACAAGCCTGACTACCTTCTAGGTGAACAGGTTAGGCAGATCGTCACCAGAAAACAGGGCTGGAGGGGTGGGGAAGGAGGCAGATACAGAAGCTCCCATGGGCCATTAGAGCACACAGGGACTTCCCTACGTAGGGCCAAGCTGTGCTTCTCTCAGGCACCAAGTGGTGCTGCTCTGTTTGCCCTTTGACACTTGCCTGAAACCTCATTCTGACAGCCATGGCAGATTTTTAAGCAACTTCCCTGATTATTATTTGTGTATGAATAGCTCAATTTTTATTTTTTTCCAAAATTTCAGGGACAAGTGGTTTTAACCTCTTTTTTCAAAGGACTCCATAAATTCATGGACAGTTGGCAACCTTGCGACTCTCACTTGCTCTCTGCTTTAGGTGCTCTTGTTTCTCATCTTCTGCTCAGCTCCTGATTCTAGTCTGGCTTCCTCCTCTGACTCAATCCTTTTCTACATTGAACAACTTACATTTTGGTTCTTACACAAATTCTTCAAAATCTGACATATGTAAGTGTTAACTTTAATAGATCTACTTACTGCTTTTTTAAGAACGTGCCTAGAATTTTCAGGGTGGGTTCATTCCCAGTACTCTGGCATATAAAAACCCTTATCAGTATCAAATCAAACTAAATCTCTAAATTATATTAACAATACAAATAGGAAATACTATTTCCATTTATATTTACTTTTGACTATTTGGTTATTAACATTTCTTTCCGTGACTTCATACATCATCAGAGGAATTAATATTTATAATTCAATTACAGTGCATCTCTCAAAAGCGAGTTTATAATTAAACCTAGTAATTACCTTAATCCCAAAGTTGCCATCTTGATGCAAATTCTAAGATGCTCAAGAAACAAAGGTGAATAAACCAATGCAGTATCACTTGTTAGCTCACTCTATATAAAAATACTTCATACTTCAGCTACTTATCTGTACTTTTCAGTTGCCTGAAATACACAAAATATTTAACCTGTTCAACCATACAGGTCATCAAGAAACAAATCAGAAAAAAAAATGTTCAACTTGATGGAATTATTTAAGGTACTAGAAAAAAGAGCGTTATGCCTATAGAAGATTCTTAACCCTGTATTCATCTAGTTATAGAGATCTTTCACTATGTGTGGATGTTTATTTTTCCCCTTGCAAAAAAGCTTGTAATATGTAGAAACATATTTTTTAGTGTCCTTGTATTTAGTTTTTTTTAATAATTGTTCATTAAAAATAACAACTTTTTCTGTGTTCTGTCTTCCAACTTTTAATTTTAAGACTTTTTTTATAGTTGGCTTTGTGGTTTTCATTTTCTACTTCAGTAGAAGCAAAGTTGCATGGTTTTGAAAATATCTGTAAGAGTAGCAGGACAATGGAATACGTTACCTAGGAAAGATGTAGAATCTTGTTCATTGGAGATTTTCAAGCAGAGGCTAAATTGGCATCTTTTTAGGATAATTTTGGAACAGTGAATCTTGAAATTGTGCAGGGGGGTTGATTAGATGGTCTTTAGACACCTACCAAATGTATGATTCTATGAAAATTGTACCTACTCTTTTTCAAAAGTATTTGGTTAATTTCTTCATGACTCAGACAAGACACTTTTCTATATTATCTGTGTACATATGACATTATAAAAGTATCATTGCTACTGCAGAACTGAATTTTATGACCCCAATTAATTAACATAACAGTTTATATAAATAGTAAATAATTCAAGAGATTCAAATAAATTATAATGGCTAAGGTTAAATTGTGCATTGTGTCACAAGAAGTATGAATGAATCAATGGATAAGTTGATTTGGAGCAATCAAACCTAAATTATATAGCTAACACTATGGCTATAACAAAAATCTTTGCTTTTAGACTGGATGAGTAAAATCTCCTTATGTCTTTAATATTGCATGAATTAGAAACAGAATTAGAATTAGAAACAGAACGATTAAAAACCTTTAAAAATAATTATCTTCATTTTCATGATTTCTAAGCATTGGACTGTCTCATTCTTAGGGGTATATAAGAACACAAATATTAGTTTAAAAATGCTTTTGAAAGCTCCATTTATGCTAACCGTGGTGAGTAAACAGCAGTCTGCCATTCACTTTCATTAACTCAAGGAATATTCCAGGAAGATGTTCAATCTCCTTAACCATATCCATGAGGTTAAGGAGACATACACAGGTAGCATAAATTCTTGTCTATGTGTCCTTGATGTTTATGTGGTCCTTTACTACAGTGTAGTTGTTACTCTGCTTACTAGTAACAGACAGCTCAAACCTTGTAGCTCAGCTGCCAACTGGTGGATAAATCAGTAGTCTGGCGTCTGAGTGTTTTGTAAGTATATCTTGTTTTAAGTCACCAGCTATGAAGTCATGGTAGTCAGGAACAACATGAAGAATCTTCTCTTTATGAATGCCGCGTGCCCTGGAGGCTGAGGGGGCATGGTGACAACCTGCAGGCAGTGTCAGCAGTGTCGGCAGCAGGGGTATGGTGATGGCGAGTGGGGAGCTCCCACAGGCAGCCACAGTGGTATCGGCAGCAGGGACAGGCCAAGTGGGTATCTCCCACAGGCAGCCATGGTGGTGTCAGTGGTAGTGGTGTGGGGTTGGAGAGCGGTGACTACCTGCAGGCACCACTGGCAGTTTCACCAGTGCTTTTTGCAAAGTGTGCACTGGCAATCTCAGGGGGTGCATGTACAGCCATGGGCACCCCTATGCATCACCAATGCTTCTCTTCTTTCAAGAATCTTAGCCCATTTTGAATGCACAGTTTCCAGGAATTCAGTCAACATAGTCCTAATTCAATCCAGCCAAGACAGACAAAGCAACCATGACTGCTGACACAGATAGTCCCACCCAGAATTTTCTACAAGTCATCTCATAATTAAACATCAACTTGCATGCTAATAAAAAATAAGAATATTATATAGTAGTTATGACACAAGATGAACTTTATTTAGATTGTAAGTAATCTTACTAGGTAGGCTTCTTCTTTTTTACTTTTTTCTCCCCAGACTTAGTTTCTTCTCTGATTGGGATCCCTGTCTCATCAAATAATAGTAGACATCCTTGCAACAATTATGTGGTGTAAGGAAGTGCTTCTTAACCTCATTTTTTGTCGATAGAGAGATGAAGCACATAGATTACAGATGTGTGAAGTTACCCACCTAATTTATGCTTAAGGGAAATTTGCCATTTGGGTGCCTGATAGGCATGACTATCTAGACTGAGAATCTTGAACCTCTATCATTTGGGGTTCACAAATTACACATCCTTGTTCCAAAGCCAGTTGAGAGACCAAAACCAATAGGACTATGGATTTTCTTATAATATTTCTGCATTAATTGTGTTCTTGTGATAATATTATGTCACTCGGTATTCCCCATTAGCTTATGTACAAATGTGTCCAGACTGTGATAAACATGCAAGTGCAACAGCAGCCTTAACTAACCATTTTTCAACTCTTGCAGACTCAGTCTGGAAACTAAGATGAGTGAACAGTTGAGGAACTTGGAGTCTCAGAACATGGAAAGACTTTAAAAGGAACAGCTGATTATCCTTGACAGTGCTCTGTATTTTTTGGGATGAACTAGGGACAGGGGGGTGGATTTAAACTTTGGAGAGGGTCAGAGAACTTCTGGCTGAGTGGTCTTTTCCCCAGCAAATGACTTAAGTGAGGAGACTGACTGCTTGGAACTTTGAGTTACACCAGTGCCCCCAAGAAGATGTAAAGTTCCTATCTCAGGAGTTGAACTGATTGCTGACTTCTTGAGTCAGTGCTGCAGAGTACCAGGGAAAGTGAAAGGTTTAAAAAGCTGGGGTTTCAGAGTGGGAAGGAACTCAGGCTCCCCTTGCTCTAGAAGACAAGTGTGGCTGGCTTTAGGGGACTCAGAGGCAAGTCAAGGCAACAAAGGTCCCAAGAAAGGAACCCCTAGGAAGCACTCTGTGACAGCATGCTCTAAATGCAAAGCACACTAACAGCATATAGTTGAATTCCAAGTGTGGCAGCCACAGTCCTTTACAATGGAAACTTCTGTAGTAATGATAGTACCTACCCTTTAAATAGTAGTCAAAGGTCAACTGTTTGCCCAAAATATCAGCCAGAAGTGTTCAAGCAAACTTTATCAGCTTTAGGAAACTGAAATACAAACTCTGGAGAAAGACTTTGGGTTAGCTGTGAATGAAGGCATTCTCAGTCCTCCATACTGAAGGTGATCCAAAATAGTCAAAGAGCAAGCAAGTGAAAGATAGTAAACAAAAGGAAGCAAAAATCTATTATTTAGGGATAACAACTCTATTGGGAAAGGGAATCCCAAAGGTATTCAGGTCATTCAATAAAATTTAAAAAATGGTATTCAATTTTATTAGTGTTTAAGCCCTGCCTAATACCATTGGTCATTTGTTTCTTAGTGGAACTAATACAGGTGACAGACTTTATTTAGCATATGTTCTCCCAAAAGAGTGGCATTTTAACCTCCTCCACGTGCTTTTTCTGCTTTAGCTAGTACTGCTTGTACTCTATTCCTGTCAGCATTTTCTTCTTAATTATGTCTGCTTAGATTAAACATGGACATCTGTGCAGTATTATGCATTATGTGAAGAATTATTTCTGGAATAGTTTTAAACCATGCATAAGGAAACCTAAAAGCTGTTATACTACTAGTGCTCTACACTAGAGTAATTTTGATCAATTCTCTCTACAGTTATAAATTCTGTAAATGTTGGAGAGAAAAGGGATGTTATACAAAGATTCAAATGACAACAGCTGTGGACAAGCTGTACATCTGGCACATATTAACTCTTGTCATAGCTATACAATGCAACTGACAAGTGTAGTTCATTCCCTCTTAATTGCTTTTCTTAACAGTGCACATCCATGCTGCAAATGAATTTGCTATGCCTTTTGGATATTCAAGAAAGAAAGAAAGAAAGACTTTTTTTACTTTTAAATGTTTATTAAGGGAGAAGGGGTAACAATACAACAAAGCAACAAAGGACAAACCACTCAGGGGCCCAGGTACACAAGCCAGAGCCTGAAGGCCCTTGCCAGTACCCTGGGAAGGGGGTGGGGTGCTGTCACAGTGCAAGGACCAAATGGTCACCTTCAACACTGCAGGGCACCATCTGCAATGTACCTGGAAGGACTTTGGAGGACCACATGCTCAAACACCAGTGACTGGTGTGCCTGGACCAAAAACTGAAAAAGCCACAGAACATCATGTGAGCTGGCCCCAGTGATCCAGTTCCTGTGGCTCTTGAGAGTGGCCATCATAGCCTGGCTGAGTAAGAAGTTGGCCAAACAGAAGACACCCCCATTAGTCACCCAGTATGGGAAGGAGAACAAGTCAGAAGCAGACTGGCCAAGTTTGCTGATGACACCAAACTTTGGGGCAAAGCATCCACACCTAGGACAGGAGGGTGATCCAGGCTGACCTGGACAGGCTCAGAAAAACGGGCGGATGAGAACCTGATTGTGTTTAACACTGAAAAATGCAAGGTTGTCCACCTGGGGAGGAAAAACCCGCAGCATCCTTACAGGCTTGGCAGTGCTACACTGGCTAGCACTATGGAAGAAAGAGACTTGGGGATCATCATTGACCACAAGGTGAACATGAGCTGCAATGGGATGCTGTGGCTAATAAAGCAACCAAAACGCTGGCTTGCATCCATAGATGCTTCTC
>NW_017728906.1:121090578-121093624 GCF_001723895.1 Crocodylus porosus | reverse complement strand
CTATGAAACTATGAAATCTATGAAAGTAGGTGGCCTCCAAAAGGGCCAAGTGTAGTGCCTCAAGCAAGGCACTAAGGGCAGAAACAGTGGCGACAGCCAGGGGTATCCAAGGAAGGTGTGGTGAAGATCCTCCATTCCCCCAAGACAAAAGTGGCAATCTAGCAATGCAGGTGGGTCCATGTGACAGATGAGAGTGGCAGTGGCCAGTATCCCATGATCCACCTACCACTGGAGGTTGACAGTTTTTTTTAACATAAGGGGCTTATAAAGCATGCTACACATGGGATGGACCGGCATGAGTGCTGGTACTGCTATGTGCCTCCCCCACATGATGTCAAGATGAGTGGCAAGAATGCAGGTGTGGCAGACTCAAATCACATATACAGGGACTTCTGGGGGAGTGCATCAAAGTGGATCCGGATACCACAGTCAGTAGGCATGGGAAGAGTCATTAAGGTACAGGGCCCTCTACCCAGGTGGTAGGCCAGAGATTTGGATAACACCCAGTCTAATTGGGCTGCATTGAAGAGGTGTCCCATCTGAATAGTATATGACCAGATGAGTGAGTCAACAAGGCTGCTAGAAGCAAGGCCTGGCAGCCCATGCTGTAGGGTCAGGTTATAGGCCATGGGCTCCTGCAGTTACTGCAGAAACTGTAGATGTTAGGCCTGGGGCAGGAGGTGGAAGACAGCATGCCAGGACCATGCCAGGCTTTGGTAGAAGGGTGGGAGGACACCCCAGTTGGGGAGGGTTGAATCCAGAAGGAAAAGATCCTGGTCCAAACTGAGGCCCCCCACCCGGCTCAAAAACATGACCTATCTGCTGCCAGGGAAGATGGTCTTTGCAGTACAGGAGCTTTTGGAGGGCTTGCAAATGGAAGCCAGCCACCCTGTCCACTAATTCATATAAGCCCTGGCCCTCCTCATCCACCAGAAAATAAAAAATGGCTTGGGGAGCCAATGACACCCATCCCAGAAGAAATCCATGAGAAGTCACTGGAACTTCTCAAGCAAGTCCAGTGGTGGGTCCAACATGGCACATCGTTGTCACAACTTTGCAGCTGCCAGGTTATGGACAATGAGGAACCACCATTGGTAGGAGAGACTGGGTAGATATCAATGCCATCGCTGCAGGTGCAACTCAACACCAAGGTCCTGCCAGTTGGATGGTCCTGCCTAGCATACAGCTCTGCTCAGGGCCAGTGATGGAAGACATAATGGTGAACAACCAGTTAGCCAAATACTTGGCCAGGATCTTGCAATCAGGACACAGGAGGGACACAGACCGCCAGTTCTTGATGCAGCCAAGGTCCCCTTTCTTAGGCAGGATGGTGAGATCTCCTTGGCAACAGCTGAGTGGCATGGTCTGGTCTGTGAGACTCTCATGAAATACACACAGGAGGCAGTGTTACCAGATTTTCCCATCACTTTGGGGTGCAGTCATTTGTTAGAGTTATGGTTTTGGGGTCTCTCTAATTCTATCAATGTGCTGTTTGTGTTTCTTGTGTTATAGAAACTTGTGTTTCTATATGGAGCTCTATCTCTCCCTTCTGCAAGTCCTCACTCCCAGTGGAGCTACCTTGCAAGACTTAGCTTCTATAGGGCTGGGTTCCTCCAAGCACAGAGTCAGGGGAACACACACACACACACCCCTATATAGATTAACAATGCATGTCTGAGCAGGCTGGGTTACTCAGTATTTCCAGGCTGATACCCTCATGTGCCCTGGCTCAGCACATAACTTATTTCAGCAGGATGATAATAAAATACAGTCAACCACAAACACACAGGTTAACAGGGAACATCTGAGCAGGCTGGGTTTGATCAGCACTTTCAGCTGATACCCTCACAGGCCCTGAACTCTGCACCCCCCTTCCCAATCTCTTGTCACAGTCCTGGTAGTAACTCCCTTGATCAGAAAAACCCACAGTTTTTTGAGCATTACAAGGATATTTGGCTTAGGTAAAAGAAGTATTGTTGCAGAGCAAATGGAGAGGTTGAGGAGAAGGAAGGGTAAATGAGGCTGAGAGAGAGAGTATGGCAACCAGCTTGACCATAAAAGTTATAACACTGCATCCCCAGGGTGGAGTGTAGGGTTGCTGCTGTAGCCTTAACACATTAATTCATGTTTTGTATGAATTCTTTTTAACATTGCAGGAATCATAACTTCTGTGCCCTTCATGAGGACTCCTGAGATGACCGAGATTTCATTCTTATATTGAGGAAATACAGGTGGGAAATGGTGGGTTTTTTCTCCTTTACTTATTGTTTGTATCATTCATTGCAGTGTTTCTGCTTTAGCCATTTCCATCACCAGTTCATCCCAAATGCCTGGAGATATATTGCATAATGATTTAATCGTATTCACATATATGGTTACTGTTTGCTTCAGAGGCTGTGCTTTTAGAAGCATATCTGGCATCACTAAGTGGCATCCAGGTTGAAACTCCAGTGTAAGTGTCATATAATTCTATAATTTCAGAAGTATTCTCTATATCGGGGTGTGCAATTATTTTGGGTGCAGGGCCACTTACCGAGTTTTGGCAAGTTGTTGAGGGCCAGATGAGTAGCCCCACTCCCTGACAAGTGTCCCATCCCCTGATTGTCATCGTGGGACCAGAAGTCCTGCCCCCTAACCCCTGACCATTTTCACTGACCTTTGTGACCAGAAGTCCCCAGGAGTAAGTACTTCTTTCTGCAAGGGGTTTTGTCATCTCAGAACCAGAAAAATAACAAATTATATTCTAAAAACATTCTAAAAATTGAATATATTCTACAACATTCATAAATTTGATTTCAAAACCAAATTTGTCCTGATTTACATGTGTTTGTGTAGTGTACACAGAGGTGATTGCACAATAGTTTAAAATGAAGTCTTACTCTTGTATATTGTGGGGGGCATGGGAGGTGGTTATAGGTTTGGTTGGGGGGGGGCACACTGGCCTTGTCATTGGCTCCTGCCAGCTCCCTCCTGGTCCTTCTGCCCCTGGCTCCTGTCATCTTTGACAGGAAGCCAGGAACAGATAAATATTCATTTTCTAAATTTC
>NW_017728906.1:121075412-121089841 GCF_001723895.1 Crocodylus porosus | reverse complement strand
GTGGCATTTCATTTTAATCACAGAAAAATGTGGATTTGAGGTACTTTTTTTCTTGTTGTTCACCACAAAGTATGTGTGGATACTGACAGGGCTGGCTGGGACATGAGGGTGTTTCAGTGTGGGGACTGCCTTCTAACTAGTACCCACACTGAAGTACCCTCGTGTCCCAGCCAGCCCATCCGCTGCACATTGAGCAAGGTCAGAGCAGGGCTGTGCCAGAAGGCTGACTCTCAGAGCCCCCTGCTAGTCATGGCTACTTTGCCCCAGCTCAATATGCTGCGGTCCTGGGTGTACATGCAAACACAGCACCTGAGGCCAATAAATGCCCACGCAAACTGCCAGAGTTTATTTAACTGCATTAATTGCATCAGTTGCTCCCAGCATGAGGATGTATTCTCCTAACACTAGAGTGTTCCCTCCAATATAGTCTTTCACAGACAATTTAGTCTTTGTCACTTTTATAAACCCTTTACACCAGAGGTTCCCAACCACCAGGACATGGGCCTGGTAGTGGGCCATGAAAGGTTGGCTGCCAAGTTGTGGCAAAGCCCCCTGCTTGGACCCCTGTATGTCCACCCAGGTAAGCGGCTTCTGCTTCCAGCATTCACATATGGGGTTAAAGCTGGGTGGTGAGGCAGGCTCAGGAAGGAGGCAACCGGCTCTGTGCTCCCAGTTCTGCTCCCACACCGGTCTGCAGAATAAAAAAGGTTGTTAACTACTGCTTTGCACCTCTGTATCTCAGTTTCTATGATTACATTTACTTGTGCCCTATTATCTATCTTGTAGGTAATGTAGTTTAATTTGCCTGCATTTTAATTAGCCATCCTTTTGAGCTTGTGGGCTATTCTTAAATTGTACTCAAGAACAGTTCTTCCTCCACACTTGAGCCCATTTCTGCACCCACTCCATATATTTTCCTACTTTCTCTGCACATTTTAACATAATGGTTGTCTGTTACAGTTTCTAGGCACTCTCTATATTCATGTTTGTTTCAAAATTTCTGACATTGTTTATTATTTTCTAAGTAACTGCACTTTTAAATTTTAATTGTGGTAGACTTTTCTTTTTCTGGTTTAGTAATAGCATTTACATAATTTCTTGCATACCTTCCTCTAGGACTTTTTTGTATTTTCTTTAACATATCTTTCTGCTTTTTCTGTAGTTTGGCATATACTACTACATTTTCTAACGTCAGCTACCTTTATTTTAGTAATCACTCTTGAACTTTATTATGATAACATCCCAGGACTCAGAACTATCTGATCTTTAATGAAAGAGTCTCTGCGTGTTTCATATTCACAGGACTGACTATTCAGTTGTAGGTCTGTGGCAAATTCTTCCACTGTTTCCTCTTTCTTTTGTGTTCTCATCCGGAACAGATCTCTCTCATAAGTAATATTTTCTTCTAGGAACCCAATGATCTTCAAACATTTTCACCTGTTCAGCAAGGCTTTCTTCTTTGCCTGCTTCCCTCTTTGTATAGTAGGAATTATATACATCAAGTACTTCATTCCCTGTAACTGTTAGAAGCAGAGCAGTATTTCACCCTTCCTCTAATTTGTCTGCTGCTGTGGCTTTCATATATAGCTCAAATTGCTGTATGAAACTTTCCCAGGCATTTTCATCATTCCCCTTTGCTTTCATTCTATAAGGAAGTTACTTGCCATCTCACATGATCTGTAGCACACTCTCACTAGACCTTAATGATTATTTATTACATAAGCATATATATATATATACTTGGGGAGGTGGGGCATGAGACTGAGGGGTAGGGGGTTAGGGAATGGCATGAGTGGAAGGGTGTGGGGAGGGGGTAGTGGCTCTCACCACTGCACGCACTTCACAATGGCATGGGGGCCATGTGCCCCTGGATCTGGGCATGCGGTGAAGACAGGCTGCTGCTGCTGCAGGCTAGGGCCAGGGCTGCTCTGAGCACTTCCCAGTGGAAGGGTTTGGGCCAAGGCTGTGCTCAGGGCAGGAGACAGCAGCACTGGGAGGTGGGTTATGGGTGGGGGTGCAGCCACCCCATAATTTGCCATAGCCCTGCCCCCCCAGTGCTGCCACTGCCTGCCCTGAGCACAGCCTGGCCCAGCCCCACACAGGAAGAGCTCATGGCAGCCCCAGCCCACAGTGGCAGCCCACCCTCACCCCATGCACAGATCCAGGGACACATGAACCCACCCCGTGCCCTCTTAGGGTGCACATAGCAGCAGGAGCTCCCTCCCTCCATGCAGCTCTATCCCATGGCCCACCCCACCCCAGCTGGGGTGGCCCCTGCCCCAGCCCCAGTCCCAGCCCCAGGCCCACTTCTTTCCTAGCTCCAGGGGACTAAATCTGCCTCCCCACACTCCTTCATTCAGGGTACCCTCCACCCCTGCACCACAACAGACTTACCAGCCAGATCCAGCTGCTTTTCATGCTGCCAGGCTATGCTCTTTCCTGCCTGTGTGATGCTGTGTAGCTGCACGCATGCATGGGGCATTCATCAGCCACATTAGTGGCCACATCAGTCAAAAAAAATCCAATTGCCAATACTGTCAATTTTCCTTATATAGGTGCTGATCCAATATGGAACTGATGTTTCAGTGCACCTGTAATATATATATATATGTTTAACTAAGAGCCGGTATAAGTGGTGAGTTTTCAAAATGCAACCTGCACAACTTATAGCTGGCAACCATGTTGGGGGTAATACATATGAGCAGTGGAAATATAATCCTACCAACCAGCTTATGTAAGCACGAGGCATCCATGATGTGCTCAGTTCTCCAGAAGCCTTTGTGGAGAAGGGAGCTTTCTGTCAGGAAGCTTAACCCTCCCTCCCTCTTTCTCCAAGACAGGCACTGAAGAGGACAGTAGAAGTCTTATGTGGGAATAGCAATTTCAGCTGATCCAGTTCACTGGGGAGTCTTTCCAAAATCAAGCAACTTGAGAGCTTGCATATATCAGTTAATCAGTCCCACCCCCAGTCCTAGAAAAAAAGTCCGTGGGAGTGAGGAGACTCTGAGTCTCATGGTGCCAGCAGTCACTATACTGAAAGATCCTATCCCTGCCCCATACATGGCCCTATCCCATTCTTGGATAATTGTTCCCCATTCAAATATTCAACCCCCTTACCTCAAAAAATATATATATTCAGAGGAACACAGCATGAAACTAAAGGACAACATCCAGGAGAGCTCTACCCCAGTGTTGTGTATATGTGTGAGGGGGTGGGGGTGGGGGGCACTAACCTCAGGCAGGTCATACTGGTTTAAGCACTGCATCAATAGATGCCAATTGAGAAGGCATCTTCAGCCATGAGGTCATCATAGCAGAGTCAGATATAGCACTCAAGCTTGATTTTCATGTTGAGCAGTAACTCTGCCTTCTTGGCTGTACCATTAAAGGAAACCACATTCTTCCAAGACTTTCACACTTACTGGAGGACAATTGCATGCAATAAAAGCAAGGTGTACAGGGCAGAGCTCCCCCAGAAACAGCAGTAAATCTTATCCCCACAGCAATGACTGACTTTCACCATGAAAATGTTGTTAGAAAGTACAGTTCCTGTAAGAATAGGTTGGGTTGAGGGGAGGGTTGAGAGCTCTCTCCTGTAATCCAAGGCTGGGGGTTGAGAGCTTCTCCAGCATCCCACAAGCAGGTAGTCCCTTCCCAATTCTGGGAATATCATGAATCTCAGCATGCTCAAAATGAGCAGATCAAGTCCCCACTACAGTTCTTGGGGAGGAACTCACTCTCTTCTTCCTAGCACCATTGCTAGCACCTCTTTCATTCCAGCACTGCTGCAGAACCTACTGTCCACTCATAGTACAATCAAGAACACATTCTCAGAAGATGCTGGGTGATGACTATTAGGGCTGTGGAAAATTTCAATTGGCATTTTGTTTCAAACCTGTTTTGTTGTGTTTCAGGCTCTAAACAGTGAAATTGAAATTTAAAAAAATGCCTTCGAAACAGCTTCAAAATGAAACAAGGGGACTTGAAACATTTTGAAATTTTTTTAACATTTAAAGTTTTGAAGCTAGCCTTACTGTCTTCAGTGCTGGTCCCATGTAGAAAGCAGATTGGGGGCTTGCATGCACCCCTGGGAGGGCTACAGGGGCTGTGCCAGAGTTCTCCCAGGGCGTGTATGCCCCTGAACTGCCTACCAGATGACAGACCAACTCTGGGTGCAGCCCACACCCAGTGCTGGGAAGATCACTGTTGCCGCTGACCCCAGACAGCAGCATGTGGCTCCTGTCATTCCACTCACAGATCGGGGGCATGCAACCCTGGAAGGACTCTGGCACAGCCCCTACAACCCTCCTGGGGGTTCCAGCAGACCCCCCAATCTATGCATAGGATGACAGGAGTCAGGTGCTGAAGCCCTAAACTGGCAGCAGCACTGATCTTCCAGCACTGGTCCCAGCCAGCAGCACCCAGCTCCTCTCATCCAGCAGGAAGATGAGGGGTTTTCCTGCATCTCCAGGAGGGCTGCAGGGGCTGTGCTGGAGTCCTCCCAGGGGTGCATATCCCTGATCTGCCTGCCAGATGACAGACCAGTGCTGGGTGCAGTCCGCATCCAGTGCCAGGAAGATCACTGCTACCACTGGCCCCAGGCAGCAGCACACAGCTCCCGTTATCCCATGCACAGATCAGGGAATGTACCCCTGGGAGGACTCTGACTCAGCCCCTACAGCCCTCCTTGGGGTGCCAGCAGGCCCCCAAACTGTGCATGGGTGGGGAACACCTACATCTGGGTTCCTGAGGTGCAGAAAAGGGGCTCAAGATGGGCACCCACAGTTTTGAAGAAGTGACTTGTGTCTCTCAGAGATGGCAGAATCTCTGAGCCAGGAGTGGCAGTTCATAGACAGGGCCATGGATTACTTTGTGGTGACTGATAACACTCTCAGCTAGCATCATTGCTGTCTCCCTGAAAGATCCATAGGCCCCTGGACTGTGCATGGCAGGAAAGGCTGCAGCCTAGTGTCCCTCAGAATTCTGTACCTCATTCTGGGGAATGTTTCCAGGGATGAAAGGAAGAGAGGCCCTGTGGGTGGGACCTTTGGAGTAGGGTTGGTGGAGTGGACTCAAAGGTATCCTGAGTGGGAGAAAGGGTACTGGAAAGTGGACCTGGGACAAGAAGAGTGGAGTGAGGAATCCAGTGATCTGTGGGGACCACACAGTGAAAGGCTGTGACAACCACCTGTAGCTTCTAGAGGCCCATAAAACAGTTGGCCAGAATGCTCTGGATGACCAGGCATACCTCCTAGTTGGCCTCTCTTGTCATGGATTTTCCCACACTTGATGGAAGTGGTTGATGATGGAGAGGAAGTTGTCAGGGGTGGCATGCTTCCAGATGTTAATGGAACCTCAATTCTTCAGAATGAGGGGTTAGGTGATAACAGTATCCTGGTGCTCAATGTGAGGGGCCAGTTGAGCAACAATGTCCACAAAGGTGTCCTGGAATATTCAGAAGTTCTGGAGCCATTACTCATCATCTCGAGTGCCCAGAATGATCTGCTCCCACTAGTCATCATCACTAGTGGTGAAGGCCCAGAACTGCTGCTCAAAGGTCTGGAGGTGGTGCCAAGCATCTTGAACCCATCCAATGACTTTCATGTGGTTGATGCCATGCCTTCAGGGTGCTCTGGCACTATAAGGTGTGGTAAGTGGCTCAACATAGGAAGGCCAGCTGCTGGCTTGTGAGGATGAAGGCACATGTCATGATGACTATAACTAGGCCATCTATATATCAGGTTGGGAATGTCCCACAACCTCCAGCAAGAGCAGAACTTGCTGCAGCTTGTGGATCTGTGGGCTTGGATATACATAGTAGGGAACCATGGCAGGGTATGGGAAGAGAAACTGATACATAGGCAATTAGCAAGAATGAGCAGTTGTTCCTGACCTCTTTTTGGAAGCTTCAGGGCAGGATGGGAAGGAGGGGCCACTGTGAGAGAGGAATTCCCAAGGGTAGGGTTTTGAGGCATAGCTCCTTGTGTTAGCCAGTAAATCAGGAGTGTATGAGACACTTGGCTGTGCTTAGCAATCTCTACCAGCCCAGGGTGTTCACAGGGCATGCTAGATTGCATGCACAAGGGTCCCCTGTAAGCAGGGATTTGCCAAGAAAAGTCACTCAGGCTAAACTACATAACTAAGATTAGATCTTATTCATGCTTTTTGAATGCTCCCTGCCCCTGAGAGCTGCCTGTTGCTGGGGTGGGACCTTTCACTGGAGTCAGACAGGGCTAGAACTATGCCCTAGCAGTAGGAAGCTGAAATACTCCCCATTCCAAGATCATGATTGGGGAGTGGGAGCTAGGAGATCTTTATCTCCTAGCCCCCACTTCACCATCAGGGAAGCTCCTTGCTGGCAGGGGCTGGGGGTCTGGTTCCTTTCTTACGTCTGTGAGCACAAAGCTGGGTGGGGAACGGGCTCAGGAGTCCATTCTCCACTCATCTCCATGATTCTAGAGCTGGGTGCAGAAGAGGATGGGGAACCTGTTCTCCACAGCTCCATGATTGCAGATCTGGTCAGGGAACAGCTCCCCATCCCCTGCCAGCAGGGATCTCCCAGTATCAGCTCCGCAGTTGTGTGGCTGGCACTGAGGGATCCAGGCAGTGTGGCGGGAATTGTCCACAGCTCTGGCACTGCTCAGCTTCCAGCTCCATGCTGGAGCTGGCAGCTGAGCAATGCAGGAACAGGGCAGCTTTCTGTCCCTGGTCTTTATGCTGCTCAACCCTCAGATCCCCACAAGGTATGAACAAGAATCAGGAACAGACAAAGGCATGTGCTTCATGGGTAGCAGCAGGGCTGAGGCACCAGAGAGTTACCCTGTCCCCTCAGCCCTGGTTCTGCCCATGTAGCATGCACCCCAGTTGACTCCCTCTCCCTGCTCCCTGCCTATCAGAGAACTGTGGCCTTGACAAAACAATGGTCTGGTGGCTAGGAAACTGGCTCCAAGGCAGGACCAAGAGAATAATAATACATGGAACTTAGTCAATAAGGTGTTTGGTGACCAAGGACATCCCTCAGTGGCATGTTCAGTACTCAGACTGGTGCTTTTTAACATATTCATTAATTATTTGGATTTGGGTGTTAAAAGTGGACTGGTAAAGTTCATAGATCACACCAAATTATGGGCAACTGGTCACACAGGTGGATAGGCTTGGGATACAGGCTGACCTGGACAGGCTTGCAAGATGGGCAGATCAAAACCTGATGATGTTCAACACTGAGAAGTGTAAGGTGCTCCACCTGGGGAGAAACAACCCACAACATGCTTACAGACTGGGCAGTGCTACACTTCATAGATTTCATAGATTTAATAGATTTCATAGATATTTGGGCTGGAAGGGAACTTGGAAGATCATTGAGTCTACCCCACACCTGAAGGGCAGGAAGTCAGCTGGGGTCATAGGATCCCAGCAAGATAAGCATCCAATTATGCAATTTACTCTTGAAGTTGTTCAGTGTAGGTGCCTGAACTACCTCTGATGGCAAGCTGTTCCAGACAATGGGGGCTTGGCAGTAAAGAAATTCTTCGTTATGTCTGGCCTGAAACAGTCTTGTATGAGTTTATGACCATTAAACCTCATCATCCCCTGGGGTGTTCTGGTGAACAAAATTTCCCCCAGATACTGGTGGTCACTCCTGATAAACTTATAGGTGGCCATCACATCACCCCTGAGCCTGTGCTTTTCCGGGCTAATGAACCCCATGGCCTGTTATCGTAAGGTCTGTTTACCTGACCTCTGATCATGTGTGTGGCTTTTCTCTGCACTCTCTCAAGCTTCTCTACATCCTTTTTGAACTGTGGAGCCCAAAACTGGATGCCGTACTCCAGCTGCAGCCTCACCAAGGCCGAGTACAAAGGAAGAATGACATCCCAGGATTTGCTTGAGAAGCATCTATGATGCAAGCCAGTGTTTTGGTCACTTTACTAGCTGCAGCATTGCATTTCAGGCTCATGTTCATCTTGTGGTCAATGATGACCCCCAAGTCTCTTTCTTCCATAGTGCTAGCCAGCATAGCACTACCGAGCCTATAAGGATGCTGCAGGTTATTCTTCCCAAGGTGGAGAACCTTGCATTTTTCAGTGTTAAACACCATCAGGTTCTCATCCGCCCATTTGCTAAGCCTGTCCAGGTCAGCCTGGATCACTTACTAGCACCAAAACCAGAAGAGACCTGGGGGTTTTGATAGACCATTGTTACCTCTCAGATCTGTGTTCTTGGGGAACCCTGGCACAGTACGCAGGCTGTCTGACTGACAAAAGACTCAGCTCCCCACTCTCCCCCTGCCTGAAAGGACTTACAAAAGACAATGAAGATGCAATGAGAGACACACCTCACACCTAAAGTCCTCCAGACAAGGAGTGAAGCAGCTCTCCTGGTCTCATTTACATTGGACATGGAACCAGATGACAACTCATTTTCATGGGAGATGGTACAGGAATGCACCTTCATTAGCATCCAGGATGGATAACAGATTCCAAGGCAAGGACTACACTGAATTCTGGGACCAGAGAAGCAGGGGAGCACTGCATGATACAGGATCTCTGCTCCAAATGCTAATCAATGCACATCTGTACACATCCAGCTCAGCATTTATCAGACCAACTCTAGTAATGACTCCTCTATTGGCACCCAAAAAACTGAATCTGCCTATCTGTATTGTGAGCTCCCTCTGAGTAATGCCACCCATAGCCAGGAGTGATGACTTCCTATTACACAGCATATGAGCCACCATTTACCCATAAACAAACCTACTGTTCTCCCTTGAGCCACTGTTAGTTCTCTACAAAAACCCCATACCTAAGCTCAAGTTTCTGTCCTGGTGCTTGGATCCATTAGCTGCATCAGTTCCTCTCCTTTTCTGCTTGGAATCCCTCCAGTAATCATGCTGAGGGCTCTGCCTGGAATCCCTCCAGTAATCATGCAAGCTCCAACAAATACCTGGGAACCTTGACTGGTTCAAGCTTTGCTGAGTGGTGAGACCCCAACACTCTCTCAGTCTCTCTCTCTCTTTCTCTCTGACTCCAGGAACCTGACTTTTGCTTTCTTATCCAGGCACAGCTTTCTAAACTTGACTTTTGCTAATGAAATTTGAGCTAGGCTTCCCCAAATACCTAATTGAAATGATGTAATATTGTAACTGTTTTACTTGTCTCTCTTATATTGCTATTACTACTGGTATCATCATAAGTTCATATACCTGGCAATAAATAACTTTTATGGTCAAGCTGGTTGTTATACTATCTCCGAATCTCACTTACTCTTCTTTCCCCTTGACATTTGATCTGCAGCAATGCTTCTTTTATGTAAACCAAAGATCCCTGTAATGCCTAAAACTATGGTGGGGTCTGCTCATCGAGGGAGTTACTACTTGTGACAAGAGATTGGGATGTGCTAAGTTTTGAGGCGCATGAGGATATCAGCTGAAAGTGCTGATCAGACCCAGCCTGCTCAGACATACTCTGTTAGTGTGTCTGTAGTGTGTCTACCTATATTTATTATTGTCCTGCTGAAATAAGGGATGAAATGAGTTCAAGACACGTGAGGCTGTCAGCCTCCCAATGCTGGATAGTCTGGCCTCACTCAGATGCACTCTGTTAACCCGTGTGCTTGTGTCTGACTGCATTGCCCTGATCAGCTGAGTTCAGGGCACATGAGGGTGTTAGCCTGTCAATGCTGAATAACCCAGCCTGACTCAGGCATGTCCTGTTAATCTCTGTGTGTATATTTGTTTGACTGATTTGGTGTACACCCTAGGAAAGGTAGTCCCAGACACAGCCGGTCTCCCAGTGGCACTATGTGAATGGGCACACACTGCAACCTGAGGGGTCCCCTTGGGGTGTGTGGCCTCCCCCTCTGAAGCCTCAGAGGCTGTTGCCCTGAGGGGTCAGGCCAATGCTCAGGATCTCAATATTACACTGTTAGACAGGAGGGCATTGTGTACAACTGCACATGCATACATAAAATCAATTAAGCACACACTCACGAGGTGCACACACCCCTATTAGGCAAACACACTCACACTACCAGCTCAGGCACATACACTATACACCCCAAACATTAGACACATATCACTAATTTGTATATCATTCACACAATGCCGCATATATATATAGACACACACAAACACAAACAGACTAGCAACTCAGATACACACATGTTCAAAATAATTAGTCTAGGTTCACGCACACTACACACACCAAATTTGGACAGAGTCAGTTACCAGTTACCAACATCTGCACATTCAATACACATATGCAGATTACTAATTCATATACCACACACACACACACAATATCTATCTATCTATCTATCTATATATGTGTATTTAATAATTTACACACATACCACCCACCTACACATATACACAAGTGAGTTCCTAAGTTGGGTTTTGTGATATGTATGTATGTATGTATGTGCTTGGTGTACTTGGGAAACCTGGAGAAAGGTTAAGGTAAGAAAGTAGAGGTGTAGGAGGTTAAAGTTACCAGGACCAGGATTAGACTACAGGGGCCTGGGCTGAAGAACTGAGGCTTGGGGGTTAACTTTAGGTTAATTGATCTTAATTGATTAAAAGACAATGCCCAAAGCCAGCAGAACAGGGAAGCATGCCAGCACAGAGTCTGGGATCGGAACCAGAGCTATGGGAGAGCTGAAAAGGTAGATGGGGAGAGGAGGGAAAAATGGGACTAAAGGAAAGTGTGGCTGTTAAAGAGGAGCTCTGGATGTGGGGAGCCAGAGAAGTTGCAGAGAGTAGCTGTAGGTGCTGGAAGCTGGAGAGAACTGCAGAACAGCTAGTAGGAAATGGGAAGCTTCAGGAGGTGGGGGGAAGCCTGAAAACAGAGAGAGCAGCAGAAAATCACAGGAAAAGCAGCAGGGACAGAAGGAAAGCAAGGAGAGGCTGAGAGGTGGCAGAAAAGGGGAGATGGACTTGGGAGAAGATGGGGAAACTAGCAGAGAGGGTGGGAATTGGAGCTGAGAGAGAGAGAGAGGCTGGAATTTAAGATCAGGAAGGGACTGGGATTCAGTAAAACATGACCCAACTTGGGTTTGCAAATGACAGTGGTTTTATTGAACAGGGGAGATGGTGACACGATGCCAAATTGATTGCCTTGCACCCACACCCACATCCACACAATGGCAGCAGGGGTTAAAGAGGCTTGGTGCAGGGGCTGAAATCCACTGAAGTCCAGGAAGAGAGAGAGAGAGAGAGAGAGAGTCCAAATTGTAGGAGCAGGTATGCAGGTAATATCTACCTATCCAGATTGGAAGGGGTCCTTGTCCAGTAGATGGTGTCCAGAGGGGGTCACCGGCAGGGTCTCTGGGGTGGATAGGTGACATGAAGCTGGTCTGGTCTGGATGGAAATGGCATTCCCACTTGGTCTGTCTTCTCTGTCCCTCTTTATAGGGGCAGACCGTGTGTGACCCTAGTAACAGGAGGCATGCCCAGGCAACATACAGCCCCTGGCGTAATGAGTATGTGTGCTCCATGCAGGGATGTGCAGTTTCGGGTGTCTGTTATGGTGAGAGTTGCTGGTTTTGCAGGGTCTTTTGTCTTTCAAATGCTGGTCTTGTCTCTGTTCCTGGGTGAGGCCCCGGTTCCTAGATGAATCAATGTGAGGTGATGGCCCAGTAGTTACAGGCCATTCAGTAGAGGCCTGATACCATTTTATTTCAGTCATACCCAATCTTTCTCATTCATCCAGGAACAAATTTGCATGGGAGGGGTACAATGAATCATATTGTTGCAACATGGGATGCCCAGGCAGAGGAAAGAAGCCGGAGACTTGACATATAAAATGGAAACTTGACATGACTTTGGTTCACTTACAAACACAGGCCTAAACCATACAATATCCATTAGAAACAATAAAAATCAATACAAACCTAATAATAATACAATATAAAACAGTGGATATCCAATACCAAAAACTTGATACCAAAAAAAAAATGTTTAAAGCTTATACTTAGTTTGAACTCACTTATATTTATCTATAGGGAATAGTGAGGGAGAGAAAAAGTCATAAATGGTTGGGGAAGGGGAGGAAATGCAATTTAAAAAAGAGAAGAAGAAACTGGAGGTTTCGCTACAAGGCTTCTACTGAGATGGAGCCTATGGTTCTGGGCTTCACAGAGACAGAACCCCTGGCTCTCAGCTGTGGGGGCTTCCTGTCCCTTTTTCAGGCTCTGGGGTCTGGGAGCATGGCCACCTCCCCTTGTGAGGTCTGCTCCCTTTTGGGTTCTCTGGCATGCCCGCTCAAGGAGCTCCAGGCCACAGTCCAGTGACTGTGTGTCATTGGGGATAGACTCCTACTGCCAGGCCCTTCTCCCTTTGGAGGCAGAGGGTAGACCATGGTCACCCTCCAGGACATGGGAGGACTCAGGGACCTCCCATTATGTCCAGCCAAGGGGTTGGACCAAGGTGCTCAAGGGCCCCAAGGACTGCTTCACCAAGGTCCCTGCCCCATTGGAATTTTGCAACAAGTATGAACCTCTTGCAGCCCCAGCAGAGCCTTCGAAGCTGCCAGCTCCCACAGGCAACACACACTCAGCTGTAGCTACTATCCCCACTCTCCCTAAGACAAAGCACAAAGTGTTTGTCATGGGAAACTCCATCCTGAAGGGGACTGATGGGGCAATCTGCCACACTGGCACCTTAGCCCAGGAAGTCTGCCGCCTCCCAGGAACTCATATCCAAGACAATGCGGAGAAGATCCCTGAGCTCCTCCAGCTCACTGACCACTACCCTATGCTCCTTATCCATGTGGGCACAAATGACACAGCTCAGAGTGCCCCCAGCTGGGTCATGAAGCACTACAGGGATTTGGGAGTGGAGTTTAAGCGTTGGGGGTGCAGGTGGTGTTCTCTTTGATCTTTCCAGCCTCAGGCTATGGGCTAAGGAAGGAAAAGAAGATCAAAGTAGTGAACCAAAGACTGTGGCACTGGTGTCATCAGAAAGGCTTCAGCTTCCATGACCACAGTCTTCTCTTTGGTGAGAGAGGCAGTGAGCTGCTGGGAAGGGATGGTCTCCACCTCTCTTTGCTGGGGATGAGGCTCTTCTCAACCAGACTGGATGACCTGCTCCACCGAGCATTAAACTAAACCCTGTGGGAGATGTGGGGACTATTGCCACTGCTAGCCTGATGAGCAAACCTTGCAAAGCCAGAAATCCTAGGCACTTAAGGGATCCCACCCCTATCCCAGCCCTGGAATAATATGTGGGCAAGGCAAGGGCCCCCCAAGGGACACTTGCCTGCCTGTACACAAATGCCAGGAGCTTGGGGAACAAGCAGGAGGAACTTGTCCTCCTGCTCAACACAAACAATTACAATGTCATAGGGATAATGGAGACCTGGTGGGACTCAACCCATGACTGGGCCACAGGTATAGATGGCTATACTTTGTAAAGGAGAGATGAAGTGGATAAAAGGGGTGGGGGTGTAGCTCTCTATATCAAGGAAAGTTATGTGTTCCTGCAAGCTGACACTGGCACCCAGGATGGATGACTAGAGACCCCCTGGGTAAAAATCCGTGGGGAACATGGCACAGGGGACACAATAGTGGGAGTCTACTACAGAACTCCAACTCAGGAACAAGAGCTGACCAGCAGTTCACCAGGGAATTGGCCAAGGCCACATGCTGCCAATCCATGGTTGTCATGGGAGACTTCAAGTACCTGGATATCTCATGGGAAGAGCACTTAGCCAAATCTGAATGGTTGCAAGGCTTTCTCACAAAGGTGGATGAGCTCAATGTGAAGCAAGAAGTCTACTGACCAACAAAAGGCAAAGCACTGCTCAACCTGGTACTGGCAATGGGGGATGACCTTATAAGCGAACTAACAATCAAAGGGAAGCTGGGTGACAGTGACCACGAGCTGATCACTTTCACCATCTGATGTAAAGCTGGCAAGTCAGCAATACAGAAGTCCTCGACTTCAGGAAAGCTGACTTTGACAAGCTAAGGAAGCTTGTCAATGAGGCCTGAAGCGACCATGACCCAGAGAGGAGTGGAGGTCAGGAAGAGTGGTCGCTCCTCAAGGGAAGAATCCTGGATTCACAAGCTCAGGCTATTCTGTCTCAGAGGAAACAAGAAGTCCTTTTTTTAAATACATAGGGGACAAAAAGAAGGGACTGGGTAATGTGGGGCCCCTGCAAGACTCGCTAGGAAATTAGGTAGTCACACCAGACGACAAAGCTAACCTGTTTAATAACTTCTTTGCCTCCATTTTCCTAAGCAGGGACTGTATCAGCCCCCCAACTGGGCCCCTGTCAGGCCCCAGGAGAGGGGCATCTAGGCCAAGGGTCAGTGAGGATCTAGTCAGGGAACTTCTGGAGGGACTGGATGTATTTAAATCAGGTAGTCTGGACGATCTCCACCCCAGAGTGCTGAGGAAATTAGCTGAGGTCATTGCAGGACCCCTGGCA
>NW_017728906.1:121062663-121075312 GCF_001723895.1 Crocodylus porosus | reverse complement strand
CCCAGTACTCTTTCCTGCCATGGCAGGGGGTCAGACTTGATGATCTGCTCAGGTCCCTTCCAACCCTACTAACTATGAAACTATGAAAGGCAGCAAAAAAGCACAGTGGCCACCTTGACTCTGCAGAGAACTAGCAGACCTCCTGTATCTGAAAACAAAGGCCTACAAAGGATGAAGGATGGGATCCACCTCCAAGGAGGAATATTCTGCACTGGTCCAAACCTGAGAGAGTGAACCAGAAAAGCCAAGGCTGCTACTGAACTCCAACTGGCTACAAGTACCAAGGACAATAAAAAGTCCTTTTGTAGATATGTGGGGACCATAGGAAAAGCACAAGCAACACTGGACCCCTGCTATATCAGATGGGACAGTTGACAACTGATACCCAGGAAAAAGCCAACTTGCTAAATGGGTATTTTGTGTCAGTTTTTCGCCAGTCCTACGGGATGCCTCTGTTCATTACAGGACAGGAAGGCCTGGGTGGTGGAAATTCTTTACTCTCCATCAATGCTGACCTTGTAAAGAAATACCTTGAGAGGCTGGGTATCTTCAAGTCAGCTTGCCTTGACAGCTTACACCCCAGGGTACTCAAGGAGCTAGCAAGCATTGTAGCTCAGCCCCTGGCATGGATCTTGGAGAACTCTTGGTGATCTGGTGAAGTGTCCAATGATTGGAAGAAGGCCAATGTGGTGTCAAGAAAGGAAGGAAAATGGATCCAGCAAACTACAGGCCCATCAGACTGACATCTATCCCAGGGAAGATCCTAGAAAAGATTATCAAAGAGACCATTCTCAACAGACTGGCCGATGGTAAGATCCTGAGGGATAGCCAGCAGGGGTGTGTCGCAGGTAGGTCTTGCTTGACCAATCTTATTTTCTTTTACAACCAGGTGACCTATCACCTGGACAAGGGGGAAGGGGATGTCGTATATCTTGACTATAAAAAAGCCTTTGTTCTGGTATCCCATGATCACCTTTTAGCAAAACTGGCCAACTACAGCCTTGGCTTCACCATCGTCTGCTGGCTTCGTGGTCAGACCCAGAGGGCGGTGGTTGACATAAGTCATTCAATGTGTTTTTCTGTGACCAGTGGGGTCCCTCAAGGCTCTGTCATTGGGCCTATATTATTCAACATCTTCATTAATGACGTGAACATTGCAGTCAGAAGCAGACTGGCCAAGTTCACTGATGACACCAAACTTTGGGGTAAAGCATCCACACCTGAGGACAGGAGAGTGATCCAGGCTGACCTTAACAGGCTCAGAAAATGGGTGGACAAGAACCTGATGGTGTTTAATGCTGAAAAATGCAAGGTTCTCCACTTTGGGAAGAAAAACCCACAGGATGCTTATAGACTCAGCAGTGCTATGCTGGCTAGCATTACACATGAAAAGGACTTGGGGATCATGATTGAACACAATGTGAGCATGAGCTTTTAAAGTGATGCTGCAGCTAGTAAAGGAAGCAAAATGCTGGCTTGCATCCATAGATGCTCCTCAAGCAAATCCTGGGACATCATTCCCCCATTGTACTCAGCCTTGGTGAGGCCACAGCTGGAGTACTGCATCCAGTTTTGGGCTCCACAATTCAAAAAGGATGTGGAGAAGCTTAAGAGAGCCCAAAGGAGAGCCACACACATGATCAAAGATCAGGAAACAAATCTTATGATGAGAGGCTGAGAGCTATGGGACTCTTCAGCCTAGAAAAGAGCAGGCTCAGGGGTGATCTGGTGGCCACCTATAAGTTTATTAGGGGTGCTCACCAGGCTCTGGGGGGATGTCTGCTCACCAGAGTGTCCCAAGTGATAACAAGATTGAATGGTTACCTTGCTGGGGTCATCTGACCCTAGCAGTCTTGCCTGCCCAAGCACAGGGGACAGGGGGAGGGGTGGACCTGATGATCTCGAGAGGTCTCTTCCAGCCCCTAACATCTATAAATCTATGGATCCCTGGGGGAAGCCAGGATCTCAGAAATATTAGAACTGGTGGGCGGGAGTGGGGGAGGCAGGGTGATGGGTATGCAGAACTAGGATCAGGGGGATGGAGAAGCAATGCCAGGACTGGGAGGCAGATGTGAGGGGCAAGCTGCATCAGTCCCCACTACTGCTTCCCCCTCCTATCTTCCCCCATTCCCCAGTGCTGTTTCCTCCCTGGGTTTCCCCTCCATCCCTGGTGCTGCATCCCCCTGTGCCTCCTTCCCAATCCCTGGTGCTATTTCCCCCCAACTCCTTTCCTCCATTCCTGGTGCTTTTTACCTCTCGCACCTTCCCTGGATCCCCAGTGCTGCTTCTCCCTCATGTATCCCCATCCTGGAGCAGCTTTCCCACCATGTATCCCCAGCCAGTTTCAGGGATGCTTCCTCCTCATGTCTTCCCCCCACCACCCTTGGTCCCTGGCACTGCTTTCTCCTCATGTCTCCCCCTCAGTTTCTGCACTATTCCCCACACCATCTCCACACCCCTGTGTCCCCAGTGCTCCCTGGTACCAGCTCTGCTTACCCCCACACTCAGGGATCATCACAAGCCAGTGTCACTGAACCAGGCTGCAATCCCAAATTCTATGTGGCTGCGAGCGGTCCCCCACTCACAGAAAGTTCTTCCCCACTCCCTCGAGCCCAGGCCTGATCCCTGTGTCCTGTGTCAGCCCAGGACTGGCACCCAGGGGATCCTGGAGCCTCCCCTGGTGGCTGCTGGGAGGCAGAGCAGGGAAGGGGTCAGAAACAGCCCTGGATTGAACTATTCCCATTGGGAGTAAATTTGCTCCTGACAGGGGTACACATGTAGACATAGGCCCAGGAGTGCTTTAATGTGCATTAATTGCACATGTAAATGTGCCCTTAGAGTGCATCAAGCTCAGTCCCACAAGGGTCAATTCTGGGTGGATGCAATGTAAGTATAGAAGAGTGGGTGGGTAGAAAGGCATGGACATGGAAAGTGTGAACTAAGTGAATACACAAAGCTCTTGGGTCATAGGCAATGTCTTTTATTAGACCAACTAAATAGTAGCAAAAAATTCCTTTCTTTGTAAGCTTTTGGGTGCATGCACCCTTTTCCAGGCTGAGCAAAATTCAAAGACTGTAAAAGTCCTCCTAAGTAAAAAAATAAATTCCGGGAGAGGTAGAGACACAGGGGAGGTAGTGACTGGAAGTATATTCCCCTGGAAATCTGTGATAGTGTTGTTCTGTGATGTGCAGATTAGGCTGTCTTGTTCCCTGGAGGTGTCTGATGTTAGAGGGAGCCAGGGAGGTGAAAAAAATCCTTCCTTCTTGTTTAGCAATGAAGTTTACTTTTCCAAGTGACTAAAATAAATTTATGATATTTTCCATGTTTCAGGGATCTATTTTATAGCCATGTTGGCCTGAGAAAAAGAGATACACAAATAGATCCCTGAAACATGGAAGATGTATTTTAGCCATTCAGAAAAGTCAATTTCATTGTTTCAAATAAAACTTCAAATACACCTAGCTGTCTCTGAGCAGATGTGTTTAACCAGTTCTTAGACAGACAAGGCCCTTTGGGTAAATGTGATATCTTTTATTAGACCAGCTAAATAGTTGGAGAACAAAAATTATTTACAAGCTTCCAGGCACAAACACCCTTCTTCAGGCATAGCGAGAGTCTGCTGTTGTTTTTGTGTTTTCCATGATTTAAATGAAACACCACTAATATATAGATACATAATTTTAATCACCAAAAAATGTGCCTTTGGAGTTCTTTTTTTAAATAAAAAGTTGGGGATTTTTTTTAAATCAGAGAAAACCAGGATCCCTGATGATAAAATAGGCTGATAAGGAGAATCTATGATGAAAGGTCCACAGAATAATACCATAGGAAACTAAACAACCTCTTGAAGATGCTACTTCCAGGAATGCAGGAGATTTATGATTACACCCAGCAAAAACCCACCTTTTACTTATTACTCAAGATCTGCAAATCTGACAACCCAGATTGCCGCGCTGTCTCTGGAACTAACATGGACCGGAGGACAGTTTGTGGTTCTGTTGGTTCTCTCCTATTGCCATATGACATGGAAGCTGTCAACTATTTGATGGACATGAGAGATTTCCTAAAGAAACTAGGTTTAAAACTGACAAGTTTGTAGCAAACACCATATTAGCTGTTATAGATATCACATCCCAACATCGCCCATGGAGACAGGATTATAGCCATAATGAAAACTATCCCTGATTATGACAATGATTCTATTTACACAGAACTTTCCCACTGTCTTCTGACATGAAACTATTTCAGGTTTGAGGACTCCCTCTACCTACAAACTAATTACATAGCCATGGACCCAAGCATGGCTTCTAATTTGCTACCTATAATGAACATGTGGACATGACCTAGGAGCAAGTTTGCCATTATGATGCCAGCCTCAAGCTAGCTCTAGGGCTCTGTGCTAGGAGCCTCTTCTGAAGCCCCAGGGCTGAACTGCCTCTATAGCAACCTCTGCCTCAGGTTTTAAAAGCATGCAGGTATTTTGAACCCTAAAACACACTATAGAGGGGTCTGGAGGCACTCCAGGCCACTGTGCCCCTCTGGGAAGGCCACAGCTCAGCTCTGACAGCCTGCCTGTACCCCAGCACCACTATCTCACAGTACAGTGTTGTGTGTCTACCAGGACCATGCCTTCCAGGCCAGCAGGATGCTACAGATTCCTGTAGCCTATGGCCTGGCCTGTAAGACCCCATGCCCAGCTTCAGGCAGTTTTTGGCCAGCAGGGCCAGCTCCACCTGCCTATGGCATGGCATCACTGCCAGTAAGCAACAAGTGGAGCCACTGGGCATTCCAGATCTAGCCACACAGAAAGGCCTGCACTGGGCAAAGGACCCTCCCCATCCCTATCATTGCCCCCAGCCCTGCCCTTTCTTCCCACCCAGCCTGCTCACAGTCCCCTGAGATCAGGTAATTCCCCCTACCCACAGCACAGCAGGTGACAGTGCCACACTTTATTGAGCTGCCCATACCCCCACAACTAGGTGGGCATAGGACTTTCACATATTAAGGAACACTTCAATGCTGGTGGTGGTGTCCTCCTTATCCGCAGGGGGCAGAGATGTATGGACCAGCCATAGGTAGCCTTCCAGGTGGAAGTAAAGGTTCTGGGGCAGCCCAAGCCTTCCCCCTATACCACTGGAGCTCAGGGTCCCATACCAGTGTGCAAGTGTGTCCAGGACATCATGATGATCAGCAGCAGTAGGACATAGTGGGTTGGGCACCCTTTGGCTTATGTAAACAGCTCCTCATGCACTGTCCATGACACATGCATTAGGGGAATGCTCAGGGCAAAGTGCTGGAACACCAGGGGTTGACCCTGGGGCACTTCCCCAGAGAGGCACCCTATGGAGAGGTGGGGGCATAGACAGTTCCTTATCCCAGTTGACTGGGAGACCTGTTCCCCCATCCTTGGCACTGTGGCTGGTTGACAGCACAGGAGAGTGGTTGGCCTGCAGGAGAAGTAGGAGCATCAGATTCTGAAGCCATGGCAGCAGGTGCTACCAAAAGCCTGGCCTGGCCTGGCCTGCCCTGGGAATGGAACAAGGGAGGCAGGCTATCTACAGCTAGCACCCAGTGACCTCCCAGCCCCTGGAGAACAAACAGGAATGGATAACTCACCCATCAGCCACCTTGTCCTGGGCCTGCTTACCTGATTTACCATGGTCCCTGGGCACCCATGCACACCTGACCCCAGATCTGAGGCCAGGCAGTTCATGGCCCCTGGTGCAGAGCATCTTATCTGAGAAATTTTGCAAACTCTCACAAACATCCTCTGTTTCATGGCTCTGCAGGGCCCACAGTTCCACCAGAGGTGGATGCAAGGCTGCAACATCCTCCTGCAGCAGCTGGTGATATCACCGGATCAGCGGGAGGACTCATGGGCCTGGTGGGCTGAAGGCATCATGTACAAAGACATCTGAGACCAGTATGAGGAAGTGCAAGACCAGGCACACTGGGAGTTCTGGACAGAGATCCTGGCCCTAGAGCACAAGTAGCTGCAGCTGCAGCTGCTGTGGGAACAGAATGTCATCCTGGGCTCTTGCAGTTCAGGCCACAGATGATAACTGCTGGGTGCTGAAAACTGATCTAGCCCTGGCAGTCACCTTTGTGCTGCCCACTGTCCAATACTCAACCCTAGCCCTGCCTTCCCCTGCTGCCCCACAGGAGGCTCTTGCCTGGGCCTGGGAGGAGGTCATGCACTGCCTCCAGCAAGCAGGAGCTCCTGGCCTAGCCCCCACCCCAGATCTGGTGCTACACAGGCCCCTTCCATCCCTACTGGGGCCCAGCCCTGCCACTTGCTCTGGCTCCACACAGGCACAGAGCCAGAGCCTCTTGGAGCAGGGCCAGGACCATATGCCAGCCCTGTTCCTTGTTGCCAGAGGACAAGCTACCTGCATTGGGATTCTAGTGGCTACCATCACCCCTGGGTGAGCCCCCCACCAATTGTACTTGCTGTGATGTCCACACCCATGGGGTAATAGCCAAAAGCCAGCTGCTGGCCACTTGCCCTCAAGCTCTGCTTCTTAGCTACCCCCACCCCACCCCACAGCCCCTTCCTAGGATGGAACACAAAGGACATTGTAATTAGTTTTCATGGGGAAGAAGGATTTTTATTGTTGGTAGGTAGACTGGGTGGGGGAGGGGCTCTATTTATTGAGGAGGAAGTGGGGAGGAGTTCTATGGTTGATGTAAGGGAAATAAAAACTTGTTTTTGTGAGATGTGTATGCAGTGATTGTGGTGCTGGAGGTAGGCACAGGGGTTGGAGGGTCTGTGGGTGGAGGTGCAGGTGAGCTAGAGAGGGGAGTGATGGACGAGATTTTTGGCCAGGGCTTCTCAGACCTGGTGCCCCAGCCCCTGCTTCTGGATGCATGGATCTCTTGTTGCCTCAGCTGGGGGTGGGTGGTACCAGTCCTACCTAGGCAGCAGTTGAAGTATGCCTGGCAGGGGTCCAGGTGGCTGGTGTAGGGCAGCATGAGTCAGGGCATGAATGAGTAGGCAGAGTCCCTGATGAGGAAGGGTGGGACAGCCATGACACCCAATTGCAGGTCCAGGACCCCTCGTGGCAAGTGGTCACTCTCCACCAGGCCCAGCAGGCTGGAGTTTCCAAAAGACATGGGCATCATGGGTGCTGCCAAGCAAGTTGGTGCTCACATGCATGAAGGTCCATGGTGGTCCACAATGGCCTGAAGCACCACAGAGTGAAAGCCCCTGCAGCTGTTATAGGGGTGGTCTCCATGCAGGCAGGTGGGCCCCATTAAAGGCCCTGAGGCACTGGGTGAATCCCAGAGCACAGAACCCTACCACCACTGACAGGGAGTCATGCACATTGACCACAGTGTCTTCCATCATGGCCACTCAAATCAACAGACCCAGAACCTATCCTGACCTGCTACAATAACAAACCCATGACCAGAACAAGAGAATCTTTCCTGCTGTAACCTTTCCAGCTTGAAGACCTTAGACATATCATCAGGGATCCTGGTTTTCTCTTTAAAAAAAAAAAAGGGAAAAAAAGATCCCCAATTTAGGGGTATAAAAAGTAATCCCAAATTAATATTTTCCCATTATTAAAATGAAACACTATATCTATCTATCTAGTGGCATTTCATTTTAATCACAGAAAATGTGGGTTTAGGGTTACTTTTTTAAATCTGAAAATTGGGGATTTTTTTTTAAAGAGAAAATCAGGATCCCTGATATTCAGTCACTTTGTGCACATCTACACGTGTGTTCTAATGCACAGTAGCCTATTCTACTGCACATTACAGTGTTATGTCTAAAACAAAGCTAACCTGCTAATGTAAAGTAGAATTAATCTATTGTGCATTAAGCATCACTAAAAAGGTGTTCACATTTGCTATGCCTTTATGTAGTACCTCACAGTAGAGATACTACACTTAATGTGCAGTAGCAAAAGCACATTAATGAACATGTAGACACATCCATTAATTGCATGTGTAGAGGTACCTAGGAAAGGCAAGATTATATGTGGTGGAGTGAACCTTTAGATAGTCTGCTTTCAATTACCTGTCAAAAGAAATGGAAATTTTAATTTTGGAGTTAAAACATACTTTTGATTTTTTTAAACAAATGTGTGTGGTATGAACCTTTCAATGAACTTATTTTTATAGTCAAAAAATGATTGGTCAAAAATTTCAACAAGCTGTTGATTCAAAGTTAAATGGAAGAATGGGAAGCAGGAATATGGAACATTCACTTACATTAATATGTTTTGCTTAAAGCAACCTTCTAGTTAGTGCTGAGCAGTACTAGCATATAGGCTTATTATAAAATGATTCCCCATAGCCTTTGAGCTATCTAAAATCTATAATTTACAAGTAATTGATTTTTTTCTTAAAACATTCTTCCCCAGCCAAACAAGAATGAACAAAATAATTTGACATCAAAAGTTTTTTGGCAAGAAACATTCCTGAAGTACTTTTAATCATTTTAAAAAAACCAAAAACCAAATATTCAGTATTTTCTAACCCCTCTATTTTTCTCTCATTTTTCCCCAATAAAGTCATATTTTTAAATAAGTTCTACCCTAATGTGATAGTAACTGTTATGCTGATTTTTTTTCATTTAAAGTAAAAACTCATTTGAACATTTTAAATTACCTTTGTGCTCCATTTAATAAAAATCTCTTCTATTACTTTGCTCATTTTCTGCCTTGGAAAAAAAAAGGGTTCATAATTTTTTTACTCCATTTTTATCTCTTAGCAGCAGCATCTCCCTTTCTGTGTACATTTTTTACTTTCTGACTGTCCATTCCCAGATTCTGACAAAGTAAATGACCCTTGTGGATATGTAAGATATTCATGGTGTAAAATGTAGGTGGCTAAACAAACATAACTAGTAGGTGTTATACTCAAGACTCACTCATATTTTAGCCACAAAAGCTTAGTGGTTAGAGCATGTTACCCGGGAAGCCAGAGACCAAAGCTCTAGGCCCTTTTCATACAATCAAGGCTTGAACTTGTATCTCTCAAACTTCCCAGGATGATGCTTCATGGTAAGCCTTCTTTAGCATTCCTTTTGAAGCTGGCCACTGGTATGTCAAGGTAGAGCAAGATGCAGTGCCGTGAGAAAGGAAAAAAGCTAGCCAGATGGTATGTGACTCAGTAAGATGAATTATGGCCTGGATTCCAGTCTTGCTTCTAATGATGCAGAAATTTCTCCCACACAGTGTCTTCTGTCCATCTTTACAATCACCAAGGGAGTACTGCAGAGTGTAATTCCTGATCTGTTGCATGCTGGGTAAACCACTGCACTGTGAAGTCAGAGAGATGAAGGTTCAAAACCCCTTTGTGCAAGACGGACTTTTAGCTTCATGAGTGCATTAAGCATTCGGGTACTGGGTGTATGTGTTTCCAGGACTTCAGTTCAAATTTATCCAAAGGTTCTTAAAGAATGGGGCAAGTGTGTAGTAGTTGCAGTGTGAGAAGGCACTTAAAATTTTAAGATTGCCCCAAGGACAAAAATACAGGAGTTCTGTTCCAGCAGAATTGTAATTACTCTGTTTGGCAGCTATGTCTGAGATGAATTTTGGCCATTTGAGTCACTCTCTGCTCTTGTGCTCAAGGCAGCCATTTTTTAAATTCACTCACATCTCTGTCAACCAATAGGTAAAGTGTTCAAAATTAAGTAACATTATTTTGAAGGTCGCTGCATCTTCAGTCCCTTCTGATGTATTCTTGCATTGCTAATTTAGATTTTATGCTATGTCAGCATAGTCACAGAAGCCTGTATTTTTCTCTTCCTTTCCATAAAACTACCAGTGATATTTTAATCTTTTAATCAATCCTTTAAATGGCCTGTCACTTAAAGTAACTGAAGTCTAGTGTTTATGGTTTAATTTCAGATTTTTGCTGGACATATTATCATCCATCTATCATACTAGTCTCAAATATTGTTATTAGAGCAAAAGAGGAAGCTTCTGACAACCCAATCTCTCTTTGGCCTTAAATACAAAATATGGGGAAAGCATGTGTTTGAGTCTTCAATATATATTTTTTTCTTCTAGTAAGTTCCAACATTTGCAATGTGGCAAAGGATTACGCTGATAAAAGTGGAGTTGGTAAAGGCCAACTAGCATCACTTTGGGAAAGGTCTGATTCTTCTTTGAGTTACAATGACTTATTTTGAAGGTAATTAAATTATAATAACTCCTTGAATTTAGCAAACTGGTGGGAAGAAGCAAGCTCCTAGGTATAATTTTATTTAGACTTTCTAAAGGTTTTGATAACATTTTCAGAAGAAGCTTCTAGAGAAATTAAATTATGAGGTGATGTAATTTTTTTTTTTTTACTGGACTACAATATAGTTGAAGTTGGAATAGTAAATCCTTCATACAGAACAGCTTTCATGATATAACATCCTAGTCAAATTTTTAATTCCTGAAAAGTTATAAGACAAATTTAAGAATCTTGTAAGATCTTAATAACATGTATGAATGTATTATGACAAACTTATTACATATACTGCTGGAATTTAACAGTACCAGTACTGGAAGAAGACCTAGGGATAAATACTTATGCTTTGAGGAATAGCTTTAACTGGCTCAAATCAAGAAGATACTATTTTTATAGTAATTACTCATGAGGGTTTTGTGTCATCCTTTGAAGTTGTTATTATAGTTTATTATCTTGTATTATTGTCAGACAGTGTTAAGATATGACAAACCTGTTTGGATGAAAATATTTGGATCTTGGGGAGCACTGGATTTGCAGCTGAATAAAAGGCTATTGCCTGTGGCCTAGCAAAAACTGCTAGCCACAAGGCAGAATGATATCTAAGCCAGCCATTTGCTTATGCTAAGTAACCATCTTCATTGTGTTAACCATTTTTCTGAGAAAAAGCAGCAAGTGAATCTGTGTGAGTCTGTGTGCTGTGAATGAGGTGATGTTTAAGGAATGTGGAAGATGGTACAACCTGAGACAGAAAAACAGACTGGAATATGAAAAATAACATGTCATTGGTAACAGAATCTGAAATTAACATATGCAAAAAGGTGAATGGCATTTGGTGAAGAAGACTCCAGAAGCTTCCAGGTTTTGATCAAAGTCTGCCCATTGACCAAAGAAAAGCAGTCTTAGACATGCGCTCATAGCAAAAAGACATGTAAATGAGCAAAATGCATAGGCAATCCCATGCTAATGAAACAAACCATAAACAGAGGCAGAGCTTGAGATAGGAGGAGTGAGGGTGGAGTGAATGTTAATGAGTGTAACCCAAAGTGTATAAATGTAGGAAAAAACTCTTGTTCATTGCAGGTCCCCGGGTTGTTGTTTTTTTAGACTTTTATTCTAAGCTGTCTCCATTCTGAATAAAGCTGTTGTGAGCAATGTGTTCTGATGTTTGCTCCCTGCCTGCTCTGGCTAATGAGTATCAGGACCCATTAACAATTGGATCATCATCTTCCTAGTCATTGGGCGCTGCATGGAGTTCGGGTCTAACAAGACTTATGTAGTTAATTTAATATTAAAGTCCATATGACAGTCTCAAATAAAGTCATATTAATATATATCTCCCCAGCTTCCTTTCTTTCTTGAACAACCATTTGCTTCAAACTCTTTTCCTCCCATGGTAACTACTTTTCACACATCCTTCTCCATTTCTAACAACTATCTGGCTAACTTCACCTCATACAACCTATTCTTACCAATTTATTTCCCATTCACAACAGGTCACTGTTACTATGTATTGGCAGAGCCAATCCTAGCAGGGTGCAGGGCCTGGGGCAAATCAGCCTGTGTGGGGTCTAGATGTGAAGAAGCTGCCAGTGGTGGTGGCAGGGGGTGGGGTGGGGGGCTTGGTGAGCAGCCAGATGTGAAGCCAGCAGCGGTGTGGAGTCACTAGCACTAGGTGGGCCCTGCAGGAGGGGCCATGCCACTCTGCCCAGCTATGGGGGCCCCCCAAAGCATGGGGTCTGGGGCAGTGACCCTGATTCATGCCCCCCACAACCAGGGATGGCCCTGTCTATTGGAAAGGATTGAAAAAGGAAAGGTATCCACATCTCAAACCTTAGGTACCAATAGTTTATAATATGTTATGAGTACAAATATTTCATATGGTATTACATAAAAAAAAGTTATTTCCAAAGGACACAACCCTTGGCATGGCTTTATGAGCGCTTGTGGTGCTTGGGCCAGGTGCTGAATGATTGGAAGGTAGCCAACGTGATCTCCATCTTTAAAAAAGGGGGACCCAGGAAGGACCCAGGCAACTATAGACCCATCAGTCTTACCTCAATCATAGGGAAACTCTTTGAGAAGATCATCATGGAGCACATCTGTGATGGGCGGGCCTCAGAGATGAGGCTCAAGGGCAACCAGCACATTTTCATTAGGGGCAGGTCATGTTAGACTAACCTGATTGCCTTTTATGATCAGATCACAAAAGCTTGGATGCAGGTGTTGCTGTGGATGTAGTCTCTCTGGACTTCAGCAAGGCCTTTGACATCGTCTCCCACCCCATCCTCATTAAGAAATTGGGTGACTGTGGCATTAATGCCTACACAGTCAGATGGATTGCAGATTGGCTGAAGGGTCGCACTCAGAGTGTGGTGGTGGATGGGTCATATTCAACCTGGGGAGAAGTGGGCAGCGGAGTCCCCCAGGGCTCGGTCCTTGGGCCCGCACTGTTCAA
>NW_017728906.1:121060690-121062084 GCF_001723895.1 Crocodylus porosus | reverse complement strand
GGGGGGACCAGAAGGGTTTGGGAGAGTCCTTGTTTCCCCTAGTGCCCCCTGGCATAACAAAGAATAACGGCCACAAGTTGTTGGAGAGTAGGTTTAGATTAGACATCAGTAAGAACTACTTCACAGTTAGGGCTCTAGGATCTGGAACCAACTTCCAAGGGAAGTGGTGCTGGCTCCTACCCTGGGGGTCTTTAAGAGGAGGCTTGATGCCTACCTAGCTGGGATCATTTGAGCCCCATTTTTTTTTTTTCTCCTGCCCTGGCACGGTGTTGGACTTGAAGATCTATAAGGTCCCTTCTGACCCTACTTCTGTGATTCTATGATTCTATGACATATTTTGTTTGCTTTGGTGGGGATGAGGACAAAGGGATGGACAGGGAATATCTAGGAGACTATTTGTAGAATAACTTCAGATAATAAATTCACTCCCACTCTAGTTCTGACAGCTTTGAAATTCAAAGTATGAAGCAGTTTTTATTGTAACCTAGGAAATTTAGAAATTAAACTATAAATACAAATGAGGATGTTAAAAAAAACAAGATAGTAGAAACAAATTATGCTCAGAATGCCACTTCAGTTTTATGTCTGCTATTTTTTTGTTCACTCTTCATTTTACATTGACAGTGTCATTCTGAAAATAAGGTATGTGGGGAAAGTAGCTGAAAGGTATTTTGTTTGTTTGTTTGTTTTTGCCACCCCCCCCCCCAAGAGCGCCTTATGTCTGGCCCGACCCCTTCCCGGAGCCCATACGCTAGCCTGGGGGTAACGTTTTTGCCACCCCCCCCCCCCAAGATCCACAAAAAGCAGCAGGTTGCCTTAAGCCTTTATAATATAAATTACTCAAGTAGACTGTTTTAAAGTCAGTACCAATGCTCAGGGAGATTTACATCTTTTTCATCAATGCTATTTTTCAAGATAATTCTAGTTATATTTGTTTTTCTCCTCTAAAGTTGCTCCTAAACTTTCCATATTTCATTGTATTTTAAAAGACAAGATCAAAAGCAATAGTTCTAGAAAAAATATTGCCTTTTATGTGACGCTAATTTAAGTTAGTTCGTCTAGCTAAGAGGATCATTTTTAGAAACAGTTAATACATTTTTAGACTTTATTTATCCTAAAGGATAAATAAGAGTTTGCAAAAAGGCAGAGCAGGTAAGGGACTTGTTAATTTCCATAATAATGATGGGGGTAAGATAACAGACCAAACAGCACCCACAACTACAGCCCAGCCCAGACCAACGAGCGAAGCAAATAAACAGGTAAGAGAGAGGGGCCAGGGTAACGCTGGGACTAGGGGGTCAGTACACACATCCACAGGAGGCCTCAAATGCCTCTACACAAATGCTCGTAGTATGGGTAACAAGCAGGAGGAACTCACCCTCCTGCTGGCTGAC
>NW_017728906.1:121049480-121060679 GCF_001723895.1 Crocodylus porosus | reverse complement strand
GGAGGAACAACCGGCACCATACCTACAGGTTAGGGAACTCCCCTCTTGTCAGCACGGAGGCGGAAAAGGATCTGGGGGTCAACATTGACTCCAAGATGAACATGGGCCGGCAGTGTGGGGAGGCAGTTGGGAAGGCCAACCGCACCTTGTCATGCATCCACAGATGCATCTTGAGCAGGTCCAAAGAGGTGATCTCCCCCTCTATGCGGCACTGGTCAGGCCGCAGTTGGAGTACTGCGTCCAGCTCTAGGCGCCACACTTCAAGAGGGATGTCGACAGCATGGAGAGGGTCCAGAGGAGGGCCACTCGTATGATCAGGAGGCAGCAGGGCAGGCCCTGCCAGGAGTGACCAGGAATAACGGTCACAAGCTGGCAGAGGGTAGATTTAGGCTAGATATCAGGAAGCGCTACTTCACGGTCAGGGTGGCTAGGGTCTCTAACCAGCTTCCAAGAGAAGTGGGGCAGGCTCCTACCCTGGGGGTGTTTAAGAGGAGGTTAGGTGAACACCTTGCTGGGGTCGTTTGACCCCAGTACTCTTTCCTGCCATGGCAGTGGGTTGGACTAGATGATCTGCTCAGGTTCCTTCCGACCCTAGAAACTATGAAACTATAGAATCTTTAAAGAAATAAGTGGAGATATAGTATTACTTGAATTGGAGAAAGGAAGTGAAAACAATTAATGAAAATAGTTTACGTGTTCATAGTTTTTAACTAGTTTTGGGGGGTATGGGTTCATCTATAATGAACATTGGCTTATTGTTTAGGAGTAAAACTGGTATATAAGAGATGGAGGATTAAGATATTAATCTATAATTCAGTTCAATGCCCCACAACATGGGGTTGGCCCCTACACAGCTCAGTTCCCCAACAGGGGTTCCCCCCATGCAAGAGGTTCATTCCCCTAACAGGAAGTTCAAGTCTCACACAAGGGGTTCTGCCCCCCAACAGGGGATAAATGGCGCCCGCAGGGGCTACTACCCCCCTACAAGGTCTACATGCCTCACCCCAGCCCCCTGATTGCTATCCCACCTAGCTCCATCCCTCACCAGCTGCTGCAGCCTCACCCCACAACTTGCACCCCCAGGCTCCCACGGCTACCCACAACTGAAGGCACCCTCACTTAAAAAAACCCCAAAAAAACAGAAGAAATTTTTTTTTAAAAAAAATGCCTCTGCTTACCTTAGAAGGAGGGGTGAGGGGGCTCCAGGGCAAGGGTCAGGGGCCTCGGGGGGCTGGCAGGGGGAGGGGCCAGCCAGTACAGTGGTCAGGGGGGCTGGAGGAGTTGGCAGAGCCATCAGGGATCCCCACCATGTTCCCCTTTCTCCTCCTTCAGCCCCCTGACTTCTTACTCACTGGCACTGGAGCCCTAGTGCTAAAGCACACTGCCTGGTGAGGGGCCAACCATAGAGATGCTCTGACAGTCAGAGCGTCTCTGTGGAGGACCCAACCTCCGGTGGCCTGCCCCACTTTTTTAAACTTCAATTTTTTTAGACCCTTGGATATCCATGGGTCTAATTTTCATTTCCACACATGCCTGTTGCCCTGCTTCAAAGGGGTTTGAGGAGGGGCAATATGCACATGCACTCTTATTTGGACATGCCCATTTAGATTTACTAAAATCTACACAGTGAGGAAGCGGCTCTAAAAGTATTAGAATAGAAGAGACCTTGATTTCTAGCTCCATGTTTGGTACTTTTGGCTAAATTATATTTTAGAATCTTCTTAAGAAAATCAAAGGAATAGTTACTGGGTTAGTTAAAATGTTAACCAGAGTTAAACTAGTAATCATACTTATGCTAATTCCCCTAGTTTGTAGCAAACAAATGGGGAAAAACAGTTTGAAAACACAGTTTACTGGACTCTTCAGATATACTCCTGTACACAGTGTCAGCAGTACTTGATTAAAATCAAATTTGACATGTTGTTAACATTTTAATTAGTAATACTGCTATGAGTTGTTGGGAGATAAGCTAATTTTGGCTTGTAACTTCAGAGACTGGCTGGGAAGCAGATGGAGCTAGCTTGTGGAGAGGTTGTCCCTCCTGTCTTCCATTTTTTGTAGTCTCTGATACAAAGAAGGAATTTGGTGTACATAGAGAGTGTAACATGAATTCTGTGTTTTCTTAAAGTTTAGCTGAGGGACTGTATTTTTTCAAAGGTGGATATTTAAAACTTAAATGAATTTCTTTTTAACTTATGTCCAATCTCTGCTAAGTTATTTTTGTTGGGTAATGGTTAAAATAATGTGTGTGCAAATATAATAAATGCATTGAGTCAGCATTGCCATTCATATCCAAAGAAGCAGGATAACATTTCTGTGACTTCATCTGGATACTATAGCTCCTGTTGTCATTGAAAAAGCTTTGATTTCTTAGGAAGGCATGTTGTTCCATGACACAAGTGCTGTTTTTACTGTCAGTTACATGGTTATCAAACAAACTTAAAAAAATATAAAAATGTTGTGTATGTGAGGTAGATCGATACATACATAATAAACCAGACTTTTTGACTTCTAAGAAAAGATTAATAATAGGAAAGATAACTATGTTCAGCTCTCATCTTTATATCCCACACCTAATTCCCTCCTCATTTGCTTTTAAACACATACATGCCTCTTCTGAACTTTTGTTTAATTTACATATCTTTTTTCTTCTGATTCATTTCCAGAATCTATCAATTAATCTAATTATATCTCATGGGCAAATGCAAGTGATATTAATGAGAGAGCAGGTTATGAAAAACATTTTTCCATTTGTAGTTTATTGTTTTAATATCTGCTTTAAAAAAGCCAGACCTTCTCTTGTAGAAAAAGCAAAGTATACATCTACATATACATATACTGTGTGTATATGTGTATACGTATGTGTATATACAGACATATCCACAAATATATACATACGCAGAGATAAATGTTGTGCATTGTTTGAAAATTATATATATTCAATTTTAAAGAATGCATGTATAATTTATATAGTATGTGTACACATGTATATAAACATACTTAAAAAACCTCTATAGACTGAAGCAATGATATATATATAAAAAATAAATGTTAGTTCCATTACATGACAATAAAGCCATAAAGAATCTTTAAAATGTTTCTTCCTAGAATTAACATAACAACAATGAAAATTTCAAGTTCAAATTTGAGAGAGAATCCTAAATGAATAATGTACAGCAAAGAGAAAATAAAGCTTTTATATAATTAGAAATTACAACATACATACAGAAAAGTCCTGTGTCAGAGGAGATCATCTAGGAAAAGTGCAGGTTTAAACAGGAAAAGTAAGTGCTACTTTTGATTTGGTAACAGTACTCTAACCTTAAAGTTCATATTTTAGTTAGTCATTTTTGATGGCATCAGAGACAGAGATGAGAAAATTCAGTCTTAGAAAATTTTATCATCTCAAATGTGTATTATATAAAACATGAACGTCTTGCATCAAAAGATTGTTTAACTATATCCCACCTACTTAGCTGGTCCAATAAAAGATACCACCTTAAGGTCCCCTCTACAAGTTACAGGCTTTAAACAATTAACTAGTTAATTACACAATTACCTTAAAACCAGTAACACATACAAAGTACTTATTACACAATAAAAAGCTCCAAATAGCTATAATGTTAGATGTTACAATTATGTACTGATTTTAGATCTGGTTGCTATCGAGTTTTAATTTACACAGGTAGCAGGCTATTTCCTGTGGCTGGAATCCCCATCAGCTGACAGGGCTCCCAGCTGCAGGGATGCACCATGCCCAAAGTGAAACCCCTGGCCCTGAAAATCAAGGCAGCCACTCTCCCAAGGACTTACAGGTGCATGGAACAGACCATGGGTCTGCAACAGCTTCAATCTCCAAGGCTTGGAGGTGCGTGAAACCTATTGGGCCCTTGATAATGAAGCAGATGTGATGCCTAGGGCTTGGAGCTATATATATAGTGGTGTTCCATTTACTCATGGAAAAATGTGGATTTTGGGTTACTTTTTATAATGTGAAAATTGGGAATTTTTTTTTTTTATCAGACAAAACCAGGATCCCTGGTGAAGATCCAGAAATTATGATTTTTTTCCTGGTTTGTTTTGTTGAAGTGACAGACATATATCTTAATTTTAAATATAATGAATTTGATCATTTTAGTCCTAGTTAGACTGTTCTGCCTCAGTGCATGCCATGTGATAAAGACAGGAGCATCAAATTAATTCCAATAGCTGTGTAAGTGGTGTTTAAGTAACACTTTGGTGGCTAGGCATCTTATTGCAATCCTAATAGTAATTTTACCCAGAAGTGAATCATATTTACGTGCTAGTCAATAGTCTCTGTATGAAGTGGGTCCTACGTGGCATCACCCTTACTGGTAAGAGTACAGGATGGGGCTGAAAGAATATAGGGCCATGATGACATATACACTGAAGACTTGGGGGAGGGGGAAGTGGCTCAGTGGAGATAACCATTGATGACAGATATGACAATAGTCCTCTGGAAGGAAGAGAAATTGGTACAGCAGCAGGTCCTGTAGGAGCTGCAGGAGACCCCAGAGTTTCTGTAAGTAAGCATGCCTCCCTTTGGTTATATAATCACACCTATGTTTTGGCCTTCTACCTTTTGGAAAATCTATCCTTTGTGTATCAGGTAAGCTGACAGGATTCTGACCTGATTGTCCAGAAGATGAACATGTGGCAGAAAACAAAAAAAAATCCAAAAATATTAACCCCTAAGACTGGAATTTACTGAAGGGCCACAGAATTTGACTGAACATGGAGAGGAAAGATAATAAGGGTAGTTCTTTCTCAAAATTCTTTAGGGAATCCTGATTTTTATAATTTTATCAATGTCTAGAGTCCCCAAAAAGCTGCAACTTTGAAGATCTCATTTATATTGTGACATCATAACTTGTAAGGACCATGAAGGTCCCTCGTTAAAAACAAAGATTGCCAACTCATTCTACAGTACTAGAGTATAGGATTGTCATGTAAATAGGTGGTGTGTAAGGCGATGCTAGTGGACCCTCATATTTATTTTTGTTCTTAAGATGTAAGAAGGCATATTTGACCAGATTTTCATAGATGATCCCCCAGCACCTCTAACTGAAATATCTATATCTATATCTATTATTTATTTATTTATTTAGCTAGCTAGCTAGATAGATAGATATTTCAGTTAGAGGTGCTGGAGATCATCTTTCTATGAATATATGTGTGCGTGTGCGTGTGTGTGCGTGTGTGTAAAATCAGTAATGATCAGTCCAGGGATCCTGGTTTTCTCTGATAAAAACATAATTCCAGTGCTGGGATTAAAAAAAATATTACTTGAAATCCCCATTTTTCCAGGATCAAAATGAAATATTGTCTCATTTTAATCACAGAAATATGTGGATTTTGGGTTACTTTTTTTAATTTGAAAATTGGGGATTTTTTGTATCAGCACAAACCAGGAACACAAAGTCTCTGTCTCCCTTGTATGCAGAGTCCATACCTCTATGTAGGAGGTCAGATCCCTGAAGCCAGTGTGGTGCCTCAAGGCTGGGTAGCCAAACACCTGCAGAGTGCATAAACAGTGTTATTGGAGGCTCTGGTGAAGTAAGCAGGAGATGTTACACCCTCTTGTTGCAGCCTTTGAGCCCAGTGAATGCACCATGACTTCCTGGTGTCAGGAGCTGTGGGACTGGCATGAGAACTGACTCAAGATGTAGAGCGGGAAAATGGACAGGCTGATGGATGATTACACCCAGACTGCCAAGGCTCTGGAATGGGATGCTGGGGCACATGTACACTCTAGATGGCCAATTGCTGTTTGAAGGAGACAACCCACACCGCTGCAAGACTGAGAGTGTGTCAGAGCCAGGATGGGCAGCTTATGCACAGGGTCCTGTACTGCATGAAAAACTGTTCCTTTGAAAAACTGGTCCTTAGTATTCTTATTTCGTTTAAGAAATATAACAAAATGCATTAAATGTGATCTAATTTCCACACAAGTGTGCATAATTATAATAAACTAAATCCACTCTTTTGAATATACATTTAGTTAAGTTACTTCTCATAAGACATTCTGATTGCTGTATAAAGATCTGTATCTCACCCTATATGTGTGTGATTATAGGTAGCTATTCTAATATTGAATCAAGTATTCATAAGAGTTATTTTAAATTATTGTGATCAAAGTCATATTACAGACTCTAAGTTGTTGGAGAAATAAAATATGCTGACCTCCTAGGCTCCTGACTATGCAAATATTTTAAACAGCATATGTGAAAATCAGACTTTTTTTTTAGGGCTAAATGGAGGGTTAAATATTTAACTTCTGACAAAAAAATGTGAAAAAGTTCATCTCAAAAGCCCCTTAAGGTAAAATATATAACATGTTCCCTATGAGCAAGAATAGAACTATGTGAGCAAGGATTATACAAAGTTGTTATATTTTATTTAATCCCTTGACACTATAATAATTCATGCCAAATACAACTAAGTATTAAAACTCTTACATTTTATATTCATTAATTTTCTTTCTGTTTACCTGTTAGTGCCATTTTATGTAAAATATTCCAATATTACTCAAAGTATATATTTTGCTAGATAATTAGCACTGTAAATACAGTTTTATTTTGATTATCCTGATATAACAGATCTTAATTTTGCATCTATCTTGCACTGCTTGGCATGACAATTAATTTTTGCCAGCAAAAGCAGAGCTGCTGTGATAAAGATTCCCGTGCTGGAGTACTGCTGTTACATCTTTAAATCTGCCCCTTTCTTGGAGTGATAGGAAGGGAAGTGGAGAGAGAGGGAATGAGGGAGGCCTGGGGAATTTTTGGCAAGGAGTAATTCTTCTTGTTCCTGCTGTACTGAGACTGTAGGGATTTCTCATACCTAGCTGCGTGTTATCTTCTGTCTCTGGCCCCAGGGCATTCTCTGCCAACTGGACCTGTGTTGATGCCAACCAAGATGGGACACTGTGCACCCACAATTGTAACTGCTATTCAAAGTTTGCCTAGAGAGCTCAATATATGCTTTTAGTGCCTTTCTGTGCCTGCTTGGAGGGAGGGGAGGTGGTTCCCCACAACTGCTCAGGGCAGTTCAGGTAAAGCTGTTTCCTTCTCAGCATGGCCCTGCCAGGTAGGGCAGGGAGGTGTCAATTAAGCAAATTTATGTTGACACTGAATATGATATGGGTAGCTAAATGCCACAGGGGACCTGGTGCCTTGGCCATGCTCGTGGACAGAAGGGAGCTGGGGGAGGGATGGGGGATGGTTGAAGGGAAAGCTAGGGGATGAGGTCACCACTCTGCTCAATGCTGAAAGACAGAAAACATTTCAGCATGCAACAGCCAGGGGCAGTGCACTGTGAACAGGCAGGGAAGAGGGAATCACCCTCCATCCACCATTTTGCCAATGGCCCCCACCCCCACCCCAAACCTTTTCTGGGATTGTCGAGCACAATGGCCTGAGAGATGATTGAGACCATAGTGGTGACCTGTAGGGCCAGCAGTCCCCTTCTCTTTCTTTCTTTTCTCCCAAGGGCTCCCTATTTCCTGAGGGCTGGGTCCCCATATTGACCACATGGAGTGAGGGTAAACCATACTATCCTGGGCTGCATGGCATCCTTACTTGGGGCCTGAGCTGTCAGGAGAAATGTGTGGAGGGCAGGCCATGGATTTTGTAGGTTGTGCTTGCATAGCAGCTACTGCTGGTGGAAGGCTGGTAGTGAAATGGCTGGTATATGCTCTGTGCCTCTGGGAAGGGGGTAATGAGGTCTCATAGGAGTGAGTCCAGAACAGCTTCGGCCCCTTCATAGGGAACAATGTCCCAGGGCCCATGAACTTGGATGCAACCTGTGTGGTTGAGGTCTGAGCTAAAGGGAGGCTTCCATGAAGTAGAGGGTATATGCCTGGTCTCCTGGTTCTGGGTCCCAGTGTCTTGCCACCCTCCTGCATATTGTGGTCCATGATATTAGCCATGGGAAAGAAGATGTTCAGGGAGCACACTTCCAGCTGCAGGTGCACCTTGGCTCCCACATCCAGTGATGATGCAGGGATAAGCAGAAAAACACCAGTCTTCTGGAGGCTCAGCTCTTGCTCTGTGGGCCCTGGTGATATACTGCTGGGCACCCAGTCATTGCACTGCCCCAGGGCCTCCTTGTAGCTCCTCCTTATCTGGAGAGGTCCCTGCCAGTGGTGCTGTATGCATGTGGGGTGTTGAGGGCCCTCCCCTTGGTAAGGAAGTTAGATAGCTCCTCGTAAAAGGGCATGGTCTCCCTTCACCCCTTGGATCTCTTGTTGGTATCAAGCAAATGGTGATATTGATTTGTCATTACCAGGTATCCTGGTTTTCTCTGATAAAATAAAAAATTCTGGGAAAATATAAATCATGGGGAAATGAGGATTTCAGCTTACTCTTTTTAATTTGAAAATTGGGGATTTTTTTATCAGAGAAAACAAGCATTTCTGCTGATCACCTTGGGCTTGCTGTAGCACTGTGCCCAGTCCCTGTTGTGCCTGTCTGTGCTGGGCAAAGCACTTGAAGACATCCCTGTTGTTGTGCCTTTTCTGAATCTGGCACTGGATCTCTTTCTCACCCCAGATAGCAATGAAATTCCTCATCTCCATATGTTCCCAACTGGATGCCTGGGTTTGGCTGGTGTAAAAGAATGGGACAGGGTTGTCCATAATCTGCAGTGGTGCCCATGGGGTCTTGGTGGCCATGGGAAGGTGAGGTTCTGTCTGTGAAGGGAAGGATGGAAGGTTGGAAGGGTGACAGGAAGGATGGAAGTGTGGGTTGATGGCTGGAAGAATCGGAACACATGTGAAGGTGCTTGCCTCGCCTTCTTACTTCATCTGGGTATGGCTCCTGCTCCAAAGTGACTGGGACTCCACTGGTCAGGCCACACCCACAACCTCCAACTTTACAGGGTGTTACAGTAGTCACCATATAATTCTAAGAACCCCCTTCACCCTGGGGTAGAAATTTCCACTGACCTCTACCTGCTACACATGGGGAACTGGCCATGCCAGACCTGATTCTACAGTTCCTCCATTCAGGACCTGCACTGATGTTGTTCCCCCTGTCATCCCAACCCAGAAAAGGGGAGCCATCCACATCAGCTCCTCCTCCAGGTGTGGGGGGAATGATGGGGTCCAGGTGACAGGGTGCCTAAGCCTAGGGCTGCCTAGGATGGTGTGTGGGTGTCAAGACCTGGCTCCCATGGGACTGTATTCATGAATGGGAATACATGGGAATACCCTCTCCTGAGCTCTTGCATGGCTTTGGTGTGATCCTTGATGGAGCGGGGTAGAATGTTGTGGGGAACATGGGTGCCCTTGGGCTGGAGAAGCTGTAGGGACAGAGACCCTGAACCCCTTTAACAATGCCATCCTAGCTAGGCTGTGGTGTGGCCCAGGGCTGAGGAAGTTGCAGGGACACAGACTTCAGACTACTTACCCACAGCTGCCCCAGTCAGGCTGTGGCATGCCCCAGGACTGGGGCAGCTACAGAACAAAGACCCCCCTTCCTCCCCTGGCTAGACTGTGGCTCAGAACTGTCTAAAGGAAAGATACAGGGCTGGGATCAGAGGCTTTCACTGACTCAGGTCAGTGACAGCCCAGGGAATAGGTCTGGCCCAGCACTAAGACAGAGCAGATGAGCCCTGACCAAGACTAGAAAGCCATGCTGCTCAAAGTCCCCTGATGCGAGCAGAATGTAACCTACCTTAACATGGAATGGGATGTGGTACAGATTTCAAAAAAGCACTCTAACATAAACTGCTTTATTCTGATAGCACATCAATTGAGGGTTAACTTACAACATGATTCACCATTTTTAAAGCACTCTATATGCCATGACTATCTGTTTGGTTACAACTATAGAGTACTTTCTGTACATTCTTTGCACAATAGGCATGACATCTGTATCTAGCCATAGTTTCCTCTCAAAAGGTTTAAGAATATTGTTGTTTAAAATCATGTTAATAATGAGTTAAACGGAAAACCAAAAGGTCTATACACCCAGAAAATTTACTTAACACTGTAATTAGAGAATCATAGAATTAATGAGTCAGAAGGGACCTAGACAGATCATCTAGTCTGACCCCCTGCCATGGGCAAGAAGGAGCACTGGGGGTGGCAGGGGTCATAAGACCCCAGCCAGGAGCTTATCCAGTCTCCTCTTGAAGATCTCCAGGGAAGGTGAGAGCACCACCTCTCTGGGAATCCTATTCCAGGCTCTGGCCACCCTTACAGTGAAGTAGTTCTTCCTAATATCTAACCATGCAACCACAAGATCCCCCCTCAATCTCCTCTTGTGGAGACTGAAGAGATTCAGGTCCCTCAGCCTCTCCTCATAGGGCTGGCCACAGAGGCCCTCAACCATACAAGTGGCCCTCTTCTGGACCCTCTCCAGGTTCTTCACATCCCTCTTGAAGTGCGACGCCCAGAACTGGACATAATACTCCAGCTGTGGCCTGACCAGCACCGCACAGAGGGGGAGCAAGACCTCTCTGGACCCGTTAGTGATGCCCCTGTTGATGCAGGACAGGGTGCGGTTGGCTCTGCCTATTGCTTCATCGCATTAGTGACTCATATTCATCCTGGAGTCAGTTGTTACTCCAAGATCCCTCTCTGTCTGCATGCTGCTGAGAGGGTCAGCCCCTAACCTATAACCATAATGGTGGTTCCATCTCCCCAGGTGCAGCACCCTGCATTTGTCCTTGTTGAACCTCACCTTGTTCAGATACGCCCACTTCTCTAACCTAACCAGGTCTGCCTGGATGCGGTCCCTGCCTGCTGGTGTATTCACTTTACCCCGCAGCTTGGTGCCACAAGCGAACTTGAACAGGGTGCTCTCCACACTCTCACCCAGGTCGCTAATGAAGATGTTGAACAGCACTGGCCCAACGACTGAGCCCTGGGGGACTCCACTGCCCACACCCTCCCAGGTCATAGTTTCATAGTTTCTAGGGTCAGAAGGGACCTGAGTAGATCATCTAGTCCGACCCCCTGCCATGGCAGGAAAGATTACTGGGGTAATCTTTCCTCTTAAAGACCCCCAGAGTAGAAGCCAGCACCACTTCTCTTGGAAGTTGGTTCCAGATCCTAGCTGCCCTGACCGTGAAGTAGCACCTCCTGATATCTAGCCTAAATCTACCCTCTGCCAGCTTGTGACCGTTATTCCTGGTCACTCCTGGCAGTGCTCGGGGGAACAGGGACTTCCC
>NW_017728906.1:121029301-121049469 GCF_001723895.1 Crocodylus porosus | reverse complement strand
CCGGGCCCGCTGACTTGGACACATCTAAGCCCTCCAAGTAATCCTTAACTAGGTCTGAACTAACAGTTGGGGAACTTGCATCCTTCCTGGGCCTCTCTACGCTATCACCCGAGAGCACCCCATTGTCAGCAGACAGGAACACAGAGGCAAAGAACTTGTTGAAGAGTTCTGGCTTCTCTCATGCATCCGTCACCAACTGCCCTGCCCTGCCTCATAGGGGTCCAATGTTACCCTGAGACTTTTTCTTGCTACCTATATACTTGAAGAAGGATTTTTTGTTATCCTTAATCCCAGAAGCTAATCTAGGCTCCAGTGCTGCTTTAGCCTTCCTCACCAAATCCCTACAAGCTCTGGTCAGGGAGGTGTACCCCTTTGTCCCTGCCCCCTGCTTCCACTGCCAGTATGCTTTTTTCTTTGCCCTCAGGCCAGCCTGGATATCCACACTCAGCCATGAAGTTTTCTTGGACCCTTTTCCTGCCTTCTTGCGCAGAGGAATTGAGTCCTGCTGTGCCCCAAGGATAGCCTCCTTGAGAAAGGACCACTTTTCCCCCATACTAGTTACCACCTGGACCCCCATACTAGCTACCCCCTGGGCTCTGAGTGCCTCCCTGACTACTGCCCTGAGCACATCAAAGTTGGCTTTCCTAAAGTCAAGCATTTACACTGTGCTAGTTACCCTCCCCACCTTTCTCTGAATAGCAAACTGGATCATTTCATGATCACTGTCCCCTAACCTCCCTTGTACTAGCACCTTCCCCACCAGGTCATCCCCAGAGGCTAACACCAGATCCAATATGGCATTTCCCCTAGTGGGGACGAGTACCTCCTGCATGAGGTGTAGGTCCTGTACGCACATCAGCAACCTTTGTGAGTGGATAGACCTGGCTGACTGCTCCTCCCAGTTGATGTCAAGGTAATTCATATCACCCATGACCACAGCATCCTTTGCATGCACAGCCTTCCTCAGCTGTCTGGAGAAATAGAGCTAATTGAAAGGAGGATTACCAGTTTGTTAGAAATGATCTTTTGGTTTTATTTAAAACAAACACATGCTTTTCTTGATTTTTTAAAGGAAATTTTGATTAAAAATAAGAAATAATGAAATATACTACATCCAAAGGGAAAAATATATGTGCCTTACAGAAATTGCAAATGTTCAGTGTAATTGATATTCTTGTCAGCTTTGTAGCGGCATAAGATATAAATGCCAAATTTCAATTAACAGCTGCCTGGATCCCAAGGATCTATGGTTGCAGGGGCCATTGTGCCTATCTAGAACCCTTGTGTTCTCATCCTCTGGCAGCCAGGAATCACAAGGTAATGACCCTAAGGCAATCTACATACTGGGTTCCAGAGCCTAAGACTTATGTGGATAGAGGAAGCATGTAATCCATTATAAACCAGGCAGAGAAAGACTGAACCTGCCTTTATCTGAATACCTCCTTACACCTGGAGCCTGAGTCTCCCTTATCTATCTCACACTTCTTGTAGCACCCTGCAAAGGTTTTGGTATCTTGGTTGAAAATCATTGGGTATAACTAAACCCATAGATTTGGAAGGAAGAGGCCCTTGTTTTAGGAGTAATTCATTTAATTGATCAAAAGTGAATGACTGATTACTGGAGTAATTGAAATAGTGTGAAAATTAATAATATAAATTGAAAAGTCATTTGGGATGTAATAAGGATTTGCTTGTTTGTTTTTGTTTATTTTTGTTTGTTTTGTTTTATTGTGTTTACAAACTGCAAGAACAAAATTCAAAATGATGGAGGAGAATGGGACTTGAGTGTATTGGTCATTTTGCAATCAACTAAACCACGAATGCAATGAGGACATTTAAAAGACCTTCTAGGATATATCTGTATCAGGTGAGGCATTGCTGGTAGAGAGAAAGTAGTATTAATGGCATTGTACAAAACAATGGTAAAGTCTTATCTGAAATGTCCACAGTTCTAGTCATCTATACTGAAGAAAGAATAATTCAATGTGAAACTCATACAGAGGAAGTCTACTAGCATGGCGAATGGATTGCTCATGTTACAAAAGCAACAATTTGCTTGAAAAGGGCTTGTTTAGCTTATGAAAATGAAAGCTAAAAAGATATATGACTGGTGTCTTTACATACATGAAGGTAAAAAACACAAAGAAAATAGATTTATTTTTTTAAATAATGGGGAATGTGATGCAAGAACAACTGTATATTAATACTTTGTGAATAAATGTACTTAGTAACTTTCTAATTTTCAGAAGAGTAAGATTCTGGAACATCCTTGCAACAGGAGTAAAGGTTATGAACAATTAAATTGGTTGTAAATGGATTGTGATTTTTTATTAAAGGAATTATACAACCTTGTTGCCTGCAATACTGTGGGTAATAAAGATGATGACTCAGCATGTCCTTTCCAAACCTGTTCACATACAATGCTCTAATTAGCACACATTCTTCCAGCAGGGGGCTCATTTTGATTCCCATTCCTTTAAAGATTTTTTTAAATATGTTAGTACAGCTAAAAACTGAAATGTCCAACTTCTGTATATCTTTGCCCTTAAAATCTAATAAATAACAAAACCTAATACAGTTTCTACTAACAAACACCTGTAAAAGAATCAATATTAATCTCAGAACAAAAAAATACTCAATTCACTTGCAAGGAGAAGACATCATCATCCTATCTCTACTCAAAAGCCTCAACACACTGTGATTCCCTATGGTTAGTGGACTTGGATTATTCTAGATCAATATGAGAAGAGGTGGAGATGAAGAACCTTAGATGCAGGAGTAGAGGTGGATGTTATTTTCTTGGCTTAGATGCAGGAGTACAGGTGGATGTCATTTGCTTGGACTTTAGCAAGGCCTTCAATAAGGTATTTCATCCTATTCTCATAAATAAATTAAGAGGCAGTGACATAAATGTTTACATGGTCCAGTGAGTGGGTAATTGGCTTAGTGGTCACACCCAGAGAGTGGCAGTAGACAGGTCAGTATCGACCTAGAAGGATGTGGGTAGTGGGGTCCCATAGAGTTCAGTTCTTGGACCTGCCCTCTTCCACATCTTCACCAGTGACTTGGATGTGAGTGTGAAGTGCACTCTGTCCAAGTTTGAAGATGATACTAAATTGTAGGGTAAAGTGCACACTCTGGAGGGTAGGGAATGATTGCAGGCAGACCTGCACAAGTTAGAAAAGTGGGCAGTACAGAATAGGATGCAGGACAACAAGGACAAGTGCAAGAATGCTGCATCTAGGGTGCAAAAATATCCAGCACACCTACTGGCTGGGAAGTGACCATCTCAGCAGCACAGAATTGGAAAGGGATCTCGGAGTCACAGTGGACTCCAAGATGAACATGAGTCATCAGTGTGACAAAATCATCAGCAAAGCTAACTGCACTTTATCGTGCATCAGAAGATGCATGACAAATAGATCCAAGGAGGTGATACTTCCCTTCTATGCAGCATTGGTCAGACCACTGTTGGAGTACTGCATCCAGTTTTGGGCACCATACTTCAAGAAGGATGTTGATAGACTCAACAGGGTCCAGAGAAGAGCCACTTGTATGATTAGGGGCTTACAGGACAAGCCCTGTGAGGAAAAACTGAGGGATCTCTTCAGCCTCTGCAAGAGAAAGCTGAGAGATGATTTTGTGGCTGCCTACAAATTCATTAAGGGGACACTGCAAATGATCGGAGATGCTCTGGTCACCAGGGTGCCTCTTGGGGTAACAAGGAACAATGGTCACATTCTGAAAGAGAGCAAATTTAGGCTAAATATCAGGAAAACCTTCTTCACGGTGAGGGTGGCCAAAATTTGGAATGGGCTTGCAAGGGAGGTGGTGCTCTCCCCTACCTCAGGGGTCTTTAAGAGAAGGCTGGATAGGCATCTGGGTGAGGTCATCCGACCCCAGCACTCTTTCCTGCCTAGGCAAGGGGTCGGACTCAATGATCTGTTGAGGTCCCTGCCGACTGTAGCATCTATGAATCTATGAATCTATGAACCTTTGAGAAAGTATACTGCCATAGCTTGCTCCTGGCAGGGGAAGTGGTTTCAAAAAGGCAGGTCCTAAATAAGTTGGTGTTTTATAAAGGAAACTAGAATGTTAGCCACAATGCAAACCCAAAAGGTAGCCAGGGAAGATCACAACATCAACAATATTTGACCCTAGTAAACTATGCATATTTACTATGAATCTGCTGAATTTTGAACATGCTTTATTTTTTTATTTAACTTTAGGTCCCTATAGAACTGATTATACAAGTTGAGTTTGAAGCATTTAAATTATAATCATGTAACTGTAAGAAAGAAAAAGATAAGTATTGCAAAATCATTGTAATTAAAGGAATTTCAAAATCTCCAAAGAGTAACCATTTAAAGAAGTTCACTGAAACACCATACAGGGGGAAGAGAGAGAGAGAGAGAGAGAGGTTAATTTTGGTCATATAAAATAACAGACACAATAAATTATTATTGAATGCATCAGCTATTCATAGCCAGCTATGGAAAAATTATTCAAAAATCCTCATCAAAACATTCATCCTCATCTTCATTTAGATGAGCTTCCTTTTGGCCTAATTGTGTTAATAGAAACAGTGCAGCATGAAAAACAGAAGGCTGAAAAAAATAACAAGTATGCTGTGCCAAGAATTGTCTTCACAATTTTTAATATTTATAGTAAAACAAGGAAAATTAAAGATCACTGTGGGAAAAGATTGTTGTTTTTCCTATATTGTAGTTAGATTTCTGATTGTATTAAAGCTCTTCTTACTCCAACTGTTTTTAGGATGACAGGTGAAAGTCATGAGCAATTTTTTTTTTATATTTGATCAAGTTCAGAAATTACATTGTGATTACAATGTGTAGATTTTATATACAATGTGCACAATATGTAGTTTATGTATTTGTATGAGCAAGTGTTCACATTTGATAAAGGAATTAATCACAAAGTAAATGATTTTAAATAAACCTCAAATGAATCTAAAAAATACAAAAATGTAATGGCAAAGAATATTATGCACTTTTCCTCAGTTCATAGAAGTACTGCCTTGTATTGAAATGCTTGCTAGCAAATTTTATAATCTAATGAAATGCTGGGACAAAATTAACATAATCTAGCTGTGATTCATACGTTGACATGGGCTGTGAATAGTGACTGGATTTTTGCTTTCTGATAAAACTTCTGTAAGTTCTTGCTCCTTCCATTTGCTTTCTTGACTACTTCCATCTTAAAAGCAGTATTAGCTGTGAAAGATAACAAAGGGGAATGGGAAAAATAGAAAAAAGATCCATGCACTATTCCATATATTACTGTTATGCAACTGGTAGCCTAGAGGCTGCCCCTGGCTCACAAGGAGTTAACATGCATCCCTAAGATCTGACCTAGCCTCTGTTGCCCTTTTCTCTGGCTGCAGGCAGAGCTGGGGGTCTAGGGTTTCCCCCTTCAGCTTCTGCTGCCTGACAGCCCCAGGCTGGCAGCATGCAGACCATAGCATAGTGCTGGGTGAGCTGGCAGGCCAGAGCAGCATGGCCCTGGAGGTAAGCTGCAGGGAGCTGCAGGTGAGGTGATTAGCTTGTGCCACTTACAGACAGCAGGTAAGGGTTTGATGCAGTGGGAGACCACATCCCTCCTTGCACAAGTGATGCAGTGAGTTCAGCAAATGCACTCATTCATATTGCAGGGTGCAACAGAGCACGGAAACACTCCCCACCTGCCCATGGTATAATAGGGTGGGAAGTGCCTTTCTAGGTATATGTATGGCATGTAGCTTGGCGGAGGGCGGGGCTTGTCCCTCAAGGTGTGTGGTCCCTGCTGTTGCAGCTCATGGTGTTTGGCTTCTGGTTGCTAAGAAGTTGGACAGCCATACCTTATATCATTAACTAATTTTTAATGTCCTGAGGAAATTTGCTAGATATTCTTAGAATTTACTTTTATTTTCACCCTCTTTGTTTGTCTAGGTTCTTCTAAGAAATATGATTATATAGAGCACAGGGCACAAAGTATAAAGCATAGAGAAGTAGGGCTGGAATGGACCTTGACAGGTCATCTAGTCTAACCCTTCCTTGCTTGAGGCAGAATCATCCCTATCCAAATCACACTATAAAAATCCATTCTTTAACCTTGTAGAAAAACTATACAGCCAACCCTGACACAGCTCAAGATATTACATCCTAATCTGACACAGGTAAAGCAGGATACTGTGGCAATCAAACATTCTGCTACTGTAAAGGTTGCTAGTATACACTCAAGAGATCCCAGGGAGGGGGGGCCACACCACCTGCTACATACAAAGACAAAAAAACCCACAATCCACAAAATCTTATCATAGGGTAAAATTCCTTCCTGACCCCAAACATGGTGACTGGTCTGATATTGATGGGAGGGGAAAGCCCTCTGAGTTAAAGTCCCAGCAGGAGCATTATCACTCTCCAGTCAAAATCCTGTCTTGAATGCAGCCAACACCCAATGCTTCTGAGGAAGGCTTTAAAAAAACCCTAACACATGTAACAACAGTGGGGGAAGGGAAAAAGGAAATTTCCTCCCAGCCTCATGTGGCAGCCAGCAAAGCTCAGAAGTGTGAGAATTACATATAGTGGAACATAAGTATTTCTACATGTAGCTCATCCCTGACCAGTGGCTATCCTGCCTCGGCTCAAATGCCTCCAATGATGGAGACTCCACAACTTCCCTAGGCAGCCTAATTCCATTGCCTCACTGTTGTAACAATGAAGAAGTTTCATAGATATCTGCTATGAACCTATTTTACTACAAATTCAGCCATTGGTCTGTATCAAACTTTGCAATGAGAGAGAAAAAATGTTTTCCCTTTTCTTTACAGCAGCCCTTCAAGTATGCTATTACATCTACTCTTAAGCACCTTTTGTTGCAAGCTATCATGGAGATTTCTTTAAGTATAAACATCTAAAAGTTGTGAGGCCTTATCTAAATGTCTTTGGAAGTTGCTTAATTAGTTTCAACAGGCTTTAGATCAGAAACATAATGCTATGGAAGTTTTTCCAAGTGAATCAGTGCTTTATACCCATTTACTCGAATTAAAATATCTCAAAGAAGAAGGAAAAAAGTCCTTCAGATTCAATAGCAAAATTCTGTAATAGGATATATTTGGATACCTCCATCTCAAGTGAAACAGGAAAAAGGTAATGATCTAAAAACTATTTGACCCAAATTTTAGACCAATAAAAAAATAGATGCAGCAAAGGAACCCAAATAAAGGAGAGAAAAAAAAACAAACATACCTAAAATCTCTTCCCAGTCTTCAGGAATAGAATGAAGAGAAACACAAATATTGTTGCCATAGTAAAAGTGACAGGGGGTTTTAATAACATTTTATTATTGTTTTAATATTCAAAAAAGCAACTTAGACCCTATTCAGACTTATATAATTAGTTAGTTAGTTGAACTTTCTTTTAGTGGCAGCCATGTTTTCAAGTACAGGCAGTCCTCAGACTTGACACAATTGGTTCCTGAAAACCGCATCTTAAGTTGAAATGTTGTAACTCAGAACCAATTTTCTCATAAGAAATAATGTTATAAATGGGGGATTGGTTCCTGAACCAAGGCCTGATACCCTATTTTCACAAAAAATACTCCAGAATGTTGTGTTTAATCAATTATAGATGAGTAATATAGCTACATTAATTTAGTTATATTGTAAATAGCAATCATATTGATTTGGAAGGACTTCTCTGAGGTGACTTTGCTGGATATTTTGAAAGGCTCTTGGTTGGACTTTTTGAAGGGTTCTTGGCTGGAGTCTTCCCAGGAATCTTGGCTGCAGGTTTTTCTGGAGTCTTGTCTATTTTCTTAAAGAAAGTGTCCAAGGAAGTTTGGACAGATGTTCTCCAGGGAGATAAGTGACACAGCAAACTTGTTCGCTGGTGTGGCACCACATTGGATCAAGCGTTGTAAAGTCAAAACTGAAGTCATAAAGTTGAAACAGGGTGTCAATTTAAAAACGTTGTAAGTGTAAAATGTCGTAACTCGAAACATTGTAAGTTGAGGACTGCCTGTACTTCAGTACCCTGGTGGCAGAAACAATGACAACTTCCTATTTGATCGTCACTTCTTCCATTAATGTTTAGGTACAACATACTGTGCTATCACTCAGTGTTATAATTAAATACAATTTTCAGTAGCTTTTAGTGTTTAGTATTTAATCACTAGATTTTTTTAAAAATGCCATGGGATAGTCTTTGAAATGTTTTTTGCCATCCAGTTACTATAGCTGCAAAAAAAGAGTTCCATAAAAATCTATTTGGCACCTTCTGACTAATGCACTTAAAAGTCAATGGCATTTTTTTCCAGAACAGATTATATCCTAATGCAATTAAGGCAAGTAATGCACTGACAACCGTTTCATTGAAAAATAATTTTAAAATGCTTAATTAATTGGTTTTCTAGGAATAAATATTGGAAGAATGCAGTTCTGAAAGTGCTTATGAATTTTTTACTTAACAAAAGGATAAAAGAGATTACTTTTTATTATTGGCTTAATTCCCTTTACAAACACCATTTCAGGTTAAAGGGTGGATTCAGAAAGGATATTAGGCTCTTAAACACAATATTAGGTACCAGTGAGTACATCTACATGTACAATTAGTGTGCCTGAATAAACGCCCGTGCAGTTTGTGCTGAGCCAGCTGCTTCTGAGAGCAATGTCTTCATGTGCACCAGGGACTGAAGTAGTTAGACCTGATGCAGAACCAGGCAAGGGCTAGCAGGAGGCTCTGGGGGGTCTGTTCCAGCCCTGGGGTGGCAGCACTGGGTGGCACAGGGGCTAGCTGGGGCATTAGTAGCACATGTAGATGAAACAGGGGCCCTAAATTGAAGCAGTGGGTTTTTAATTTAGGGCCACTTCAATTTAGGGCTGATTAACCCCCTGCGTTGTGCACACACCCATGTGTGTTTCATCTGCATGTGCCACTAGGGCCCCAGCTTCTCCAGTGGCGGAGAGGGGAGGACTTACTTGCTGCTCCAGTGGCGGAGAGGGGAGGGCAAGCTGCTGGTGGGTGGAGTGGTCCCTGGGCTGTGGTGGAGAGGCTGGTGCTTCCCTCTGTGGCAGCAGCACCCCCCACACACACACCAGACAGCACCTGCCTGCAGGCACTCGGCTCAGGTGGTCCCATGGGGCACCACAGAGGGAAGCACTGGGCCTCCGCACAGCTCAGGCAGTCTCCAGGGGGGTGGGGGAGATCAGGCTCACTGCTTTTCTTGGGCAGAGCCTGCATTCCTGGACTGCTGCCAGGCTGCCTGAAGGGCTCCTTCAGAGCCGGGGAACTGCATAGAGCCCAGTGCTTTGCTTTGCAGCTGTAGGGGCAGCAAATTAAAACTCCTTGAAGGAGTTTTAGTTTGCTGTGCCCCAAATCATTTAAGGTGCATTACACCACTGAATTTCCTATAGCAGCTGGAATTAATGTTCAATTAATACACTGCTGGGGCGTGCAAACATGAATACCTTCAAAGCGATGCAAAAGCATTTAGCTCACTTTAAAGTGTCGTGTGCTCATGCCCCTCATTTCGTCTGTACACAGCCAAGGATGCTGAAGTGCAGAGCTGAGTAACAGGCAGCCCCCACACTTTTGCACCCTCATGCCCCAGCCACCCCATTCACCATCTAAAAAGGTAGTTTAGCAGAGTTAATTACTTAGATGTAAGACAGTGCTGTTGCCGATATACAAACCCATGCCACCTAACCTTATAAGCAGGGATCCTGGTTTTCACTGAAAAAAACCCCAAACAAACCCAATTTTCAGATTAAAAAAATTAATCCCAAACCCACATTTTTCTGTAATTAAAATAAAATCCTGCTAATATATAGATAGCAGTATTTCATTTTAATCATAGAAAAATGTGGATTTGGGATTCCTTTTTTAAATTTAAACATAGAGGTTAATTTTATCAGAGAAAACCAGGATTCCTGCTTATGAACATTTAAATTCTGTCAGCATCTATGTAACATACTTTTTTGATCATCGAAGCAGTCATTTTTGGCCATCTATAGGATATTTTTGTCAGTTATGCTTCCAGAGGAGTTCAATTCTTCAATGTGTAACCCAGGCTTTATTGATAGCTACAGATGTATAGCAACCTTAGTCACCTGAAAATGTATTCAGCTGAAACCCACGACTACTGGACTTAGTTTGAAGAGCAGAAAAGGGCCACATATGTGTCTGTCCCTTCCTTTTTTGCCTCATAGCTCATTGATTAGCACACTTATGTGATATTCCAAAGTTTTAAACCTCCCTTACCCAGGGAGGCCATGAAATGGGACGTCACTCAGACTTACAAAGCACAGAGCAGCTATTTGTCATTGCAATTTCCTCCCTTCCTCCCCAAGTGTTACTTTTGAAGCTAATATAATCATCAAAGGGATGGGCAGGGAGAATGAGGACATGGGGAGCAGTGCAAGAGGAAGCTTTTGCCTCACTGGAAACAAGGGTCCAGGCTAGAATCCAGAGCCTTTCCCTTCCAAGCTAGCAGTCACCTCATTGAGCCATAAAAGCTCTCTCCCTTCCAGCCCTTCAGGTCATTCACAAACCTCTGTGGCTACAAATGAGGCCAGCCACAGTAGTAGCGATGGAGAAGGTAGTTCATGATGTTCGATTTGTAGTACAGTGGTTAGTGTGGGAAACAGAGTCAAACCACCTGGCCATGTCTACACATGCATATTAATGTGAAGTAACACACTGCAGAGCTTATTGCTGCAGAGTTTATTGCTCTGGGTGCACTATTTCCATGTGTGACTGGGACTGCAACATGTTGAACCAGGTCACAGCAGCCCTGGCTGGCAGGGGACCTGGGGGTCAGCCTGCTAGCCTGGGGATGCTCCCCTTGGCTCAATGTGCTGTGGAGGGGCCAGCTGAGGTATAAGGGTGCTTTAGTGTGGGGGTAAAGCAGGCAGCTCCCTCAACGAAGCACCTTCATGCCCCCGCCAGGCAGGGAAGTGTCTACATATGCACTGCTGTGGAGTAAAAACCTGTGTAACAGGATAGTACTTGCATTTACTCTCAGGGTCCCTGGTGATCAGAGACGCATCAATTTCCCAATAGGCACCTGAAAGAAAAACTGAAATCTAACAGTCTTAGCTGTTCCTCTGTTCTCAGTACCAACATTCAAATTCAAGTAATACACTGTGCTACTCTATTTATAAGTGATACTTGCAAAAAAGCAGTTTTCACACAACTATTTGCTTTCATAGCAAGGTTCCAATATAATCCAGAATATTGGAACCTGTTTCCTTGTCTTTTCTCTCCCTTAGGTGGACCGTGGAGAAACCATAGATTATTTTTCTTCCACTGTCACAAGAATCTGGCTCTAAAAAGATCTACCAAAACATGTTAGATTTCAGGTTGACATAGGAATGAGGTAGAATCAAGTTTATACCTCTCTCATACACTTTTCTCCTAGAAGATGGGCAAAAGCAAGGCCAAGAATTTCCGGAACTCCATCTTCATATCAAAATGCTTGGCAGGGAATTTAAGTGTAATGATTAAAGAAATCATCTTTAATTTAGTCATATTTATGAATAAGATTCTCAGTCTCTTTCTCAGCATTGGTAAAATGGACTTGGTTAGACAAGGGTAAATGGTATACGGATAGAAGCAACAGTTCAGAACGTGATTAGTGGAGACAGAATGTATTCCTTTATCTTTGTTGTAGGCAAAATATCGGAGAAAAATATTAGGGTGGTGTCTTTACCTTCCTGGTCACCTTAGTGACTGTTTGCTCATCCACAAGACATTTTTGGTACTTATGTGCCTGGAAGAATTTTATTTCTGTACAAGTAGACCACTACGGATGACTGTCAAGACAACTGCATTGCTTATGTGCAATAATAGCTGGGCTGTTTAAATACCGCATGGCCTATGACTAGTGGACTTCAGCTTTGGTGCAGGGAAGAGGGAGAGTAGTGCACACAGAAGTTTCTGTCTTACTGGGACCAAGGGCTAGGTCCTGTCCTTTTTCAGGCCAGCAGTCACCTCACCGAGCAGTCACCTCACTCTCTGGCTTGTTCATCTCTTAATACTGCCACAGGTCACTCAAACACTTCTCCCTCTTATAGATGCCCAAAGGAATAATTTCAAAAGGCATGCCAGGGAGAAGGGAGTGGCTGAAGTGTGTTGGTTGGAGTTCTATACCAGGTTCAAGCCCCTCTGAATCTAGGATAGTTAAAGCTCAGGCATCCTGTCTTTTCTAGTGAGTGCTGCAGCCCCTCAGTTCCTGAGGGATGGGAGGAGATGGGAAGTTCCTCAGTCCCTCCAGAGTGCATTTTGAATCTTCATGTCTATGTTGTCCATGTGCACATGGCAAAAAATATAGGAATAGAAACCTTCTGGGTAAGTGCCAGAACTTCCATGAAGATGACCAAGTCTATATACTTAGACAACCAAGAAGGTTGAATCAATTTTATTTAAAATTAAAATTCCTTTAAAAAAAATGAAGGGTATACTGCTGTGTATGTCCTGTTCTGACAGTAGTAGTCAAAGTAGTATTCTGAGATGATAGCAGTACTAGTCTATGGTAAATACTTTTGTTATGTTTGTATTGGCATGTAATGGTTAATTATGAAAATAGCATATAAGAAATGGCTTTGTTTCTGGTTGTTTGCATTTTTGCATGAGCTGTAATATTTAATAACACCTTTTTCATTCATTTTCTTTAATTTCTTGATTATTATGAATTCATTTGGAGCAACTGAGAAAAGGAAGATGGGGAAGGGTGAAAGAAGGAAGGGGAGAAGGAAGTATCTCTCATTCCCACTGACCTTTTAACAAGACTAAAGGTAAAGCTAGAATTTTATAAAGAGTATCCTTGGCTGAGCGCCCTTGGCTGAGAGTCCATTTACTAAAGATGACAGAAAAACACTGTGATTTCAAAATAGCATAACAGCACTGTAGAAATGGGTCATTTGACAATATATTATGTGCTATCAAACCAGTGATTGGAAAGAGAAGGGAGGGAGTGAAATCGATAATGTGGACAGTAAGGGTTTTTTTAATTTAATTTTTGTTTTTTTCTTTCAAACTACCATGTTTTGTTAAATCACCTGAGAGAGGAAAGGTGCTGCTCTGCTGAAAAGCTACAGTAATTAGCTGTATGGGCTTTTGCTTTGGCCTTCTGATCTATATGTTGGGAAATAATATAAAATATTTGTATCTTGTAAAACAAAATTCAAACTATAGTAATAAAACTATTTCTTGACATACTACAATCACGTTCAGAACATGTGTGCACAGACTGACTTTGTGGTGCCTTTTTCAAAAATGTCCTGTTCCTTCTAAGCTATACGCAGGTTGCTTTTGTTTAAAAGTTAGAACCGTTGTCCCACAGGAAATTACATTACCCTAAATTTAATTTATAAAAAAAATTGAAATCTTTCTTCTCTTCTTTTCTGTTTTTCTCCCCTCATTTTTCTTTTCTTTTCTGCACATTTCTTGAAGTGTGACACTCAAAATAGGACACAGCAATCCATGTAAGACCTTTCCACTTGTGAGTAGACTGGAAGTACTCTTTCATTTAGAAGTGACACTATGTTACTGCAACCATTTTTTCCAACAAGAGCATGCTGTTGTTCATATGGCACCCCTCCTTCATCTTTGATCCTTTCCTGCAGTATTATACCTTAGCCAGTCCTCCCAAGTCTGTATTTGTGCATGTGATTGTTTCATCCTAAGTGTAAGACTTTGCATTTCTCTTCACTGAATTTTATTCCGTTATTTTTGGACTATTTCTCATTGTTTATCAAGGTCATCCTGAAACATCATCCTCTTCTGAAGTGTCTACAACTCCACCCAACTTTGTGTCACCTGAAAATACGTTAAGGATACATTTAATCATAGAATAAAGTCACAGAAAATTATAGTTGGAAGGGACTTCAGACTTCATCTGTTCTAGCCCGCTGCTCAAAGAAGGAACACCCCCAACTAAATCATCTCAGCCAAAGCTTTCACTAGCCAGGTCTTAAAAACCTCCAAGGATGGAGAATCCACAACCTCTCTAGGCAGCCTGTTAGAGTGTTTTACTATGCTCCTTGTGAAAAAAATCCTAATACCTAAGCTTAATTTCCCTTGCTGCAACTTGCTCTTTCTTCTGTCATCTGCCACCACTGAGAACAGTCTAGCTCCCTCCTCTTTTGAACAAACCCTTAGGTAGCAAAGGTTGCTATTAAATCCTCCCTCAGTCTTCTCTTCTGCATAATAAATAAGCCCAGTTCCCTCAACTTCTCCTTATAAGCTATGTGTCCCAGCCCTCTAACCATTTTTGTTGCCCTCCACTGGACTATCTCCAAATTGTTCACATAGTGGGATACCCAAAACTGAACAGAGTACTCTAGGTATGGTCTCACCATGCTAAATAGAGGGGAAAATAATCTCATCCTCCAACTCTCATGCTCCAAATCATTGATGGAGATAAAAACAGTATCAGACATAGGATCAACCCCAGGGGAACCCCCACTTCACCACCTCCTCTCAATTAGACATCAAGCCATTGATGACTGCTCCTTGAGTGCCACCACCTTGAAATATTTTCCTCTAGACAGTAATTCTTTATTTTATTAATATGAATTCCATGGAAGACAGTTTCATAAATCATGGTCAAGTGAAGGCATGTTATAGCTATTGTTTTCCCTCCTATCCATAATTCTCATCAGTAGGGATCTTCTAAATCACACCATAAGTGCCCCTTTTCCCACAGTGGCTTCTTTAATTTTTTTTTTTAATTTAGCTGCTTCTGCCCCATCCCCGCCATCCTTTCCCACAGCCCTTATTGGCAGAGGTTTTAAATATGCAGTGTTTTTTGCTTCCTCGACAATCAGCAGCAAATAGCTCAGCCAGCAGGACTCCTCTGAGATGGGGCAAGGAGGGCAAAGGGTGAAATGAAAAACATTAAGAAAGCTATTGCAGGGGACAGTTCTGGCATAATTTATGGAGATCCCCACCCATTGGCTTGTCACAGAAGATAACCAGGTTGTTCAGGTTCTTCATAATTCCATGCTAGCTCTTTCTGAATCACCTTGTCCTGGCATGCAGAAATAGATTCCTTGATGGCAAGTTCCACTGTCTTTCCATGTTTCAGGGTTAGATTGACTGGTCTGTAATTCCCCGGAAACCTCTCTTCTCTTGCTTAAAATTAAGCACTATATTGGGCCTTTTCCAGTAATGTACCAAACCCAACTTTCTCAAGTTTTCAAAGATAATAACCCATTGTTCTGAACTAACCTTAGCCAATTCCTTGACTACTTTAGGATGTATTAAGCTTGGTTCCACTGACTTGAAAATATCTATCTTCTCTAAGTCGTTTCCAACCCATTTTTCAACTCCTTTAGCCATCTTCTTCCCTATCCTTCTGTTAAGTTCAACTGTCCCTGAATAATCCTTCATTAGATCTTCCTCTCCTTTCTGGGTCTTCCTCTCACTTCTGATGTACTTGTAGATGGTTTTTTTGTTTTTTTTTTTTTTGGGGGGGGGGGGGTTTGGTCTCTTACATCCCCTGCTACCTTCATCTCAATTTGTGTTTTGGCCTTCCTAGTTTTAATTCGTGCAAGCCCAAACAATATTTTTATATTCATACCTAGTAATATGGTCAAGTTTCTCTTCATTGTAAGATTCCTTTTTGAGTGTCTACTCATTGAAAATTACTTTTTAGCCAGGATAGTCTCCTAATGAATTTATTCTGTGTTTGTGTTGGGAATGCATGCTGTCACATCTTTAATATGACCTCCTTAAAATGTAACCCATCAGACATGCCTCCTATGAGATCCTTCCCACCAATTCTTGCAGGCTGTTTTAGTCTTTTTTTTCCTGATGTTCAGTATCCTTACTTTGTTTTCTTCCCTTCCTTTTCTCAGGATCTTGAACTCTATGGGTGCATCCAGATGAGTGCGCATATGCCTCTTGCCCTGTCCCAAACCCCTTTGAGAGGCATGTGTGGGAACAAAAAAATGTTCCCCACACTGCAAGTTTTCTGTGCTGTGTGGGGGAGCTGCACCCTGTGGGGGACCAGGGGACCCACCGCACCTGAGCAGCCCCCCAAGGTCTCCCACACACACAGTCCCCCTGGCAATTTCCCCATACCTACCCCCACACCAATATACATCCCCCCCCCACACACACACCCACCTTCCCCCATACCCCTTCCCACCCCTCATCACACACCCATTAGGTGCGGAGAAAACCAAAAGCACACATCAACACATGTAAGTTTTTAGAATTTATTTTATCATGATGATAGAAACATTGGTAGGCTTCCAAATTGCTTTAACATTGTAAATATACTAATAAATCATTGCCCAACTGATCTCTGTCTCTGTCTCTCTCATATATATATATATATATGTATGTATGTATATATATATATAAAATATGTATGTATGTATATGTATGTATGTATATATATATGTGTGTGTGTGTGTGTGTGGTGGGGGGGAGTGGTCTTTTCTTTTAATTGTGGAAGAATATGGATTTTCAGATATTTTTAAAAATGGATGTGGGATGTTGCTGAAGCAGTCCAGCTGGCACATAGGGTAGTGTCCCCAGGCACCAACTGGCTGGGCCCCAGAAGCTCCTGATAGCAAGTAGACCAGAGCTGCTTGCCAAGGCAGCTTCTTGTATGGATGGGGCCAGGACAGGGCAGCTTTTGATACTGCTGGGGACAGGCCCTGGGCTCTAGCTCCCCTGGCTGCAGATCTGGGATGAGCCAGGCAGGGTTATTTTGCTGCAAGTGGCACAATTTGTGCCACAACAAAGTGCATGTCCGAGCACGTGCACAGAGGCTCAGATTTTCATTGCTTCTATTTGAGCTGCTGCAAGCGCACATGCGTGCATGGGTGGACACACCCTATCATTTCATAGTCACTGTCACTAAAGTTGACTTCTGCCTTCATACCCCCAAGTTAGTTTCACCATGATCTGCAACAAAAAGTTTTTCTTGACATCTTTCAAGAACTTGTGAGGCTGCTTATTCACTGTTATTTTGTCCTCTTAGAAGTTGTCACAATAATTTAAGTCTTCCCCTAGTACTAAGTCCCATGATCTAGATATTTTGGTTTGTTATTTAAAGCAAGTTGCGTCCACCTTTTTGAAGTACAATTAAATGAAATAATCAAGAATATTGTATACGTTACAATTGTTCATTATTTTTTCACATGTTAAATCACTACAGTATATTCTACATATGCATATCTGCACATAGAACTTGGCCATTAGAAACTCAGTAGTCATGTAAGTAGTTTATTCTCTCAAAGTTTTAGGCACCTGCCAATATGGATTGAATCAGATAGTTTTATTTCTTTATTTATCCATGCTGTTCACAATAGCCAGGTACAGATTGTATACTTATTGTGAAGCAAGTACACAGAAAGTGCACTACAGCCATAACTGAACAGACAGTCATGGCACATATAGCGTGTAAAAAATGGCAGACCCCACTTTAAAGTAATCTGGAATGGATGTGGCATATACCTGCATGTGGGTGTGGTATTTTTCTACAATGCTGTAAATTAAGGCATTGTATTGGGTGCCATCACCACTGGGCCATTTGGCAGAACACCTATGTATGAGCACCACTGCAGGTACAGCACAGTGGGAATAGTACAAATTCACCCTAGCAATGGCCCCCATCCCCACTTCCTCCCTCCCTCTCTTCCTGGAGAACCAGGGAAGACTCATCCCTTTGGGGCCAAGTGGAGTATGGGAGTCTGGAGACAGTACAGAAGCTGAGACAACCCCCAAGAGACTGAACAGGGGACAAAAAGGAGCTTGCAGAATGAGCTGGGGAAAGAGGGATCCCAGTGAACAGAGGGAAGTAAAACACTCAAAACCATGCCCTGGTTAATGGAAGGCAGCCTACCAAGCATTCCTAGTAACATCAAAATCATGGCACACAAGTGTGAGGCAGGTCACTGCCAGGCTGGTTAAGGTGCCTAAACAGGACTCAGTGGCCAAACAGTGACTTTGGGGAAATGAAGGTCTTGTTACACATTGCATTAAGGTATAGAAATTAATAAGAATACTCATGCTGATTGTTTGGAGACTGGCCATTGTGCCAGAAAGCCTGCCCTCTGGTTGAAGTGCTTCCAGATGCAATGACTCCTCAGATTATCTTGGAAATAGTAGGAATAGGCTGCTGTTTCTTTATCAAGCCATCTTTTGCCAAATACTTCTGGAATTTGAAAAGACATGGAGCTAGATCTCAAATAAGAATATAAGAAGATCTCAAGTAAGAAGATCCTAATTTTATCTTTGCAAAAATGTATTCCTTTATTTTGCTTCTTAAGTAAATAGAGATCTAACTTCTAAAGTCTGATGCATTTAAATAATTTCATATGAGTATGTGAAGCAAAATACACCTTTAAAATTCTGCAAGAAGCTCTTCTAAAGCAGAAGGAGTCTAGTTAAAGGTGTGTTGGGTAGCTCACATTTTATGAATGCAAACTCTTAGTGCACAGAAAAACTGGAACTGCCACTATGATAAAGGATATCTACTGTATGTGTTTTATTTCTTAATGACTTGTGAAAATAGTAACTAGGTATAAAACATGAGATTGCAATTTTCATTTCCTGACAGTCTTCCTCTTTTAAGGCTACATCATTTTTCTTACTATTACTACAATTTCCTTCAGCCAAGAAAAAACAATATATTGTTATAGTTACTACCACTAATACTACTACTATTACTGAAAGCAACAACTCTGGTATATGTTGATGTACGGTGTGGTGTTTTATATGAATCATTTTTCTCCTTCCCATACAAAGAAATGGAAATGTTCTGTTCCTTGGCTACTGAACCCTATAGATTTTTATGGCTTCAAACAATTTTACTGTCAATATGTATCATTATTTTACCTCTTTGTTTCCTAGTTTGATTTGTTCCAAAATGTAAAGAAAAGAAGTACTGAAAACTGGACAGCTCATTTAACATGCGTAGGTATGTTCCAATTTGAGACATTTTAGTATAATAAAATAATTCAATATTCCTTGTTCAGAAAATATTGCATTTCATAATAACAAAAGCAAACAAAAAACCCACACTCAAAAAAGTCTTACATTTACTATTTTTAAGTATTGACAATTTTGTTAAAACCAAAAGATTGAATAAATCGAGAATAAAGCCTTAGAGAAAGTATTTAATTTTCATTCCCAGTCTAGCATAATTACTAGAAATTCTTCTACATTTGAAATAAAATAGCCATGGAAATTTACTGTTTTAACTACTACTTCACTAGGAAAAAAATATGATATAGTTAGATAACCATCCCCCCCAAAAAATATTCATTAACCATCATTGAGAACAAGGAAAATTTTGAGATATTGAGCTCTTAATAAAAACCTGGAGCATCTATTGTAAGATTCCTATTTGACTAAGTGTCCACAGCCTTGTGCAATGAAGAGTCATTTACACTTGTGCTAAGTGAAGATAGGGACATAAATGCCATGATTTTGGTTAGTGCTATACACCCATTTTACCCCGGTTTTCTGTAATTTTAATATTGGTGTGAAACGGAGAGAGAAAAGTCTGGCCCACAGGCAGGATCCAACCAGTACTAGACTCCATCTCCCAGCAGGTCCTGCCTGCATGACTGGGGCCAGTTTCCATGGAGACCCAACAGCAGCCACTCCATGGTAGCACAGGCCTGGGATTTCCATGAAGACCAGCCACAGCAGTGCTAGCAGGGAGCACAGCAGGTTGGGGAGCTGCTCCAGGGCTAGGCCAGGATTTTGCAGCGGTGACAGCATGGTCTGGAGCTGAGGCAGAGCTGCAATAGGCAGTCTAAATAGCAATCAGCAGTCTAAATGCTCTGGGCAGGGGCATGCAAGCAGCAGGTTGCAACTCTGCCCCAGATCCTTACAGCAGTGACTGGGTGGTTCAGGACTAGGGCAGAACCATGAAGCACTGTCTGCGTGTCCCTGCCCAGAGTATGTAGGCTGCAGACTGGCTGGATCCACCATTTTACCCATCCATGGTGTACAATATGGTTGTACAGGGGTTCTGCATTTTATATCCAACTAGGTAAGAGTATTATTGCATGATTGCAAAAAAAAAGTTATTCAGGAGAATTACTATCATAGAATCATAGAAGTAGGGTCGGAAGGGACCTTGTAGATCTTCAAGCCCGACCCCCCGCCCGGGCAGGAGAAAAAGACTGGACTCAAATGAGT
>NW_017728906.1:121012080-121029005 GCF_001723895.1 Crocodylus porosus | reverse complement strand
CAGTCTTTCAATGTAGGGTCTGCCCTGTAGTCCCCGGATCATGCGGGCGGCCCTTCTCTGGACCCTTTCAATGTTGTCTATATTTTTCTCAGAATCACTAGGTACAAACTGGGCATGTCTACACAAGAAGCTATGTCTCCATAGTGACAAGCTATGGCAATGTCATTCATCACTTTGGTGATGTAGCATGGTTGGGCATCTATTGTGACCCTGACACTACATCACCATAGTGATGAGCTGCATCACTGTAGCTTGTTGCTACAGCAACGTAGCATCCAAAAATAACAATGTGCTACTGGGATTGCGTAGTACCAGCAAGTACTGTGCAGTCAGGGGCATGTGTAGATGCATCCACTGCTATATATTTCTACAGTGTCAATATATTGTTTTCACTCTAATTGTTAAAATTAGTTTTAAAACTTCTGTTTTACTCTAGGAGTATCATATGTTACTTTGATAAAGTTCATTTTTTTTAAATAAAAGGACATTCAAAATAACAGGTATGATTTGTAACTGATGTAGATATATCTATACAATTGTATTTCATTTTAAGCATGGAAATGTGAATTTTGGGTTCCTTTTTTTAATTTGAAAATTGGGGATATTTTTTTTTATCAGAGAAAATTGGATCTATGCTGATCAGAAACCAATTAACCCATAACAGAACAGAAGGTTAGTACACAAAAACTGGTTAAAAAATGGTGGAACCTGATCTAACATTCTCTCTAGCCCCTGCCCCCAAACAAGGGGTGAATGAATACTCTGTTCACCAGTGATAATATGACATGCTCAATTAATCTCTCTCAGGGTGCAGTGGAGGGTACATGTGTGGGAACTCATCTTCATCCTATGCTAAGTCTTTGTGACCTACCAAAAAACCTAACTTCTAATGAATAGCTGATGACCAGGGAGATACTGGTTTTTTCTCATTAAAAAAAAAAAATCCCCCCTTTTTGGATTAAAAAATGAAAACCAAATCCACATTTTTCCATAATTAAAATGAAATAGCAACAATGAAGTGAAAGACAGAAAGAAAGAGAGTATACACCCATATTTTCCCACAAAGGGTACATCCACACATGCAGGCACATGCGCTTGCAGCAGCTCAAATAGAAGCAGTGCAAATTTGAGCTAAGACTTTTTGCCTCAGCGCATGTACCCGGACATGCACTTTGTTGTGGTGCAAGTTGTGCCACTTGGGGCAAAATAACCCTGCCTGGCTCCTCACAGATCTGCAGCCAGGGGGAGCAAGAGCCTGGGACCAGTAGCTGTGCAGCCCCCACCAGTGTAAAAAGCTGCCCTGTCCTGACCCCATTAGTACAAAACCTACCCTGGCAAGTAGTTCAGGGCTACTCTCTCTCAGGAGTTTCTGGGGTAACCAGTGGGTGCAGCCCAGGGGGCTATGCTCAGTGTCCCTCTCAGGTGCACTTATTTTCACATTTTGACCCCTTGACCCACACAACACTCCTATCCTGTTTTTTCATTAATTGTCCTAAGAATATAGTTGTACAACTTACTCATTAGCCCCAAACAGGGTTACTAGTTAGCCAGGTGGGCCTCAGGGTCCATGGTATGAGTGTTACAAATAGACAGGAACTTCTGGAGCCCAGCCAGTTGGTAACTGGGGACACTACCCCTTGTGCCAGTTGGACTGCAGAAGCAGCCCTGAGAGTCCCCTGCACCTTTTACCCACTGCAGCAGTCTGGCAGTTGGGGCTGATGACTGATTGTGACCTGTTGCACACCTGCCAGACCCAAATAGAGACTGCACAGCCAGTGGAGGCATCTTCCCTTCTGGGCTGGCTGCCAGTGGGCGATGGTTGCAGTTTCACCTTTGTGTGGCACTACTGGCATGTGTGCCCCCTGCCTGGCCATTTGGGCAACTATCTCCTAGAAAATGCTCCCAGTGTGGTGACCTGCTTTGAACTGTCAAAGCATGTCCTCCTGGCCACCTCCAGCTGGGTTCAAGGTGCCAGCTATAAGCAGGCTTCTCTTCCTGGGTCCTGCCACTTGCCTTGCTAGAAGGAATTCTTCTGTTTCTTATTTGAAAAGTGAAAAATCCCTAATAAAAAAAATCCCAAACTCACTCTGTAAAATACCCTGAAAAACATGTTTCTCCACAATTAAAAGAAAAGACTATGTCTGTCTGTCTGTCTCTGTCTCTCTCTCTCTCTCTATAATATATATATGTATATATGAGACAGAGAGACAGTGATCAGTTGTGCAATGTTTCTTGATATATCTACAGTGATAAATCAATTTGGAAGCCTACCAGTGTCATCATCATAATAAAATTATTCTAAATACCTATGTTTTCCTGTTTGTCTTTAGTTTTATTACCATAGAGCAGTTAGAGCTCCCCCTCTTGGAAGGCCAACCATACCTTGTCATGCATCTACAGATGTATCTCAAGCAGGACCAAGGAGGTGATACTCCCCCTCTAAGCGACACTGGTCAGGCCACAGCTGGAGTACTGTGTCTAGTTCTGGGTGCCGCACTTCAAGCGGGATGTGGACAACATGGAGAGGGTCCAGAAGAGGGTCACTTGCATGATCAGGGGGCAGCAGGGCAGGCCCTAGGAGGAGAGGCTACAGAACCTGAACCTGTTCAGCCTCCACAAGAGAAGGCTGAAGGGAGATCTAGTGGCCTGTTAAAAACTAGTCAGGGGGGACCAGCAGGCATCAGGGGAGTCCCTGTTCCCCTGAGCACTACCAGGAATGACTAGAAATAACAGTCACAAGCTGACAGAGGGTAGATTCAGATTAGACATCAGGAGGCAATACTTCACTGTCGGAGCAGCTAGGATCTGGAACCTACATACATACATACACACACATCACAAACCCAACTTAGGAACTCACCTGTGTGTATGCCTAGGTGGGTGATATATCTATGAATTAGTGAATACACATGTATATATATACATGTATAGATATCATTGTGTGTGTGTGTGTGTGTGTGTGGTATATGAATTAGTAATCCACTTATGTGTATTGGATGTGCAGGTGTTGGTAACTGGTAACTGATTCTGTCTAAATTTGGTGTGTGTAGCGTGTATGGGCTTAAACTGGTGATGGGTGTGCATGAACCTAGACTGGTTATTTTGAACAAAGGTGTGTATCTGAGTAGCTAGTGTGAGTGTATATGCCTAGTAGGGGTGTATGCACCTTATGAGTGTATGTGTGCTTAACTGATTTGTATGTGTGCGTGTGCAGTTGTACACCACACCCTGCTGTCTAACAATACAATATTAAGAACTTGAGCATTGGCCTGACCCCTCAGGGCAATACGGAGTCTGGGCGGGGGGGCTGCTCAGGAGGGGTGTGCCCCCTGCCCCTGCAGGGTGTAGGCTCCCTGCACAGCTCGCAGACTGCCCCCCCACAGGGGCTACAGCCTCTCAACATGGGCCACATGGCCCCTGCAGGGGCCCCTCCCCCACTGGCTCCTGCAGCCCCCTGATGGCTGCCCAGTCCTACCCCTTGCTTGCACCTCCAGATTCCCCATAGCTTCCCCACCCTCCCCAGCACTTAAAAAAAAAGCTCTGCACTCACTGGCAGTAGCAGCTGCCATGAGGGTGACTGGGGCCTCATGGCAGAGCCCCCCTGCACAGCATGGGGCAGTGGAGGATAGTGGGCACTGGCTCCAGTGACCTGGCACCCACACTACCACTGCCCCATCATGTGGGTGCGGCCTGGGTTGGCAGGGCGCCATGTGGTTCTGCACACTGCTGGGCAATGGGGCAGTGGCAGTATGCATGCCCCCTGCAGTCCTGTTCTGTGCAGGGGGGCTCTGCCACAAGGCCTCAATGACCCCAAAGGCAGCTGCTACTGCCAGTGAGTGCAGGTTTTTTTGTTTTTTTTTAATTGCCAGGATACTTGGGCAGGGTAGTGATGGGGTGGTTCAGGGGTAGGTGGAGGATGGGGCCAGGTGTGATTGGGGGGGTTTGGAGGGCAGGCAGAGGATGAGGTGTTGGGTGGATCAGCAATCATGAGGGCTTGGGGAGTGGACAAGGAATGGGACTGGCAGCAGTCACCACATGGTCCCCTCCCCGCTCCTCTGGCGCCCCCTCCACCCCCTAATTACTGGCTTAGACACTGGGTCCAGCTCCCTGCATCGGACAAGCAGCATGCTTTAGCACTTGGGAGAGGGTCAGTCATAGAGATGCTCTGCTTGGCTACCAGAGTGTGTGGCAGACCTGAGCCTCTGGTTGCCTCATCCTGGACCATGCCCTATCCCACTATTTTTGCCCAGGGTATTTTTTGCCACTGCACTACAAATTTGCAGTGTGGTGAACTTTTTTTGTTCCCGCACATGCCTCTTGCAGCATGTCAAAGGGATATGAGACACTGCAAGAGGCATGTGTGCACTTGTCTGGACGCACCCAAAGAGGTTAGTGCCTGGGGCACTCACTTGGGAAGCCAGTGAACCTCAATTATTTGACTCCCTCTCCCAGATAATGTTTGAATCCAAGTGTCTCCCAGCTGACTTCCAAGGACATTACTCTATTCATGCCACACATCAGAAAATATGCACAGCTTCAGCACTCCTTTTTGATGTGATGTCTTGTGCAGCCACAATAAAGAGGTCTGTGGGAGATCTCTGAGACCAGGGAGGGGGTAGTGTAGCAGAGGGTGTGTGGCTTCACTACACTCCATCCTTTTTTCTAGTAACTATATTGTTGGAAAATGGAAAATGCAGTGGTTGTTAGAGTTCTGTGCTAAAATAGAAGAAACCCAGAAATAAAATAGTGCCTGCAAAAAGAAAAAGAAAACCAGATTCAAACCCTATCGGGTGAGGGTCACTAAAACCAGCTTCCCAAGTTCCCTAAATACTGAGCAATTAGATCAAAAGTGATCACAGTGGATGGAACTACCTGCTTCAGTTGCTACTCAACCTGTTCAGTTTGTGAATCTATGTAGTTTCACATAGATGTCCATATGTACAGGGTTATGCATCCAGGAATAGAGTTCCCCTGGGTAACAAAAGTGCCCCATTGATGATCAGGAAAGAATTGAATGTCATCCCCAATGATTCAGGTAGCTATAGGATTATTCAGCTACTAGAGTGGGGTTGAACTGGATTCCTTTTTCTAACTTATACTCCTACATTTCGCTAAATTCTGCTCAGGTCTAATTTGTCAAACTGCATATGACAAATTCACTCTTTTGAGCAAGGAATAAGGTATGGAAAATATGGTCCCACTTAAGTAAACAACATTTCTTCTTATGACTTCAGCAGGACAGAAGTTTCATCCCAGAATCCTTGAGGGTCAAAGTCATGGTTGGGGTCTTCAGTTTATATCAGAATATCCAGGACATTAAAAGTATATAATAAAAGGGTAGCTAAGACCTCCTTTGGAATACTACATATGGATACAAACATCTATGTTTATGACAATTCAGCTTGGAACAGATATGGAACAGGGCTCCTAGGATGACTTCAGGAATGTAAATTCTCTATTAAGAGATAGGAATAAAAGAAATTGTTTTGTTTAGCCTAACAAAGCAAAGGTGAGATGGGATATATACACACACATGCACACATACCAGTAGAGCAGGAAACTAGAAACTAGGCACTAGGGAGGGAGAAGTGATATGTCAACTTAATCACCATGTTGGCAGAATAAGAAATAAGGATACATTTTTCTATGAATAAATTGAGGCTGGGAATTCTAAGAAGATTTTTTTTTAACCTTCTGAGAAGTAGGGTTCTGAACAGCATTAGAATAAGAGTCAAAAGTATGTTATAGCCAAAGATTCCATCAGATAGCAAGGGCAAAGTATACCAAGTATTTGGAGTTCTGTCGCTAGCAATGCATTGGCTGTTTTCACAGCTGGAGGAAGTGGAAGTAGTCTTTGTCACAAGCGTTGGTAGAGCCATATCACATGCCTCTGGAGTTATAGGAAGTTCTCTTAACTGTTCCATCACCATAAAAACCAGGATTTTTAAAGGAAGTTAATCCCTTTGTAAATTATGATTTGGGTTGTGGTTGCCTGTAGTCTTATGTAAATGGACTTGATAACCCAAGACATCCTTTTAAATCCTATTTTCTCATATCTAAAACAAATCTCAGAATATCACCATATTAAAAGCACTAAAATGCTTCTGAATTCATTTGAATTCAGTTACGTTTTACATCAGTTTGTGTCATCTTCAGTTTTACAACATAAAGTAAATAACCTAAATAAAATTGTCTCTGGAATAATTCAGTACAAGGCATCAGGTGTAGAACAAGCATCTTGTAGATCTGATAACTGGTATCAGTTTTATAAACTACTGCACTGATGATCTAATAGGAATTTACTGCTGCAGACAGGAACAACAGATAAACATTCTCAGTACCTGTCAACCTTATTGCAGGATCATGAATTATTTCTCGTAGCTACACATGAAACTGAAAGAGATTCTAATATAGATTTCATTTTTAAGGATATTTTTGTATATGTGTGTTTACAGATTATTTTTAAATTTAAAACTTATATGCAAAGATTCACAGGGTTAATTTTCCTTTAGGGCATAGTTCTAAGATAGTTTCCATAAATACAGAAGCTATCGAGTTTGAATGTTGTGAGAAAATTAATATTCCTCGTTAAAAATGTATCTCAATTCAGGTTGTTGGGGTTTTACTTGTTGTCTGAGGCTATGTCCAAGCTTTCAGTTTCCCACAACAATTAGAAATAAACTAGAATTCAGTTTGCAATGTTCTGCCTGTATTCACAAAATATATCTCAATATATTTGAAAAATTTTGATATATTTTTTATAATTTTTATATTTTATTTTTCCTCATTAGAAAAACCCACTGTTTTCTCTAGTAACTGCCTGTAAAATTACAGTCATGACAAACATTTTAAAAAAAGAGCTCTCTTTATCAAAGCAAAACTGCTTCCTCTCTGGATAGAAGCCAGGATGAAATGGATACAGTCCCCATAAGATGATCATCTTTAAGATGATAAGTCTGCCAGTTTTATTTCTTTTCTCTTCATGCTAACTTGGATTACGTTTATGCTTCAAAGTAAACCACACAGTTGCTTTCCAGAATAGAACAGAATGCAAAACAAATAATATGTTAGAATAATATATATATTAGCCAAATTTCTAGGAAACGTGTTACCATTTTTGTTCTATAAAATAAGAGTCTGAAAAATCTTTACAGCAACAGACATAGAGTAGCTCCATTTGTTCATATAGGAAAATATAGGAACTAAAATATTTATTCAACTTGTATAACATTTTTAAATGGCTATAAATTAATACATTATGATTTTAAGGTTCAATATCACTGGGCACATCTACACATTCATTAATGCACCTTTGCTACTTCATATTAAGTTTAGTATTTTTGATATGAAGTACTACAAAAAGGTGCAGTAGCTGCACTAATGTACAGTAGTAAAAGCAAACTGTTTTTTGTGATGCTTAATACCCAGTAGATTAATTCTTTTTCAGGATGCTTAATACAAAGTAGATTAATTCTACTGAATATTAGTGTATTAGCATAATTTTTACCGTGACAAGCCAATGTGCAGTAGAACAGTTTACTCTGCTTTAAGGCATTTCATGTAGGTGCACCCACTTAGGACTTAATATGGTTGTTATATTTCTCAATTACATGACATGATGCAGTGACTCATGAACAATGTGTGCCCCTGGAGGTGGGGGGGGACGACGGTGCACAGTGACCACCACAGGCGGCGGCTGTGGCAACAGTGGCGGGGGTGTGGAGGAAGTGAGCAGGGAGCTCCAGCAGGTGGCCGCAGTGGTGTTAGCAATGGGGGTGGGAGTGGCAAGCATCTGCAGATGCTGCCGGCATTGTCAGTAGTGGCCAGTGGCAATCGGTGACCACCCACAGATGTCACTGCCGGTGTTGGCAGTGAAAGGGAGGTGGCAAGCAGCAACCACCCAGAGGTGCTGCTGGCAGTGTCAGCACTGGCCAAACGCAGGGGTTGCACCACCAATTTCAGGGGATGCACATGTACCTGCATGCACCCCCTACGTGTCACCAGTGAAGTGACTTGAATTCAACAGGGAAAATTTTCCTTGACTTCAGGCAGATCATCAGTGCCTAAATCCAGATTTCTTTGGTCATAGCTAAAGGAAATCATAGTATCTCGTGTATTTAAAACTTGAATAACATATCTTAAATCATGTACATCTCTCTGAAATGCAAATACAAATAAATCTTTTTTTATATAATAAATAATAAATGATCACTGGGAAACCAGGTTCTCTCTGGGATAACAAGGCTGTGTCAAATGACCTCTTGAGACCCTTTCCAGACCTATGTCCTCATGAATCTCTAAGTGATGGGACAATGCATAATGTGCTTAATTTGTAACAAAGGAGATTTAAATAAATTGAAGGTTAGATCAACATTAGTGTTATTTAGATAAATTAATGTGGTCTTGAGAAGGAGAAAGTTCTTTAGGAGAGATTCCTTTAGGCCTATATTTCTACTATTTAAATTCTGGCTACATGTAAGGTCATAACCTAGATAGTAAGGCTGGTTGGTGGATTTTGTTGTCACTATTGTTTTGTCACAACTTATTTTGATAGAATTTTAGATATTCAAGTCCATTATTTCTGGTTTTACTTTTGTGGTGGTTTCATTTTTCTGTTTGGTAGTTTTATTTGTTAGGATTCTAAGATTACAGAAGGAAAACATCTTATGGGGATCATCTTAATTTGATTGATTGTTTTTGCGAGGTTTAGGGAGAGATTTAAAAATTATGAACTTATATGCAGTCTGTTTGATATAGTATTTTAATGTTCATTTAGTCTGAAGATCTTGTAGCAGCTAAATGCAAATTTAAATCTTATAAAAGAAAATGTAAGCCATAAATATAGTCTCAGTTTGAGAAATTCTGTTCTTTGGTTTAACATGCTTGCTTAGCAGGTATTGATCCTTTTAGAAAAATGTGAAGTAAGTTGAATTACAGTGAAATTAGTAAAATTCCATTAACATAATGGTGTTTCCTTTACAGTTATGCAAATGATTGGATAGTAAGTCATCTCCATATGAATCTCAAGTTTATGCCAAGAAAAACATGTCATTATTATTGCACATATATATATCTTTCTACAACGTGTATTATTGTGTACCTAATTTATAAATAGCAAATATAACTTGGGACAAATGTTCTCTCATAAGTTTTGGTGACAACACTGCAAAATAAATCTGAGCAATCCCTGACAGCATTCTTACTAATGAAACAGGATACAATTGTCACATTCTCATTGTGGTGCTTTTTTATTTTAAAATGAATGCTTTTTTTCCTCTTCATCCTTCTTTTGCTGATAGTGTCTCCCATTAACTTATTTTTTATACATTTTTTTTTAAGGAACACAAGTTTATTTACTATCCTGATATATTTCCACGAGAAACAGGATCCACTAGGTTTCAATGGATTATCAGGTTTCCAGAAAATCAGTTTTAAAGTTATCTTCATATATGTTATTTTGTTTCATTTTCATCCCTTTTTTATTTATTTAGTGATTTAAAAATGTTGGACTGCCAGTTTTGCTGAGCCATAGTTATGCTAAGTGGAAAAAGTAATGAGCAAAGATGCACTGATTCAAAGAAAGGAGGAAGAAAACAACAACAGAAAAAAACTTGAGAATGAATGTAAAAAGTAGAAGCTCACTAATAAGGCAAAGATAACAAGAACCCAAGTATAGGTGTGTAAACTGCAAAAGAAACAAAGATGAACATCTTGACAGAGAGAAATAAGAATTGGTATGAGATGGGGGAGCTTAAGTAAAAATAAAGAAGAGATGAGATCTGTTTCTCTTAGCAACTTTGGGGAGCATAAATAACATGCTATGTCACCAGCTGTCAAGGGCAAGCTTCAGTAAGTTGGACTGACAGTTAATTAGACCACCTTGTGTTCTGTCCATGGACAGTAAACCTTTCTTAGCTTTCATCACTGAACATGGATTTGAGTCTTTCCTTTTGAGTCACCTTTACAATCTGGAAGACTGCTTGCTAGTGTGAGCCTTTCAGAACACACAGACTCTAGCAGCCTACATATTAAGACAGACAACAACAAGATACTACCCCATTGCCCCCCAGAAAAAAATAAATAAATCTCTACACCTCAGAACAATCAAAACATGAAAACGTTTTGGGGGTTGGGTTCCATTATAGAAATTTCTAAACTAAAATTAATTTCAGTTATATATGTTATTTCAATGTTAGATGTGAGGGAGAATATTGAATAAGGAGACAAATTATTCTAGAGATACCTAGTTAGGTGCTCTTCCTTATAGCATTCACTTTTGCTACCAGAGACAGGCTGCTGGGCTAGATGGACCATTGGTCGGCTCCAGTATGATACTTCTTATGTTCAAAAATTCCACTTCTCCTACTACAAAACTACCCTTCCTGATAAGTCCTATCTAGGCCTCCTAAGCTTGATACATCCTTGCTCCTTCCAGTTTTCTTAGTATTTCTTTCCCTTTGTTCTTCTTCATGGAAATTAGTCCTCTGTGAAGTAGCAAGTATTCACTTCGGTTTCAGCCAGTTCAGAGGAACAGTGTTTTGATTTGTAGATTTGAATCACTGTCCCAACTTGATTCAGATGAATGAGATTGGAAGATTCAGTGCCACTTCAGAGGTTCAGCTGTAACCTAACATACAACAGTCCTCACCATGTTGGACACAGCTGCCTCCAGCTGGTAAGCCTGTTGTGGTGGGTGGAGGGGAAAGGGAAAGGGCATGGTTGGGGAGACAGATCAACACCCCCACAGCAAGAGAGGGATTGGGGCTGAGGCTGGGACAAGCTGCCCAGCTGGGGCAGGGGGGAGTTGGATTTGGGGAGTGGGGCCATGGGATGTGGGCACTGTGAGTGGGGGCTATGCCCTGCTGCTTCTTGCCCAACAGGGGTGGGGGGGAGGTGCAACTTGCTCTGGATGGAAGGGGGCATGTGGCAGGCGGGCATAGCCCCACTTCCAGTGCTACTGCACCATCATCCCCCATCCCCCCAAACCTGGCTGGGCAAGTGGCATCAGGGTGTAGGCCCCACTCCCAGCACTGCCGTGCCCACATCTTGAGGCCCCTCACCCACCTCCCTGAGTCCCGTGCACCCCCCACCCTGGCTGGGCAGCTTGCCCAGTCCCAGTCCCAATCCCAATCCCTTCCTCATTGTGGGGACATTGGTCTTCTCCTCCATAACCCTTCCCTTTCCCTTCCGCCAACCACAAGACTTACCAGCTGGAGGCAGCTGTGTCCAGCATGGTGAGGACTGCTGCCTATTTAGTCTATGGCCAAATATCTGAAGCAGCACCAAATCTTTTCTGAATAAAATTTGGAGGCTCTCAATTTGATTTGGGCCTTTTAATTGGTCTCCTGATTCAATTTGAATGTGGAGATTCAGTCCCTGAATTGGGCTGAATCTCCTCCGAATCAAACTGGCTACCGAAGCTTCACACAGCCCTAATGGAAATGCTCTGTTAGAAGCTTTCCCTGGATTCTCCTTCCCTGCTAGGCTCTTTTTTTTATGTCCTGTTAGCTGCACCCTTTTGCCTTAAAATTGTGTGGCAGAGCACAGGAACAAGACAACTTCTAAATGGTTCTTTTTTCCTTCTTCTTTCTTATGCATGGATCAACCATTTTCAAAAGAGTGAATGGAGTTCTGTTAAAATTTGTTTTATTTCCTTCTCAAATTGCCAGTGATAGATTAAGAATATGTGGCTTTGCAGCCAGAAAAAAAACCAAAAAGCACTAAGCATTGCCATAGTGACAAAACTATTTGGATTTCTTTCCTCGCTGTGGGTCGCTTTTGAATTTGATTCATGCTGCCATCTAGGATGTATCTGAAGGACACACAAGGGAGACATTATACTTGCTCATATTAGCCATTTGTAGACATGCTCAGCATTTTCTAAACCATGTTAACTGATTCGCATCACAAAGTTCAAGTCAAATTTCAATTCAAATTAACAGTTAATAGACAATCATTGACCATCACAGCAGGGGGGCACTGACTATACACAGTCAATACACTTGAGAGCTTCTTAACAGAGTTTGGAAGTAATTAGGAGGTGATAATAAGTCTGTTTAAGCACTGCTACATTGTTGTAGTTATCTAAAGTGCTGTTCCTGAAGCTGTAATTGACCTGATACTTAGTGAGGGGCTGTTAGCATATTTGACATCCTGAAGGTGTTACTTTGCACCTGATAGCCTTTGTTATGTTGCAAAAACCCAATGGAGTTTCCCTTGCTGGGATTTCTATTTGCCATGCCTATTTGATTATCTAAATTCCTAAGAACTATTTTTCCTAAAAGCAATGACATATATACATGTGAATTAATACAATTTAAATTGCCTAGTTCAATGAGGATTAGTTAATTTTGGCTGGAGCAAATTTTAATTTGGACTACAGATGTCCACATATATATAGTGACAGATGTAGTCTGGATTAAACCTATAAAAATGTAATATCTATCAGTGGCCATTATTATGAACATTACAGTTAACTAGGTTGAAATACAATGCCAGACTGCATCATTGAGTAAAAGGAAGAGTTGAGGACTAGTGCCAAGACACTAGATCATTAGTCTGGCTGGTCTGAATAGTCTTAAAGTTATTCAAGTCTCCTGGCTTCGGTGGGGGCTGAACTGTATGTTCAAGTCCTGATACAATCAATTATAGTATTAGGACCTAAAACAATAAATGGCTGAAAGTAGCAGCTTTCAAGTTTTGCCCAGGAAAAAGATATTTCCCTTTCCTCTGTAATTGTGCAATATACCTTTATAATTTTTGTACCTGTGGACTGCTGCAGTCATTCTTATTTTATGGGGGGGGGGGAATGTAGTAAGAAATGGGGGTTTATTGCATTTTAGCTCTATTTAATAGACTGAAAACCAGAAATAATCAAGATTTTGTGACCAGCAAGTTCTTAACAGACCACAATTAGAAATAAAATTATATTAGAAACTAGCTGGAATTCATCCTTCTGCTGCAAATAGACCACCTGGCTTGCTGTGCAAATTCTACCAACACAACAACTCCTTCACTGCTCTTAATGCAGTTTCACTAGGTATTTAGTACAACAAAACATTCTGGGGTAGGTGGATAATACAGCAGGGATGGGAGGAAGATTGGTCTGTGTCTTTCTGACTCCTCATTGTTACAGCACCAAGAGGTTATAGTGGAGCTGAACAAGTAAGATATAATAATAATAGCCTCCATTGCCTCCAAATAAAATTCTAAATTCCTGTGGGTTTAGAGATGAGTTTCAGTTCCTGTGTTTCAGAAATGTAAGAATAATAAGGAAAGAGGCACAACTCAGCAGTTCTCATGCTGCTCTAACATGTTGGAGCTCACCTATCCCTACCACACCTAATGTAAATCATAAGGTTTCCCCCTCCCTTTTTAGTTCTCCTGCTGGATTCTATACCTTGGAGATATGCTAAGATTCTGATAATTGGATTTTGGACTGGAATCCTTCAATTCGATTTTGCAGGAGGGGGAAAAAGAAATCCATCTATTAGGGTAAGTGAGCTTATATCAGACTCCAGAAAAGCTTCCCCCCACAAACAATCAACATATAACTAGCATTTTGGTAGTTATATTTTCAAATAAATTATAAAAAACTAATTTTTAAGAATCTGAAGGTATCCCTTCAAGTGTCTAATTTTAGTCCCTTTAATTAAGCTCTGAATAGCTTGGAGAATTGTTGGGTGGGTTTTTTGGGAGGGGGGGTTGGGGGAGTTGTTTGGGTTTGTTTTTTTAAACTTTTAAAGAAGTTTCACTTTCCAGACTGGCTTTCCCAATGGTTCCAGCTATAGAAATTACTTTTGTCAGTCTTAACTCTCAGTCTCTAATTTAACAGCATTTGCTAAAGGGATTTTTTAGGAACATTTGTGAAAGAAAAACATAGGGACTGCAGCTTAGCCCAAACCCACAGGAGTTTAGAAAGATTTGATTTTTATACATTAGAGAGCTACATTTTTCTTATACCTTTTCCTATCTTACTTATTCACTTACTATTAACACTTTGTTCCTGTTAATTCGTCTGTTCTGGTGACACTATACTGAAATACTTATTTTTTTTATAATTTTGAGCTGTAAATAGAGGTTTTCTTTTTATCTAATATAATCATAATAAATAATTATTATTGTGTGCTGTGGGCCCGATCCTACACTGCTAAAAGGATCAGGCCCAATAGCCATAATGATTTAATATAAGTTAACAGTAAATAAGTTAACAGTCTTACTTTTGGGCAGTACCTCTTACTTTTATATTCTGAGCAGTTAACATTTTTACTTTTCTGCAAAACAGTCAATACATAATCTAGAGGTTCAAATTCATTCATTTTCTTTGGCTTGACTTTCCCATCAAGTCAACAACACAAACTAAACAAGAAATGCCAACATAAATCTTACCTATTTCTAGAGTACTTCCCTTAGGACTTTGTCTCCTTGTAGGTTTCCAAAATCTACTGAAGTCAAAGGGGCACCGAGCTGCATATTTGCACTTCAAGCTCTTGAAAATCACCACAGAGCTGGACAACAAGCATCCATTGTATATATGTTTTTCTTTCTTTAATAAAGTTTATTAATTAAAGCTTATAATATGTGAGATATTACTGATGTCTAATAGAATATATAAACCCAGTGTTATTTATGTTGCTACCTACATTTGTAAAACTTAATTTAAAAAATAATAAGTAATAAAACAAACATTTTATATGAGTTTCAGGAGTTATATTATTTAATGCAAGGATTGGCAACTTTTTGCTGCTGCGAGCTGGAGCTTGCAGCCAGGGTGTGCTTGCAAATACACACTCCTTGGAGAGTTCAAGCTGCTTATGCTTAGCCTCACTGCAGATATGCAACTCCTCTTCCCTGTGGGTAAACACAGGTATGAGAAAACAGCAAGGAGGGCTTTGGAGCAAGGTACCCACTAAGGGATAGGCAGCACAATGCAGCTTCATGCTACTGATGCTATGTGCTGCCGTGGGCTGAGTCCAACCTTCCCAGGACAGGATCAAGATCTTCACAAGCTACATAGTGAAGATCCCACTACCAGAATAGTCTCTACCCACTAATCTTCCTTTTTTTTTTTTTTTGGCTAAATTAATCTGGCCCTGCAACTAGTCTCCACTTATACAACTAGCCCCAGATGATAGTTGAACTACTTGTGAGAAATAATTGCTAAATTTTGGTCATGAATTAAAATGCTTCAGGACAAGGACTCTGTTTTCTCATTGTGTGTATCTTGAAATCAGCCTACAAAAGTGAAGTCTGATACTAGATAAAAAAGTGATGAATATTTTGTATAGTATGACTATGGTGTAAATTGAAAGGGAGGTACGAAGTAAAAATTCAATAGCCCTGGAAACATTATATTCTTGGCCTGAAAGTTCAGCATGGGAACCATCAGCTGAGACATGATAGAGTTATGGTAGCATAAAACATTTTAAAATAAATTTTAATGCACTGTAACATTTATCTCTCCACACCAAAGAATCTCTTGTCTGCAATGCAAAGCACCATACAAAATTTATATGACTCATTACCACTTATATATTCACAGGTAATTATTCTATGGGATTGTTAAATTGCAAAAGTGTTTGAAGGCAAATTTCATTGTGTATACGAACGCATATGTTCACTACAGACCAGACAGAAAAAACAGTGAGCTGGAGTTAAGAAGTGAGAAAATGAGATAGAGAGAATGTTCAGTTCCTTTACTCTGAACCTTTTCAGGGAATGCATCTAAAATGTATTCTACTTAAATTGCTATTCTACAGCAAAACAGTTTTAGTTAACAGAATTATTGATCACCGGGACTGCTGATTTTCTTTGATTAAAAATAATCCCCAATTGTTGGATTAAAAAGTAACTCCAAATTCACATTTGTCCATGATTAAAATGAACACCACTAATATATATAGTGAAACATCACTAATGCATATATTAGTGGTATCCATTTTAATCGTGGACAAATGTGGATTTGGGGTTATGTTTTTTATATCCAAAAATTTGGAATTTTTTTTTTTTATTCAGAGAAGACCAGAATCCCTGTTGATCATACACTGATGCAGTTTACATTTGCAATTTAATAATAAAGACTAATATTAACTTTAGTTCTTTTTTAAATGGCAATACGGAGTCCCTTCAGATTCAGTGGTAGACTCCTTCCCTGCCATGCAGGAGACCTAGGTTCAATTCCCAGATGCTTATACAACTGTAGCCATGAAGGAACCAAATGTCTGGACTCAGGGTGGCCTTTGGATTCTGTCTCAGTGACATAAACGGGGGAGGGAAGGTCTGGGTAACCTTTTTTCCTTCAAACTCCTGCTTAGGCATGTGTATCAAAGATCTGGGGGACAGCTCACACATACACTTTTATCTAGAAGGATCAATGATTGTCAAACCAACTTCAGCTGTACAGAATAAGCTTTCATTAAAAAAAAATCACTTCAACAATACCGCTACATTTCAGCATATTAAACATTACAAAAATTTTTTTAAAGAATCACCAACGACACCAAACTCTGGGGTAAAGCATCCACACCTGAGGACAGAAGGGTGATACAGGCAGATTTTGACAGGCTCATGAAATGGACGGATGAGAACCTGATGGTGTTTAACACTGAAAAATGCAAGGTTCTCCACCTTGGGAGGAAAGACCTGCAGCAGCCTTATAGGCTTGGCAGCACTATGCTGGTTAGCACTACAGATAAAAGGGACTTGGGGGTCATGATTGACCACAAGATGAATATAAGCCTTCAATGTGAGGCTGCGGCTAGTATAGTGAGCAAATGCTGGCTTCCATCCATAGATGTTTCTCAAGCAAATCCCAGGATGTCATTCTCCCCCTGTACTTGGGGCTGGTGAGGCACAGCTGGAGTACTGCGTCCAGTTTTGGGCTCCACAATTCAAAAAGGATGTGGGAAGCTCGAGAGAGTCCAGAG
>NW_017728906.1:121005843-121011980 GCF_001723895.1 Crocodylus porosus | reverse complement strand
CCTATAAGTTTATCAGGGGTGCTCATCAGGATCTGGGGGAATCTCTGTTCACCAGAGTGTCCCAAGGGATGACAAGATCGAATGGTCACAAACTCCACTGTGACTGATTCAGGCTGGACATAAGGAAGAACTTCTTTACTGTCTGAGCCCCCAAGGTTTGGAATAGACTGGCGCTGGAGGTGGTTCAAGCACCCACTTTGAACGCCTTCAAGACACATTTGGATGTTTATCTTGCTGGGATCCTATGATCCCTGCTGACTTCCTGTCCCTGGGCAAGGGGCTGGACTCAATGATCCCTCGGGGTCCCTTCCAGCCTGAATGTCTATGAAATCTATGAAATTAGATTCAAGCTGTGTGTGTGTGTGTGAGAGAGAGAGAATTGGGGCTAATAAATGGTATGTGCATGTATGGTATGCACACCTCCACCCCCACTCATTTTGCTGACAAAAGGGATTTTCTAAAGGGAATAGAATATTACATTACTCTTCACTGTTTGAGGTCACAAGTGAAATTAGATTTATTCTCTAAAACTAAGCTCTGATAGATATCTTACCTCTTCATTAAGTCACTGCACAATTTGTTAAGATTTCCAAATAATGCCTGGGATACAAAATAAAAGTATTTTTGTAAGACAACACAGGAATTATTTAAAAAAATTTGTGGGAAAGCATTTATAACTGGTTTTGCAAATATTTGTCTTTTGCTAGTGTTACCATATGACTTTGACCCAAATCTGCAGACAATTGGCCACTGAAATTTACTAACTTGACAGACATTACTTGTGCAAAGATGTGTTTTCAGAAATGGACTCTGAGTATTAAGATTCTTGATTTTACTGTAAATCCATAAGGAGTTATGGGATTAGGGCTGTGAATGCCACAGAACAGTATGGACCCTCATAATGTACAGCAAGCATAACTTGTCAGAGAATATAATATAAGAAAACCAGAGAAGGAGGATAACCTGGCAGTTAAGGCAGTTGTCTAGGATTTAAGCGATCTACATTCAATTCCCACCACTGCCTAGAATGTCCTGTGTGTCCTTGGGCAAGCCATTGAAAGCTAAATCTCTAAAATGACTAATGTCTAAATTTAAGATGCCTAGCTCCTAGAGCAGAGTCTACCAGCCTGTATTGCAGATCTAGGCTGTCTATATAATTCATAGGGAGAAGTTAGAATAAAGTCAGGGAGAAGACAGGACAGGGTATCATGCCTCTCTAAACAAGTTATTCTCTAAAACTAAACCTCCCTTGCCTTCTATATAATTCATGAAGACAGTTAGATGGCTTGGAGTAAGATTCACAACAGCCAGAACACTGAGTAGAGGACCCGTGTACTTTAGTCAATAGGAAATGGTGATGAAAAGGGTAGAGTGCTCCTAACATCATACCCTTTTCCAAGACTTGTGAGACAAACACTGGGCTGTAGTGAGAAGTTTACCTCCACTCAGAATATACAGCTATGAACTGTCTCCTAGAGATGGATACCTAAGCACTTCCTTAAAAAAAAGGGGGGGAAAACAGATAGGCATTAGGTATGCCTACAAGGGGAAGAAGTCCTAGTGGTGCTGTTGCTGCCATTGCATCTTTTTCCCTTTTATACAACAGCTTGGTATATATATAGCACTCAGCCTATATGTAGAAAACCTAGCTCCACTTGTGGTTAACCGAGTTAAAATCAACAACATTAACCTCCTTGGAGGCTATTCTAACTCTTTCCTGTTACAGCTGTGTGAGTTTCATTAAAAAAAAAAAAAAAAAAAAAGGTTGAAAGATTGAGCATGACTCTTAAACGTAGTGATGATGAAGCCACTCACTGGGGCTGGGAGGAGAAAGAAGGGAAGCAGCTGCTTTTCTATAATGAATTGTAGCCAACGACTGTTATACAATGTAATATACTTTGTTGAACGGTCCACAGTGCATGTGGAGCATCAGTCTTTTAAGAGGGTATTGAGTGGTTTCAGAGGGTACCAACTGAATCTCACTCCTGAGGAGATACTTTGGTGGGGAAACACCTTGTATTGGATCCAAACTAGTTTAGGGTAGGAGGTACTTTGCTTAGCTGCTCAGCCCTGGCAAGACTGAGCCACTTCAGGGCATGCATTGAGCCAGAGATTTAGATATCTGGGAGCTTTACCCCACTGAGGGGTAAGGGTTATAACAGCTAGTCCAAATAAAGATTGGTAGTCCATCACTGACCTCAGAGTAACTGTTCTTAAGAAACAAGTTTACCAGTCAACCTCAGTGTAAAATTGTGAAACAAGAAAATATCCACAGACTGGATTTTGTTAAGTATAGTCTCAGCAGAGACTCTGGATTCTTATTCTGTTATCTTAACTAGCTTCTGTATGTCCCTCAATAAGATAACTGTGTTTGACCACTTCCGCCTACCTTTGCTTCTCTCAGAAATATACCTTCCCCTTTTCCTTTTTCTCCCCTGTCCTTTAAATGAGTTTATTCCTTTCTATTCAGTATCCCTGCTCTTTAGGGCTGTGTCTAGATGAGCATGCCCACATAGTTTGTGGTGCTGCAAAACACATCTGTAGCACTGCATACCCCACATTTAGGTGTTCTCCATGCTGCAAGGGAGTGCTGCCCATGCTTGTACTACTCCACTTTTTTTTTTCCCCCCAGAGGTTTTTTTTGACCCCTGAATATATATATTTTTTCCCCTTTCCAGCAAAGTTGTACTAGGGTGCTTGGTAATGCATACTAATGGAAGAGTTGTCCAAGCATTTTCCCTTCTTTTATTCATTTTAAGAGGCTTTAAGAGAAATATGGCAAATACTCTATCTATGTGGTGTCAGTAGCTATATTTCAAGCAGATACATAGTTTTTACATAGTGTGATTCTCATTTCACATGTACTAGTTCAAAACAAGGATAACTCCTCATACGTAAAATTTATTTAAATGAGATAAAAATCAAGCCACAAACTCTATACACCCTGACATTAAAAAGTACTTCTGTTTTGTTAATCAGTATCATAGAATCATCGACAATTAGAGTGGGAAGGGACGTTAGGAGGTGATCTAGTCCAACCTCCAGCTCAAAACAGGACCATCTGTAACTATATCATCCCAGCCAAAAAAGTATCACTTCTTTGCCATTCTGGAGGCAAAGTATTAGTAAATACAACTAAATGAGAAGATTAAGCTTAGTTTATTGTAGTTTTACACAGTCAGCAGGGTAACTGCTCATTATCTCCCCAGTTTAACACATTTTCTAATCCAAATTCTCTAATTCTCTGATCAGAAACTCTCCCTACTTATGTTTATTTGAATTTTCCTGTTAAATAATTAACAAGAGAAATGTGATCTCTACAGAATTAGTGATAAACCCACTTCACGGACAGATTCATATCCATACAATGCAAGGACACCTACACTATTTTAGTTAATTTTCTATGTGAGACATTGAAAGATGTCCTCATTAATTAATGAGCATTTCCAAAGGCTGGCTACAGAGGAGTCACAGGAGCATCTTTCCATTATCCCCAGGGAGTGTCTCTGAGTTAGTTAATATTTACATTGGACTTCTACATTTTCCATGCAGATGCTTTTTTTCTGACTCACAAATGACCACTCAGAAGTGCTACTACCTACTGGTGTCCTTGTTTCTACTGTTTATTCCCATAATCAGGGTTCATCAATGTAAAAAGGAAAGTAATAAATACAGAGACAAGTGAAAATTTCACATACATACATATACACACATACATATATACACACATACATATATACACACATACATATATATATTAGGTAGGTAATGATTTGGGGCTTTAAAAATCTTTGCTATACAAATGAAATGTCATTGAGATGATATTCCATAACAACCCCCTCAAATCTCCAAACCATAATATTTTAATTGTATTAAAAATATATATTTTAGTAACATTTTACTATTTTAAGAGAAGGTATTTTACAGAAAAAAGTGTGAAGAAAAGTGTATAGCAGTAGCCCTAACCCCATAGTAGATTTTTGAAAGTTGAGTCTATGCTACAGACTGCTCTTACCTTAAAAGGACTGCATTGCTTCATGTGGATGCCTACTGAACCAGAAACGTTAACTGTCTGCACAGGGTAATTAGCTATTTGCAGCACTGTTTCCTGTTCAGGAGACAACCAGATGAAACAAAAGACTGCTCCTTTGACTGTCTCCTTTGTTAGACTGCTCCTTTGACTTTGGTGCGTGTTGTTCTAGGTTCTCTCCATTAACAGGTGCAGAGCCATAGATTATAATAGTATATGTTTACAATGTCTCCACCAAAAAGACAAGTTTACTAATGATATAAAGGCATCAGGAAGGTCTGTGGTAGTAATTTCCTATTCTAGATTTAAGGAAGTTATTGCAGTAACCCTGTGTAGTAACCCTTAGTAAATATTGATTTCTTTTAAAAGGTGTCTGCTGTCACTTCTTGAGAGATTAAGCCTTTCAAAAGGGGTTAGCAAAAGAACAATGCTTGAATTATTTCTGTTTCATTTCCAGTGACCGATCAAGTCAGAGTTCTCCTGAGTCCAATATGTACAATTCTATTCCACTTTGTTTCAGGATCCAGTTCAACGTGACCCTATCATGACCCAAATCATCATTACCCAGCAGCTCTTCATTCCCAGAGAGTTTCTAAGTGAAAAGTCAACAGGGTAGAAATAAGTATCTTTTCTCCCCCTCCTTCTTTGGCGCAGAGTTTCTCTCATATGTACAGGGGCATGGGCTAGAAAGGGACAGGAAAGCAGTAGAATGAGATAAAGCTGGGGCAGGCCTACATCTCAGCAATATCTCACTGGTGTCACAGGAGCTGTAACACATGACTCAGGGCTGCCTGAACCTATAACTAAGGGGGAGTTGTATTTTTTAAATTATTTTTAAAATGTTCAGTGGACTTTATTTTAGTCTTCTTTACAAGGTTTATCTCCTCGTATCACACTAGTCACATCTCAGGCCTTTTATATAATTATTGAAGTGTGAGCTCTTGCAGCTAATACCACATGGAATACTGCTTCTCTTCTTTCTGTACCTCACCAACCTTTTAGAAATTTTTAAATATCACCTCACAAAGTATCACTTATCTATGAGTAAAACCTCCCAATATTGTCGCTTCCACCCCCACCTGGAAGACTATGGGTTTGTTGTCACATTTTTGGTTTTAATATGTTCATGTGATAATACTTTTGCATGCCTCAATTTCCCTGACTAACTTCTATACTTAGAGGAAGGTTTAGGGGGTGAAAAGCATTCTGGGATGCCGAGGGACTACAAGGTAACTTGAGTTGGGAGGGATCTGGGATAGAAGTTTGACTGACTTCACCTAAATCAGGTAAGTCTGATACTACATCCTTCCAGGTTTATCTCAAATTTGGTTTGGCCATTTTAAAACTAACTTATGTGCATTGAGCTTCTGTTTTGTTATAGATTTAAACTGTTTTTAAATCACTTATACCAGATTGTGTGTAAAGTTTCTCCCAAGCCACTCTCACTAATTTTTCTCTTCCCTCTGTTCCCACATTGCTTCCCTGGGCAGCCAAAAGAGTTGTATCAAGAGGAAGGTTGGAGAAGAGCCTGATCAACAGGAATCCTAGTTTTCTCTGATAAAAAAAATCCCCAATTTTCAGATTAAAGTAACCCAAAATCCACATTTTTCCATGATTAAAATGAAGCACCACTCTCTCTGTGTGTAGTGGTGTTTCACTTTCAATTTCAAGACTTATACTTTCTTAGGTATGGGCATACAGAGCCATGTACCTTAAAAGCCAGTGCACAGTAGTGTAACTAAGGTAGTGCAACCAGGCCAGGTGTGTCCACTTGGGGAGAAGGGAAGGAACAGAAACTAACACCTGCTACCACAGCTGTAAAACTACACTGGCAGCACTGCAGCAGGAAGAAGTTGTCACTACTCTCTTGTGTCCTACTGCTCTGGTCACTCTGCTGGCCTATTACACTGCTGCCAGTGTACAGGCAATACACATATGCAGAAGCCGTATGAACACTTGCACATCCATAATGCATGTGAAATAGATTAACTAACTATGCATGTGAGGGAGCGGGGGCTAGGGGCGGCCGTGAACTCCCTAGCGCCCCCTACCATCACGTTAGGGTGAACGTAGCACCCTCAGAATCTCGCCCGCCACGACTTTGATG
>NW_017728906.1:120997958-121004488 GCF_001723895.1 Crocodylus porosus | reverse complement strand
CATCATCGCAGCCTGTTAGTGGGGTAAGGCTGCAACCACCAACTCAGGCCACTCAGCTCGAGCCGCAGAGCTCCTGCTCCTGCGGCAGCCAGAAGGGAACTGTGAGTCAGGCTCCGGCCTAAGCTGTTTATAAAGGCCTGGCCCTGCCCCCTCCTGGCCATGTGACCCACCTGGTTGCCCTGGTAACCAGGCACCTGAGCTGCCCGGGTGATTGGCAGCTCTGCCAATCACCCTCACAGTCACGGGGCACCTCTGTGGCTCCGTGACAATGCATAAGTAACAAAAAATGGCAGTTATATAGCTAGACACATGCTTCTGGAGTATAAAGTGAAATAGAACCCTACACTGTTTGCATATTAGATATTAGGGTCTATTTGGAGTCTAGCTAGGCCCCTGGCAGATATTATATTTATGATATGGTTAATATGTTAATCATATTATGAATTACAACAGGCCACACATTTAGGCAATTTATGATACCATAAGGTAGCAAACCAGCCAAAAACATATTCAATGTATAATGCAGACTATCTTTAGGGTCAGTTTGCATGGCACCTTAAATTTTGGGGCATGCATTGTGTTCCAAAACCAGGGCTGCCCTAACTCATACCAACAATCAATGGATTTTCACCATCAACTAGACAAAGCCCTGAGTTGGGAACTAACTGGACCCAGGGCTGACCAAGGCCAGTGCCAGCAGTTGGCTAATTGGTAGCCTTAGTTGACCCCCAGTTTCCAACTAGACCTGGGGTGATTGGTTTGATACCAATAATTAGCTGATTTGTCATGGACAGCCTTTGGTCTCCAGGCTACCTTGAGCCCAATCCTCTGAGGCTTCTAGTGCCCAATCCCAACACTCAGCTAAGGGCCTGGATCAGGCATGAGGCACCCTATGTCTGGAACAGAGAAGCCCTCTGCCTGATCTGCAGGATCAGACTGGGGGCAGCCCATTTAGATGCAAGGAATTTGTGCTCCATCCTAAATATTGTGCATCCTGCCACATGTCTAGTTTGGATGGGGTATATAATTCTTCAGATCCCAGAGGCACCATTATTTTAATGTTTGACTGGGGACATAGAGACATAAAATTGTCTTGGATCCAACCCCCTTTTGGAAACCTGAGTTTAAATGTGGGCATCCAAGTAGACTGGGATTTATAATAGATATATAAGAAGTTGTGCATGAACATTTTTTTTCTTTTTCTAAATACAGTTCCAGTGATGATCTGGCATTAACAAAAAAGGCCTAGGGCTCTAAGATGTCAGGGTTTTTTATCCCACTTTAATGACTTTTTCTGAAACAATTATGGTCCATTTTTTTTTTGCTTAAACCTTGTGCAGTTATTGATGCTAGTGGAAAGGGAATATAAGATGCTACCATTCTGATTCAGATTCATTTTGCACATGATAAAACAAAGTAAAAGTCAAATGATCCTTTCTCTCTTTATCCTCATAAATACCTACATTTGTAAATATCTTTAGATAACTTTGGATGAAGACTTCTAGGTATATGAAAAGTTTATTCTACCACATTTTCCTAACAAAAACAACCCTCCCCAGTAAACCCCCTCAAAATAATATATACTGTATGCTACACTAAAGATAGGGATGTGCATATTATCAAGAGATGATTGAACATCTCCAGGGCATTATAAATGTTCTTTTTTCATAGTATTTTTTCTGCTTAACTTGGGCCAAAGCAACACTATCTTTAATATCCTTATATAATCTCATGGTGGATGAAAAGATAATGCATTTCCTATTCACCACAAAGCAGTGATACTGTGAGTACTGAAATGTAACTCAGGGAGAGGCAAGGTGTTGCCAAGTGACTGAATCTGTGTCCCCTAATAATACTATGTATCATATAGGAAATGTCAAAGACTTAGTAATTTTGGCTTTATAGGGATAGAGGCAAGTATTCTAAAGTTAGCTATCAAAGACAATAGAAGTTCAAAATAGTTTATATATTTCAGCAGTTTGAAATAAATACCCAATTCCATGAAAGCAGTGTTCCGTTTTGAAAAAGAGCATAACAGAAAAAAGTGTTGTCATTTTCAGATGGGGCTATAGTGTTACACTGGCTGGAGCATGTGCATAAAGGCACTGGGTTGTGAAATAGAATAGTTTGTTATACTACATTTCAGCATTAAATAACCCTTTGTAATGGCTGCCTGAATCAAGCAGATCAAAATGTGCGACTTTTCAAACACAAATGGGTTTTTTGAGGATTCTGTGATCAGTATGCAAAAACTCACATTTCTTGGGGATGAAGTTTGCTTGTTCCCAGTCTTGTTTTTTTATATTTGTACAAAGTTCAAATTTTAAAAATAATGCCTGAACTAACATTACTAAAAGCACCATTTTAATTACTGAGAATCTATTCACATTGCTGTAATTGTTACCGCTGTTTTTGTTTTAGCTGCAAGACCACAGTATTTACAGAATATCATTGTGTAATAATAATTTCGTTTTACACTAGCTACGTGAGGTACTGACATGAGGCATTGCCAAACAGCTTCTTTGTGACACTGACTGCACAATAGTCCAAGATTACTGAGCAGTAGCACTGGATCATGCTTTCTGCCACATGATACTACTGTGCAGTAGTCATGGGGTACTGCACAGTCAGCATCTCGTGTGGACACAGCCACTGTGGATTAGCATCCAATAGGATTAGTTAATGCATTTTACAAACTGGAAACATTTCAGTTGTTTTCACATGGTGCTTCCTACACTGCTTACAGTAGCCCATAAACTGTAGTAATATACTTTCTTATCAAAGCAATAGTTGGTTTGCTTTCTGAAGTAAGTTATATGTAATAATGCATAGTTACATAAATTATAGTCTTCTATTTTTTTTTAATAAAAAATCAGACAATTTAAAGTTATAAACATCAGGTTATTGATATACTCGATATATTGATGTACTTTAATATAACATATAGAATATGGATATAGAGATTTTTTAGACTGGAAGGAACCTCACGAGATCATTGAGTCCAGCCTCCCCGCCACAGGCAGAAAGTCTGCAGGGATCAAATGATCCCAGCAAGATAAACATCCAAATGCCTTTTGAATGAGCCCAGAGTAGGTGCTTGCACCACCTCCAAAAGGAATCTGTTCCAGACCCTGGACACTCAGACTATTAAGAAGTTTTTCCTTATGTTCAATCTAAATTGACCTTCTAGGGATTTGTAGCCATTGGACCTTTATGTGCAGTTGTTCACCAGAACTCCCTAAGGTTCTTCCAGATCCTAACGCACTGCCCTTATGTACTTATAGGCTGCCACCCAAGTTCCCCCTGAGCCTTCTCTTCTCCAAGCTGAAGTGTCCCGTATCCCTCAGCCTCTCCTTGTAAGAATTGCTCTCTTGGCCTTTGATCATATGGGTGGCTCTTCTCTGGACTCTCTCAAGCCTGTCCACATCCCCCCGGAACTGGGCAGGGGGCACAAAACTGGATGAAGTACTCCAGTTGCAGCCTCACCAAGGCCAACTAAACTGGAGGATGACATCCCTGGTTTTGCTAGAAATGCATCGATGGATGCATGCCAGAGTTTGGTTAGCTTTGCTGGCCACAACATCGCATTGGTGGCTCATGTTCATCCTGTGGTCAGTCAAGACCCCCAGGTCTCTTTCAGCCATGGTGCTAGAAAGTGTAGCACTGCCGAGCCTCTAAGTATGATGCTGCTTTTTCCTCCCAAGGTGGAGCACTCTGCACTTCTCTACATTAAATGCCATCAGGTTTTGGTCTGTCCAGCTTGCAAGGGTGATCAGGTTGGTCTATATCCCCAGTTTGTCTTCTAGTGTGGTTGCCTTCCCCCATAGTTTGGTGTCATCCGTGAACTTTATCAGTCTACATCTGATGCCTGAATCCAGATCATTCCAACACAATGAAGGTGTTGAAGAGTACAAGCCCAAGAACTGAGCCCTGAGGGAATCCAATAGTGATCTTGTGCTACATTGATTCGCTCCCATCAACTAGTACTTTTTGGGTCCCACGTTGGAGCCAGTTCCCCAGCCATCAGACCATGAGAGAGTTGAGAGTGCAGTTCCCCAGCTTAACCAAGGGGGCATCATGGGAGACCAAGTCAAAGGCTTTCTTGAAATCCAGGTATTTAACATCAAGTTCATCTCCCTTATCAAGGCAATGTGTGACCTGGTCATAGAAGGTGACAAGGTTGGTCAGGCAAGAACTTCCAGTGACAAAGACATGTTGGCTTCCATTAGCCTGTTCGTGATGGATCCCATGATGATTTTTTCAAGGATCTTTACTAGATTTGATTTTATATTTTTAATCTAATCATTTTGTGTTGCTTACAGCTAAGCACCTCAAAGAACTGAATCCTTAGGGAGTAAAAGTCTCAGTCTTAGTTGCTAAATCCATTGCCTTTATATGTTATTGGCTCATTGTCAGTTGTTCAGATCATTGCCCACAAGTTACATTTGACTGGAAGGGTGACATAGTTTCCTTTTCCTTGTAGCATGGACTGCATCTTACAATTATCATTCAAGAATTAATGAATGTTCCAAGGTAAGCCAAGTAATTATTATAGCACAGAATTAGGCAGAATTGCAGTCAGTTTTTATCTAAGTGAAGTTTTTTGTTTGGTTTTATTGGAGAAATTTTAGATTTTTGGACACAGTTGGATGATAACTTTGAAAATTTACCTTTGATCTTGTTTGACTGAGCATGTTAGCAAAAGACCTCAATGGAACTGGACAAAAGGCAAAATAGATTTGTACCTTGTGGATTAACTAAATCAACGATATATATAGCATAAGCTTTCCTGAGCTAGAATTTCATCAGACGCTGTGACAGATACAGAGCAGTGTATCAAATGAAGAAAGTGCTTTAATAGAAAAAGACAAGAAAGGGAGGAAGAAAGGGAAAGAAGAAGAGGAGAAGAAACAATGCTAGGACAGGCAATAAGCCCGGTAGGCCAAAGGGCTAACAAAAGCTAATTCAAGTAATGGGATAAGAATCCATTGTCTCTGGTTAGGCCATACGTTAACTTCCCTCTGTTTAATAAAATCGGTAATCCTGGGTACCATCTGATTTATAATGGATGATGAATACAAAGCTTATTAATTTAACTTGATATTCACATACTTTATGTGACTTATATATAACAATAAACTTTTAAAATTATGGAAATTAATAGTTAATGCAGGGTTTCTACCTATTCATATGCAACCATATGTCTGTTGTCAAACTGTGTTAGCGAGATGAAAACCCTGGTCTGACAAAAAGGCTGCTATATATAGAAGTTCTAAATTGACTAAGGTACTCATTAAAATGTTAATATTTTAAGTAGTAATAAAGACTTTTCTTTAATTAGACCCTTTGAGGATGAAAACTATTCAAATCATACTGCTTTGTTTCACTGGACATAATTATATGGATACCAAGTAATCCTTATTATAGTTATTAGCCAGAATATTACTTGAAGTTTCAATGTATAATGTTCTTTCTGAGACAGAGATCCTGGTTTAGATTGTATTCCATCTCTTGGGTATCTAAGTGAACTTAAGTGCCTAATTGTGATTTCATTCTACCCTGCTCAAGACCCCAACAATCCATTAATGCATTTACTGTTGAAACACACCATAATTTTAATACTGAGTCACTAAAAAGCAGCACAGGGGAGGAAAACACACTGTAGACCTTAGCAGGCCTTAGGCTGCTTAATAGTTATATATTAGAATAGCAAAATATTAAAGCAAACTAGTATATGCTTGCTTTGGTTGGTTCTGAATTAAAAGCAGCAGCAAAGAAATAGTAACAAGCAAGACAACATAATAGGGGAGACAAATTTTAAATATAGGCAAAAGGTTTACTGAGCCAGGTAGTCTGGATCACCTCCAGTTACATCTAATTTTATTGAAGGATGCAGTTTATACTAGTGACACAAATAGGTATCTCTCCTTGGTAACAGATAAGATATTTTTTCTAATATAGCTATGAAATGTAAGTTCATTAATGATTAGATGATATATTAGGCACTGCTGTACATCCACTGTCCTTATATGAGACACATTTATTTAGCAGTCTTTAAAGACCTTGTTACACCTTATGCTGTAAATCAAACAAATCTTAATTGGCTTAGTGTTGCTCATCTTAGTGGACTAGCCACACTTTAAGGTGAAAAACCACCTCTGATTGTCCTTCACTTACACAGCTGACTTGACATGAGGAGCTTGGTGAGTAGGGGGAGTACTAGAAGGTAGGGTCAGGACTGGACAAATGCTTGAGCTCTGAGGGGCCTGGTCCTTTTTCTTCTCTGGATGCCATCCTGCCATGCTGCCCTACCCTTCTCTGATAAATATTAGGTTGGGGGGGGAGGGTTGCTGTTGTTTTTTTTTTAATACAAAAAGGTAACCCAAAAGCCACATTTTTCTGTAATTAAAATGAAACACCACTAATATATATATATTACTAATATATATTAATATGATATATAATATATTAAAATGAAATGCTGTTTCATTTTAATTACAGGAAAATGTGGCTTTTGGGTTACTTCTTTC
>NW_017728906.1:120985538-120997858 GCF_001723895.1 Crocodylus porosus | reverse complement strand
GGAAAATGTGGCTTTTGGGTTACTTCTTTCTTTATTTTTTTTTAAATCTGAAAATTGGGAATTTTTTTAATCAAAGAAAACCAGGAACCCTGGTCATCATACCACTGTCAGGCCAGTTTCCCATTCTCTGGCTCCCTCTGCCCTGGGAGTAACTGTCATGGCATGCAGATCACATTCTACATCAGCCTGAGATGGCAGGAGCTTCTCTCTACAGAGTTCAATGCTACACTATTTCTCTAACTGAGGGACCCAGGCTTATATTCCCTGGGCTCCTTTCCCTTTCAATCAAGTGCTCTCCTGACTGGCTGCAGGTGTGCCCCTTAATGGACAGCTTAGTGCACCTAGGCTGTGGTTGCTCCCTTGCTGCCTTCCCTCCTGTAAATGACCCCTGTTTATCTACCTTCTGCTTCAGTCTCTCTTATAAAGTAATAGGAGCCCCTGGCTCCCTATTACAAGGTCTACCTCAGAAATTTTGCTTACAACAGCCTTGTACTCCAGTTCTCATTGGATTGCCAATCTGTAGGTAAACCAAGATCACAACTTTTTTAGAATTTAGTCCTGCAAACCTAGGTAAGGATTCCCTGGCAGACCATCCATCTGTTAGTTGGGTGGGGTGGTGTTAAGATGTTAGGACTAAGTAAATATACATTTTTTTTCTGTTTTAGGTATTATTGAATCTGGTATTCCTTTAGGTTGATGAGCATATAATTATTTTAATCATTGCCCTAATATGCCTCACCTATATAGGTCTATATCTATATCTGTCTACGTATATATATATATAGGTCTCTATATATAGACCTATATATAGATAGATCTATATCTAGATATAAATATATATCTAGATATAGATCTATCTATATACAAATCTATCTATATATATATAGACAGATCTATCTATCTATCTATTGATATAGATAGATCTATAGATATATATTTATAGAGATCTGTAGAAAGATCTCTATAGATATATATAGATGGGGCATATTAGGGCAATGATTAAAAATTAAAAATATAGAAATATATAGATACATATCTATGTATATCTATCTGTAAGCAGTAAGATATCTGTAAGCAGTATATCTTTATCTATATATAGGCTGGTCTTGGGCACTTGGTCAAAAGTCCCAGGATGGAGTCTGGTGGGGAGGAAGAGCAGGATTGGGCATCAGGCAGGCATCACTGGTACTGTGCAAAAGCAAGGATACGCAACAGGTGAGTGGGGTGGTGCCTGCCCCAGTCCACCTGCCTTGCTCCTGTACCAGTGCCTGCCCCTACACCTGCCTAATGTACCATGCAACTTCACCTCTCCATTGGACTCCAGCCCTGGGACTTTTGACTAACCAGCTGAGACTACACTATGGAATCTGTGAGTGTCCTGGCCAAACCAGTATGTATTTATATGCTATCTGCCTTTCAGTATTCAAATTGCTATGAAAGTTTACTTAGTTTATTTCTGTAAATATTTGGCTTTACAGAGACAACTTCTCAAAGCTTTTTTGGCCTCCTTAATACCCCTGGGGATCAGCAACACTCACCTTTCATATTAGCAGTTTTTGAAGGATTGAAACTATAATGGGTCTGGTCCTCTCCTCACCAGGTTTGCTTACAGTTTCAGATCACTGCCAGAGGTCCCCTGATATTTCGTATTCTTTGAGCTGTAGTCTCTCCACAGAGTCTTCCAAAGTAACCTCTCCCATCCCCTTGGGAGCTGCCCAGCACCAATTCCCAGTCTAGGAGCCCCTGGTTATTCAGCTGCCCAACCTGAACAAAGTTCGTTTTCTTGGCTCTGGATCCTTTATAGAACTAGAAGTGAACTAGTTTCACAATTTTAAAACTCCCCTTATCAATGCTGCAGTGGCAGTGTACATTTGCACATTTGTTTCCAGTGCATATTTACGATTCAGGGTGGCAGAAAGGGTGGTGAGGAGGGGGAAGCGGGAAGAATAAGGATTACAGAATGAAGCCCTAAAGAAGTATTTTTACATCAAAGTCTTGGAAGTAGGCTTTCATTAATACATCTACTGTAACAGTGCATTTACTGTTATATTTGTTAAAAACAGTATTTGACCAGTAGCCTATAAAGAACACAACTTTTTTTTTTCTGTAACCAAAGAATTAAGAACTATATTCTTCATTTTTTTCCTCTACGTAGTATATAAACCACATCATTTTGTGCTCCTATGACAGTGGCATTACAGTAGTAGGCAATTAAGATAAGACAACATTTTATAGTTGGTGACTGAATTTGTATACTCATGAAAGTGTGACAGCTGTAGCAAAAAAACCCAAATGCTTTGACCTTTGTAAATTGAATGTTCTATCTGAATATGAAGTAGTAATTTATGTAGCTGACAAGTGTGGGACCTGGTGTGACTTAATACCATTGTACATAATGGTCTATATTCAAGTGAAAAAGTATAGCAGGCTATAAGCAGGTCAGTCATCCTGCTTCCTGATATCAGCTTGGTCTGACTTCAGGGATTTTCAACCAGTTGATTCTAAGGGTAACCTTGTCCCTCCCAGCAATTAGAAGAAAAAAACAAGAAAACACATAGACATCAATCAAATAAAACCAAAATTTGCTGTCTCCCTTCAGAGCTTGAGAGGGGCAACCCCAGCCTTGCACTTATCCCTCAGGATAACAACCTCTTCTCTCCCTCTTGCACTCTCTTCCTGGAGCTCTTAACCCTCTTTGTAGCCCCACCCTCATTAAGTAGTAATCAGCAAGGATCCTAGTTTTCTCTGATTTAAAAAAAAATCCCCAGTTTTCAGATTTAAAGTAACCCAAAATTCACATTTTTCTATGATCAGAACGAAACTCCACTACGTATACATAGCTATGTATTAGTGGTGTTTCTTACTGATCATAGAACTAAAAGTGAAAATTGGGGGGGGAGGGGCATTATCAGAGAAAACCAGGACCCCTGCTACTAAGGAACGCATTCTGAACCTACTTCTATGGATGCCAAGGCTTCTCTAACAACTGAACTACTATTACTACAAGGTATAGGGTGGGACACTGAATCTGATGGAGACATGTGTAATCATACCATATGGCTGATGGAAGTACTTATTCCAGTTTTTTGGGAATGTACAGATGAGGGTCTGATCTCTGAAATATGCTTTGAACTAAAGTTGGCTAAACTAAGCATAGGATGTGCCAATTCAAGAATTGTCCCCTTTGCATATATTTTTATTAACTAAAATAGCCATTTAGATTGAGCACTGACACAGGAGTCCAATGGAACTTCATGAAATGGAGAAAATTGCCCAGGGTTTTCATCACCAAATTAAGAAAGTAATATAATTAAAAGGAAAACTAAAACATTAAGTTGTCAGAACTTATATTAAAGATCTGATCAGTCTTTCAGGGCATGACAATTTTACTTCTGGATGTGGCGGCTTCTAAACTAAACCTTTCTACCTTTTTGAGAACTGAAATGCTCCTGTTCATACCCTTTCATTTTTCAGTGCCTTTCAACCTTCAATTTCCAATTTTATTTCAATGTCTGTAATATATATTTGTCATGATTTATTTATTTTTATTCCAAAACTAAATATAAGTACATTCTAAATACCACATGAAAGAGAAACAATAATGAAGTTCAGTAAAATAACTGTTATAATAGTAGAGAGATAAAAATAGGAAACATTCACATATGCTGCAGAGTAATTTAGGAAAAGCAACTAACACATTAAAAAGATAAATAAATAAAGCAACCCCCACCCCGACACACACACACAACAGATAGAGCACCAAGCCATACGAAAATAAGATCAATACGAAAGCAAATCATTCCAGGTCTATTTTAGTAGTAAATTGATTTGTACCAGAAACTTGTTAAAATTATTCTCCTATGTACCAAAGAAAACAAAAGTTTCTTTTTTTTTTATCAGTCAGCCTGGGGAGGCCAATGTTTTCAGGAGCTGCTCATGCACAGCTTTTCCTTCAATAATTACATCAGATTCATTGATTAGTGTACATAAAAGAAGAAGAAAAAAATCCATTCTCTGTTTCTGATTGTCATTGGTATTGAATTAAGTGTATAGGGTGCTGTTGCCCATCTTATCCTCCTTCTGCCAAATGTTTCCTCCATGGCACTGAATACACAGAACTGGAAATGTTCTCTACTCCCAAGTTGCTTCTTTCACCCTGGGTGATTGTTTTTGCATAACACAAACATTTTCAGATAGAGCTCCGTGTATTAATTCTGCACAAATGTGGGAAGTTTACTATTACATTCTTTTATATTTACAGTAGAAGAATAATTAATTAGAAAACAACCATGCAGAATTAATTAATGTTCCACTAGAGAGTGCCCAATGTTTAGGATATGCATGGGTACACTGGCCTTTGTGAAATTCTCAATCGCGCTTAGAGGCATCAATGTCTCCTTCTCTCAACACTAAATCTAACTTGCTATTTGACCGTTGACAAGTCATTCATAAGGCGCTTGTAAAATAGTTCTGAGCTGTTCAGGTTAATCACTGTCTTACTACCACAACCTTAGATGAAATACAAAGATCCATGAAAATTAAACGTATACCAAATACTATAACATAGATGGTTAGGAGCAGGGATCCTGGTTTTATCTTATTTAAACAAATCTCCAATTTTTGGTTAAAAAAAGTAACCCCAAATCCACATTTTTCTGTGATTTAAATGAAACACTGCTAATATGTAGGTCTCTATATAGTGGTGTTTCATTTTAATCATGGAAAATGTGGATTTGGGGTTACTTCTTTTTAACCAAAAATTGGGGATTTGTTTAGATCACAGAAAACCAGGATCCGTGGTTATGAGGACAAGAAAACTGAACACAGCTTTGCAATAGCTATGATTAGAGATAAAAGACCAGAAGACTAAGCCTAATTTGGGGGAGTATCCATACATGCCATAGAGTGAGTCCCACAAAGTAACTGTCCTGGGGTGCCTCTGTGACACATAACATGATATGAAAATTGTTAGCCTATGCACACACACCATGATCATTTGTATCCTAAATGTTCATGTAGAGTTTGTGTATTTTCTCAATATAAATTAACATGAGCTCTCTGACCATTTTCTGTCAATAACTTAAAAGTTATTATATTGTTTATACCTTTTGGCCAAAATAGTACCAATTAATGCCTTAAAGGAATCTTGTTTTCAGGAGATAAAAGCAATAAATATACATCATAATGCTATCCATTAAAGGACTATTCAAAACAATGATCAGGAAAAACTAAGAGATCAGTACTCAAAGCTAATTTTTAAATGTAAAAATAGATTCCATGAAACACTTAAAAGCTTTCAGATTAAAATGTGTCTTTCACTGAACTAAAAAGGATGTGAGTTAGAGAAACTAGTTAGTTATTATCTGAGATTTTTATGTGACTTGTCTTGATGTTAAGTCTGTTTCAGATCACAAATAGATGTTTTCCACATCATGAAACAACCCCATATATTGTTTCAATTTAGCATGATGGCTAATCTGGTCAGGGAAAAGAAAAACAGAAGAAAATAGCTGGGTTTGACATAGCTAAAATTATATGCATAGTCAAACAGTGGGGAAATCTTATACAGTACTCCCTTTCACTATGACTGGCCTGATCTCATTTAATATTTTATAACTGACTAACTTCACAAAAAACTAGAAACCTTGACCTAAACAAATGTAAGCCTGAATGTGGACCTATAGACAGTAATACAAAAATCTATTGTATATGATTATTTCTAAACATGTTTCCTTAACATCTAATTTTGTATAGTTATTTCTTCTTGGTAGTTAGCTTGCTTTTATGGTGGCTCACTTTCAATTAATCTATACTCTAACTCAGGGCTGGCCAGCTGGTAGCAAAGGGGCTGAATATGGCTCATGGGAAGTTAGTACCCAGCCCCTGGATTCTTGTCCAGATGCTATTCCTTCCACTGCTGCTGCTGTTGCTGCTGCCAGGGTCTCAAGGATTCCCCTTCTTCTTTCAGCTTCCATTTTCTGCCCTCACCTGTGACAGCCCATGGATTGCATGAGGTGTGGTCCCCATCTGCTCAGGAGAAGGAGCAGTAATATTCTATAGGCTTGGAAGTAGGCATTTCGAGTACAGGTTTCCCTCAATTTATGCGGGTTCTTTATATGCACATTTGCTCTTATGTGATGAGTATATTTAGACACACGATTCATTATATGCTCTTATGTGATCATCACAGATCCCCCCCCCCCATCCAGCAGGTAAGTCTGGGGGGGGAGGGGAAAGGGCCATGGCCTCACTCACCCCAGCCCCAGCTGCAACAGCCCTGGGAGTGGCCATTACCAGCTGCCTGCAGCTGCTGGGCTGCATTGTGCTCCCCTTTGTCTCCACCATGCCTGGGCTCCGGGGTATCGCCTGGGGCTCTGCTTTTCCACACTCACCTCTGCTCCTAGGCTGCACCATGCCCTGTTTCAGGCAGCTGGTGTTGGCTGTTCCCAGGGCGACTCCAGCACAGGCTGGGGTGAGTGCAGACAAGCAGAGCCCTGGCCAGCACGGGGTGTGGCACTCGCCCTGGCCCCAGGAGCAGCCAACACCAACTGCCTTTGGACCATGCCCCAACCCCATCCCCCCCCAGGGCCCTGCCAGTCCCTACTCACCCCTTTCCATGCTGGAGTGGCCCTGGGAGTGGCTGGCACCAGCTGACTGCAGCTGCTGTCAGCAGCACCATGCAGGCAGCTGGTGTCAGCGGGTTTTGGTGCCGCTCCAGCATGGGAAGGGGTGAGTGGGGACTGGCAGAGCCCTGAGGGGTTTGGGGCATGGTACAGCCCAGCTGTTACAGGCAGCTGATGTTGGCTGCTCCTGGGCTAGTGCCATACCCTGCACTGCCCAGGGCTCCACTTGTCTGCACTCACCCCAGCCTCTTTTGGCCTTAAGGGCATCTTATACTTATGAGTTCAACAATCAAATTATGCATTGTTGGAAAAAGTTTTTTCTTTTATTAGTGCTGAATTTGCAACTTTTACTTTTATCACATGTCCCTTTGTTCTTGCACAAGGCAAGGAGAAGTTGCTTACCTTCTACAACAGGACCAGTGCCCTAGGGGTGATCATCACACCTCCTGGGGATGACTTGACTCCTGCACTTCTCACCCTCTAAGGTACCCTCTCTTTGCTCTCACCTGCCATGTCTTAATCTTGTTAATAAAACTTGGAAAGGGAGGTTGCCCAAGGGGCTTAGAGTGAGCTGTAACCTATCCTCTCATCTGCAGATCTCTCTCAGATCCCGCTGCTCCCAGTGTGTCATATATATGTTTCATTTTAATCACAAAAAATGTGGATTTGGGGTTACTTTTTTAAATCTGAAACATGGGGATTTTCATGCCAGTACCTCTGTGCCAAATAGTAGTGTAGCAAAACCCCCAGTTTTTGGGGGGGGGTTTATTGTATTTGCTCCCCTTCCCCAACCATTTCTAACTTTTTCTCTCCCTCTCTATTTCCTATAGATAAGTATAAGTGATCTCAAACTTAGGATAAGCTTTCAACACTTTTATTTTGGTAGCAAATTTTGGGTTTTGGATATCCACTGTTTTATATTGTATTATTATTAAGTTGTATTGATTTTTACTGTTGTATATGGTATTATTATCATTTTTGTATTGATTTTTATTGTTTCATATGGATATTGTATAGTTTAGGCCTGTGTTTGTAAGTGAACCAAAGTCATGTCAAGTTTCCATTTCATATGTCAAGCCTCCAGCTTCTGTCCTCTGCCTGGGCATCCCATGTTGCAACAATACGATTCATTGTACCCTTCCCATGTAAATTGGTTCCCCAATGAATGAGAGTGATTGGGAATGATTGAAATTCAGTGGTAGCAGGCCTCTACTGAATGGCCTGTAACAACTGGGCCATCACCTCACATTGATTCATCCAGGAACCGGGGACCTCACCCAGGAAAAGAGACAAGACCAGCATTTGAAAAACAAAATACCCTGCAGCACCAGCACCTCTACCATTGTACCCCACCATTACATACACCCGAAACTGCACATCCCTGCCTGGAGCACACATACTCAGTATGCCAGGGGCTGACTCTTGCCTGGGCATGCCATCTGTTACTAGGATCATACACAATCTGCCCTTATAAAGAGGGACAGAGAAGACAGACCCAGTGGGAACACCATTTCCATCTGGACCAGACCAGCTTCATGTCACCTATCCACCCCAGAGGCCCTGCTGGCAACCCCCACTGGACAACATCTACTAGACAAGGACCCCTTCCAGCCTGGATAAGTAGATATTACCTGCATACCTGCTCCTACAGTTTCGACTCTCTCTCTCTCCTCCTGGACTTCAGTGGACTTCAGCCCTTGCACCAAGCCTCTCTAACCCCTCTCACACTGCTTCCAGTGTGTGTGTGTGGGGGGGGGAGTGTGGGTGCAAGGGAATCAATTTGGCATTGTGTCACCATTTCCCCTGTTCAATAAAACCGCTGTCATTTGCAATCCCGAGTTGGGTCATGTTTTACTGAATCCCAGTCCCTTCCCGATCTTAAATTCCAGCCTCATTCTCTCTCTCATCTCCAGTTCCCACCCTCTTTGCTAGTTTCCCCATCTTCTCCCAATTCCACCTCCCCTTTTCTGCCACCTCTCAGCCTCTTCTTTTTTTCCTGCTGCTTTTCCTGTGATTTTCTGCTACTCTGTCTGTTTTCAGGCTTCCCCCCACCTCCTGCAGCTTCCCAGCTCCTATTAGCTGTTCTGCAGGTCTCTCCAGCTTCCAGCACCTACTGCTGCTCTCTACAACTTCTCTAACTGCCCCGGAGCCATCCTCTGGTTCCCTGCACCCAGAGCCCCTCTTTAACACCCACACTTTCCTTCAGTCCCATTTTTCCCTCCTCTCCCCATCTACCTTTTCAGCTCCCCAGTAGCTCTGGCTCCAGTCCCAGACTCTGTGCCAGCATGCTTCCCTGTTCTGCAGGCTTTGGGTGTTGTCTTTTAATCAATTAAGATCAATTACCCTAAGGTTAACCCCCAAGCCTCAGTTCTTCAGCCCAGGCTCCTGTAATTTACCAGTTCTAATCCTAGTCCTGGTAACTTTAACTTCTACTTCCTTACTTTCTACTTTCTTACCTTAACCTTTCTCCAGGTATCCCAAGTACACGAAGCACATACATACATACATACATATTACAACACCCAACTTAGGAACTCACTTGTGTATATGTGTAGGTGGGTGGTATGTGTGTAAATTAGTGAATACATATATACACACACACACACACACATACATAGATATCATTGTGTGTGTGTGTGGTATATGAATTAGTAATCCACATACGTTTATTGAATATGCAGGTGTTGGTAACTGATAACTGATTCTGTCTACATTTGGTGTGTGTGATTCTAGACTAATTACTTTGAACGTGCATGTATCTGAGTTGCTAGTGTGAGGGTGTTTGTGTGTTTGTATGGACAGAGAGATATATGTATATCTATCTATCTATCTATCTCTATATATGGCACTGTGTGCATGATATATGAATTAGTGATCTGTGTCTAATGTTTGGCATGTATAGTGTATGTGCCTGAGCTGGTAGTGTGTGAGTGTGTATGCCTAATAGGGGTATATGCACCTAGTGAGTGTGTGCTTAATTGATTTTTATGTGTGCATGTGCAGTTCTACACCATGTCCTCCTTACAGCACAATATTGAGATCCTGAGCATTGGCCTGACCCCTCAGGGCAACAGTAGAGTTGGCTAAAAAAAAAATCCTTTTAGAAAAGACCTAGGGAGCAATACAAAATGTTTCAGTGTATGTGCACACATATGTGGTTTTGGTTTGTTTTGCTTATTTTTCCATTAGTAGCATAGTTGATAGTTAAGAAAGTCTCATCTGTAAATTAGCACTCCCTAGTTCTTCTAGGTATGATAAAAGAATACCCTATATATGACAAAGTATATCACAGATTATTTCTCAGATTTCTCATAAACTGACATGTTCTGGTAGGATGTATTAAAATAGATTACCCTTCCCCATTTTGTACCTGTCTTTACCTTATACATTTTTAAAAGGCATGAGACAGACGCAGTAGTGTTCCCAAGCAAATAGCATTCCAGGAGAGACCAAGATAAATAAAAGTTAGCCCTTCCCTGCCTGCTCCCCAGGGAAAGATAGCATGGGCAGCAACAAACAAGTGAGGAGGGGGGATAATGAGTGGGGATCTGGGGTGCTGGGGAGGACAGTAAGGGGCAGTGGGCTTGTTCTGGGCCAGCAGTCAATGGGGGCGGGTGGAGGCAGGTCAGATGTTTACACTAAGGTGTAGCCTAAAGGGCTACATTTTCCTATAACAGGAGTTGAGTAGCATAGATCAGAGCTAATCCTGCCCTGGAGTGGTGTTTTTAATAATTGAGCCACATAACAAAAGCTTAAAATCAGTTTCAAGTATTAATGTACACACAATCCAGGTGTTAAGAGCTCCAGGAGTCACATAAAATTACAGTGTAACAAGGCTCTAAGAGGTGTAGAAGATGTAGTCCAGACACATGATGTGCAGAGCTGCGGAGCTGGAAGACTCAACAGTTTATGAATATGGTTGACAAAAAAGTAATTTTTACAGAATCAAAATATTATATGGGAGATTTTCAGTGGAAATAATTCAGTTAATCCCTTTTCTTGTATATAATTATTCTTTTGTTTTGGATTTCATCAACCTGAATTAAAATCCTTCAGTTTGTTGAACTGAAATGAAAATACATTCTATATCATTTGCCATTGTTTCTTGTGGTTTAAGTGCCTTTAGCCACCCTTTTTTCTTATGCTTTAGCTTCCCACCTGAACTGCATCTCCTATACAGTATTACCTACTAAAAATTAAGAATATTTTCATTATCCATATAGCATTCATTATGTTCTGAATCATATTATCTGTTTTTTGGCCTCAACTGCATCCTAGTTAATGAGTTCAATCTGACCTTGCTCTACCATTTAGATTTCATACAATATAGTAAAAATCAGTGAGGATATTACAAAGTAGCAGAGATTGATATGGGAACTACTGCTAGCGATATGTTGGTTCTTCTGTTGTATGAGCTCTTCTGATGTCTCGCCTAGTTTTTTTCCATAGGTAACTCCTTTTTTTGTTTAGTGTTCACCATTTTACTGTGTGTTAGGGTATGTTTGTATCATTAGGAATTAGGCTGTGGGAGTAGTATGCACATGCTTTCCTTTGCTCTTTGCTCAAAAAGCATTAGGAGGTCCTTTTATTGAAAAAAGGATTAAGAAAACTCCTGAATGTAAAAAAGGTGAACATAAGGATATGGAGTTGATATTGCCTCACCATAGAGCTAGGCTGACTATATGGGAATCCCAGAAATCCAAGACATCATCTATAAAATCCAGGACACTGCCCTATCTTCTCTGTCCCCTCCTCCCTACAATGCTCTCACAAGTTAGTGGGGATGAGTCTACATGCCAGGCAGGTAGAGGTGCCTGCCTGCCCACCTGCAAGATGGCAGGCAGGCACTTATGCCTCTTACTCCTGGCCAGACTGCACCCTGCACTTCTGATTTTGGGGACACCCATTATAATTCCCAACAGTTGGCCAGGACCAGCCTCCAAAATCCATGACTGTCCCAACTTGGGTCATACAGTCACCTTAGATATTGCATCAGTAAGATGACACATAGAGTAGTATGCTTATTACTGCTGTCCATATGATTAACAGTTTATAAAAATTGGAACAACTGCAAAAGCTATTTGAAGGCTAGAAAACCAGCCTTAGAAGCTTAGTCTAGTTAGATCATCAAAAAAGAAAAATTAACTTGATAATGACATGATGGTCAGGGCACATAGAGAGCTGTAAAACAGTAACTCCCCTTTGTAATAACCCTGGATGAGTGTGGTATCAGACTTTAGAGCTGCAGGTTAGAGTGCTGTAATGAACATCTGTACCAGTTCCCATCACAACTCATGTTGGGTCATTCTGCTAGCAATCCAGGAGATTTTATAGAACCACATTCATGCCTGCTCACAAGATGGACCTCTAGCCTCAGCCAGAGCTTGTCTGGTCTGCCTGAGTCCTGAGCCAGCCAGCCCCTGGGTTGTCACAGACAACAGTCAGTGAAGCCTCTGTCTCCAGAACCACAACCTCACTCCAGGTAGCATAGATTCATCCACACAAAGAAACCTGCTTATTGGTGAATTCCACTTGTTGCATATTGTCATGGGTACAGTTGCAGAAGTTCTGAATGAGCTTTCGCTAAGGAGGACTCTGGGACCTCCTGCTCTGCCCAGTCAGGGGCATGGACCAAGGTGGTCAAGGGCCCCAAGGCCCGCCGCACCAAGGCCCCTCCCTTGCCGGAGCTTAGCAACA
>NW_017728906.1:120984525-120985305 GCF_001723895.1 Crocodylus porosus | reverse complement strand
GGAAGTCTGCTGCTTCCCGGCGGCCCGCATCCGAGACATTGCGGAGAGGATCCCGCAGCTCCTCCGGCCCACAGACCACTACCCCATGCTCCTTATTCACGTGAGGCACCAATGACACGGCTCGGAGCACCCCCAGCCAGGCCATGAGGCGCTACAAGGAGTTGGGAGCGGAGCTAAGGGGTCTGGGAGCTCAGGTGGTGTTTTCATCGATCCTCCCAGTCTCGGGTTATGTGCTGAGGAGAGAGAGGAGGATCCACGCCGTGAACCAAAGACTGCGGAGCTGGTGTTATCGGGAAGGCTTTGGCTTCCATGACCACAGCCCACTCTTTGGCGAGAGAGGCAGCGAGCTACTGGGAAGAGATGGCCCTCACCTCTCTCCCCTGGGGAGGAGGCTGTTCTCAGCCAGGATGGCTGACCTACTCCACCGGGCTTTAAACTACTGCTGGCCCACTGAGCGACCCTTGCAAAGCCAGCAGACCAAGGCACTTAAGGGAGACCACCCCTGCCCCAGCCCTGGCACAATCTGCCCTGCACAAACTTCCCTGCCTGTACACTAATGCCAGGAGCCTGGGCAACAAGCAGGAGGAGCTTGTCCTCCTGCTCAGTGCAAAGAATTATGAAGTCATTGGGATAACGGAGACCTGGTGGGACTCCACACATGACTGTAGCACGGGTATAGAGGGCTATACCCTGTACCCTGTACAGGAGGGATCGTGTTGACAAAAGGGGCGGGGGTGTAGCTCTCTATGTGAAGGAAAGCTACATGTCCCTGCAAGCTGA
>NW_017728906.1:120978557-120984514 GCF_001723895.1 Crocodylus porosus | reverse complement strand
TCAAGAGTAAATTGGATGCTTATCTTGCTGGGATCCTATGACCCCAGCTGACTTCCTGCCCTTTGGGCAGGGGGCTGGACTCGATGATTTCCCGAGGTCCCTTCCAGCCCTAATGTCTATGAAATCTATGAAAGCTATTTTGCCTCTGTTCACAGATAGCCTGCCTTAAGAATTGATTCATCTGAACTGATTTCTTGCAATGGGCAAGCTCCCTAATAGATGTGATATTTTTGACATAAAATTATGTTTAACTTCAGGCTATTTAACATGGTTCAGATGGCATCAAGATGAGTTTGGTGATGAAAACTTCCTCTAATGCCAGGCTCTACTAAGTACTTAATAGTTCTGTAGCACTGTCAAATTGTAATGCTGTTACACCTTGTCTGAAGAAACTGAATATACATGTAAAATGTAGAAGGTGAGAAGCACTTACATTGCCTGTGCTCAGTACAGGATGCAAGACCAGCAACCCATGAATCCAGCTCAAAGACACAAAACCCCAGAAATCTTGGATGGATTCAATAGCCCATAAGAAGCAGAGAGTATTTCTCAGTTCTCATGTCTTAAAGCCAGTTTTTAATAATTCTGGTCACTTGTGTAATGGTTTGGAACCATATGTACTTGATAGAAATCTGTTTTACAAACTCTGTTACAGAGTTTGAAGTATTCTTCTGGTAGCCCCACTGATACATAAGGCAGTTAGCTCTAGGAGCTATGGTTTCTTTCAAGCTTCAACAGTATTATTTGTTAGTTACCATTTTACAGTTGTTGCTTTTTCTGGCTATATGAATAATACTATCCAATAGTCTAGTTAGTCTTAATGTAGTGTTCCTTTCTTAGAGCCACTCACCATTTAAAAAAAACCAAAAAACCCCAAAACAAGCAAACAAACAAACAAACAAAAAACTCTGGGTGACAAATTCTATGATGCTTCCTTTAGGAAATAACTCAAATTCTTCAATGGGAGAAAAGGAAACTCATTCCCCAGTCTGCCACCTGCAAAAGAAGCAGTGGTTTTATTTTCCCTTCTGAACCCAATGGATTCCCTAAAATCTGTACAAACAGGGCCTCCTTCTTCAAGCCATAGTGAGTACTGGGTGTCATGTTGTCCCATTTGCTGGTCCATACCTCAGAATAGATTATTTAAGATCACCCAGATTGTGTCAATACTCCATCAGTTCTTTTTTAATTGCCTAAGTAGTTGGAACCCTAATATTTTAGTAGGTAATACTACATAGGAGATGCAGTTCAGGAAGGAAAAGCAAGGGCAACATTGGACCCCTGCTAAACCAGATAGGACAACTGACAACCAACGCGCAGGAAAAAGAAAACTTGCTAAATGGGTACTTTGCATCAGTTTTTCCCCAGTCCCATGGGACACCCCTGCCCTTACCATCCATCAAAGCTGACCTTGTGAAGGAACACCTTGACAGGCTGGATACCTTCAAGTCTGCCATCCCTGATGGTTTACACCAAAGAGTACTTAAAGAGCTGGCAGGCATCATAGCTCAGCCTCTGGCATGGATCTTTGAGAACTCCTGGTGCTCTGGTGAAGTGCCCGATGATTGGAAGAAGGCCAATGTGGTGCCTATCTTCAAAAAAGGAAGGAAAGTGGATCCGGCTAACTACAGACCCATCAGCCTGACCGCTATCCTGGGGAAGGTCTTGGAAAAGATTATCAAAGAGGTCATCCTATATAGGCTATCTGATGGCAATATCCTGAGGGATACCCAGCACAGGTTTGTTGCGGGTAGGTCTCGCTTGACCAATCTCATTTCCTTTTACGACCAGGTGACCTATCACCTGGACAAGGGAGAAGAGATTGATGTCATATAGTTTGACTTTAAAAACGCCTTCGATCTGGTATCCCATGATCACCTCTTGGCAAAACTGGCTAACTGCAGCCTCGACCTCACCACGCTGGGAAATTGGCTCCATGGCAGGACCCAGAGGGTGATGGTTGACGGAAGTCAATCATCGTGGTCCCCTGTGACCAGTGGGGTCCCTCAAGGCTCTGTCTTAGGGCCTTTACTTTTTAACATCTTCATCAATGATATAGACATTGGATTAGAAGTGGGCTGGTGAAGTTCACCGATAACACCAAACTCTGGGGTAAAGCATCTACACCTGAGGACAGAAGAGTGATCCAGGCAGATCTTGACAGACTCATAAAATGGATGGATGAGAACCTGGTGGTGTTTAACACCAAAAAATGCAAGGTACTTCTCCTTGGGTGGAAAAAACCTGCAGCATGCTTATAAGCTTGGCAGTGCTGCACTGGTTAGCACTACAGATGAAAGGGACTTGGGGGTCTTAATTGGCCACAAGATGAACATAAGCCTTCAATTTGATGCTGTGGCTAGTAAAGCAAGCAAAATGCTGTCTTGCATCCATAGATGCTTCTCAAGCAAGTCCCTGGACGTCATTCTCCCATTGTACTTGGCTTTGGTGAGGTCACAGCTGGAGTATTGAATCCAGTCTTGGGCTCCACAATTCAAAAAGGATATGGAGAAGCTTGAGAGAGTACAGAGGTGAGCCATGCACATGATCAGAGGTCAGGATAACAAACCTTATGATGAGAGGCTGAGAGCCATGGGACTCTTCAGCCTGGAAAAGTGCAGGCTCAGGGGTGATCTGGTGGCCACCTATAAGTTTATTAGGAGTGTTCACCAGCATCTGGGGGAACAACTGTTCACCAGAGCACCCCAAGAGATGACAAGATCTTATAGTCCCAAATTCCTCTGTGACCATTTCAGACTGGACATAAGGAAGAACTTCTTTACTGTCCGAGCCCCCAAGGTTTGGAATAAACTGCTGCTGGAGGTGGTTGAAGCACCCATTTTGAATGTCTTCAAGACATTGTTCGATGTTTACCTTGCTGGGATCCTATGATCCCTACTGACTTCCTGCCCGTAGGCAGGGGGCTGGATTTGATGATCCTCTGGGGTCCCTTCCAGCTCGAACATCTATGAAATCTATGAAATTAGTAGCCAGCAGGATGAATTGTGTATTTGGAGGTCAGGTACTAGAGACTGTACTTGCAGCTCCAGAACAATACATTGTTTATCAAGAAACTGCACAAAGGTTTGTAAAGGTATTATTTATTTGTGCTCAGGACTGTTACACTCCCATTGTGTGTTTTCTGAAGTGGTATAATAATGAAATGAACGGGGGGGCGGGGCACAGATTGTGGGATTGTGTTTTTTTTTTTTTTAAGTTTATCTTACAGTGCATTGGAGTAGCCTCACCGCTCATATATAGTCGCCCTGTATTTCTTGTTTTTGATATCTACAATCCATAATATCTACTCTCTCCACCTTGCATTCTCCAAAGTGATTTCACATGCAACTGATGAAGTAAGTAGCTGCTTTCTTCATAATTTTTCTATAAGGAGAAAAATCTACTCTGTCTTCTGCCTGTCTTCAGATACACATAACTAAATATCCTCTTTTAGAAGAATTTGTAATGCCCTGTTGCAAACAAAGTCTTGTTCGAAGCAAGTTTGTATTTGTTTGAGATTTAGGTTAGATCTGAACTCTGAATCAAAAGTTCTCTGGAATTTGCCTAGTGCATTCAAAAATCTCTTTCACAAAGAGAAGGCAATTAACTATGACATTTCAATTTAGGTGAGTAGGAGAGTATTTGCATTAAAATCTTTGACCTGAACCTGGCACATGGCTTTTGTTCCAACACTAGAATAGTTATGCTTATGTCTATTCTTGAAGGGTTACATCTTTGAATGACGTGAAGTACTGCGAGGAGATGGTTTCTTCTTATCTCTGTCTCATACCTCCTTTGTAGTCTCCTTTATTCTAAAATCTCAAACAACACCTGCCACCATGAGTCATCTCAACTTTCTACTTTGCTAAGTTTTATAAACTACATATCTAAATCTAGATACATCTGCATATCCCATAACTGGCAATTCAGTGAAACAGAGGATCTCACTGCTATCTGGGGTGAGGAACACATCTAGTACCAACTCCAGATGGGTACCAAATAAGAGATATCTTCAGATGCATCACCCAGCATATGCAGGTGCAGGGACACTAAAGAGTCTGTTTGTAATGTCTTTCCAAGAACACATTTATTACGAGTCATTATTATCACATGCTTGATGCTACAAAGATATTTGGAGGCTGAAGGTAGAGCATATTATTATGTGAGGACTTGTGCCACTTTCTCAGCAAGAAAAGGGCAGTTGACACTCCAAGACACCGTTCCCCACACAGGAGCTGCAGTTGTTCAGGACTTACATGCCTTTGCACTGTAGCAGCCCCACAATAGCAACACAGAACCCACAAGACCTGCAGCCAGTCCTCCTACCACTTCTGGTGTGTCAGGCCCTGCATGAGGATACTCTGCAACCTGTGCTGGTAAGGTTTTCCCCAGCTCCGCATGACTGTGACAGCAGGGGTTTGGGAGCATGGTGACCTGTGCCCAGCAGTCCATCAGGGTGGCTTGGCTGTTCAGCTCCATTTGGGATTCTTCAACAGCCCAAGAAGCCTGTGTGACATGCTGGGAGGCCAGAGAGAGAGACCAGCCCCACCTGCTGTGTTTAGCAGGCTTAAAGCCCCACCCCACCAAAGTCTGTCTATTCTGTTTGCTCTGACCTAACCCTGGGTGTTTAAAGTAAAGCTCAAAGGTTAGGGCACTTCTGCCTTAGGGTTCTCGAATACCTTTACTTAGCCATGATGGTTAGAAGCTAAAGTCAGAAAAAGAAATAAATAAATAAGGCACAATATTAATTAATTTAACCATTAGAATTGCTTTCGAAGAGAATTTGGTAGTAAATAGATTTATGGTAATTATAGACATGGCAAATATATATCAGATTCAGATTTAAGATTTGTTTCCCAAAAAAAGTATTTGATGGTTCAGTTATAGGTTACTGGGCTCTTGAATGTTAATTATAGAATAGGAAAGAATAATTTCATCCTCATATCTGCATGAAGTTCTGGGTATAGGATTGTGTGCAAAACTATGATCTAGTATTCTCAGACTTATGGTTTTCACAGCCTTCCATTTACCAAAGGGATGACAGCATTCTATTGCCAAATGTCAGATAGTCTTGGTAAAACACTCGGACTGTAGGTTGGAAAAGTAGGAGAACCCTTTGACTAAGTAAAAGTACAGGTTATTTTTGCATTAAAATACGCCCCCCCACACACAAATTTCAACTTGAAATAGTCTAAAAATTTCCTAAATATATGTGTTACTGTATTTCAGGGAAGAACCACTACACAGTGGGAAGTCATATTCTGCACCAGTTAATTTTCTGAATGTCCCAACATTCTTTAATTAAAGTGCATTATTATAATGTAAAAAATTATAAATGAAAATGCCATGATATCTTATCAGAAGTTTGGAAACATCTCGGTATAGAACATGGAGGGTGGAGGTGAAGACAGATTTGAAGCCAAAGATCTCTAGGGTCCAAAAAGGTAGTTGTGGCCAGTCCTGTCAAAGGCTTCCTCCTGTTCCAAGGAGATGAACCCAATATTCAGTCCAAAGAGGGTCCAACCTCCATGTTGAGCTCATCAGGCTCAAGGAGCTGAAAAGTGGGTGAGAGGGGCATCAGACCCCCCCCACACACACACCATCTCCTTTACCTCTAGGTTACCTCTGACTACTACAGGGTCTGAGGGGATGCTGAGGAAGCAGGCAGAGAAAGGGGGGTCCTGCTCACTAACCTAAATTCCCCTCAAAGTGGGAAGGCAAAAATAAAAGGTCTTGATTTCATCATAATGAATTTTTAAAACATTTCATAGGTTTTCAGAATGGAAAAATTGTTTGTTCCTCAGGAAAATTCATAAATATTACTAATTTATTTCCTTTGTTTATGTTTTCCTTGTCAAAAGTACTTCTTACTTTGTCAATGATAAATTATTTGATGTGTCATACCATGCACAGATGCATCTCGAGCAGGTCCAAGGAGGTGATCCTCCCCCTCTATG
>NW_017728906.1:120968540-120978178 GCF_001723895.1 Crocodylus porosus | reverse complement strand
TCACAGTCAGGGCGGCTAGGGTCTGGAACCAGCTTCCAAGAGAAGTGGTGCAGGCTCCTACCCTGGGGGTCTTTAAGAGGAGGTTAGATAAACACCTTGCTGGGGTCGTTTGACCCCAGTACTCTTTCCTGCCATCGCAAGGGGTCGGACTAGATGATCTACTCAGGTCCCTTCCGACCCTAGAAACTATGAAACTATGCTTTTGACTGGCATATCTTGGTAAGACTGAAAATGTAGACTCTAACATTTGGGACAAAATAGCAGAGAATGAAGCAAAAAAAAATAAGATAAAAAAAAATAATGATAAATTAATTTTATTCCACCACATCTCACTTATTTTAATGGTCATATTTATACTCCACTGAAAGAATAAGGGTTGTCTGCCAATTGTAATTGTCTGATGGAAGAAATATAATTTTGTTCCAGTTCTAGTAATCTTTGTTTCTGAATTAAGAAAAAACCCCTTTCTATTAATGAACAAAAGTGCAATATATAAATAAGTAATAAAAAAAATAGTAGTTATGATACCCATTTGGGGATCCTCTTTATTATGACAGTAGAAGTAGTTAGAGAATTAAGCAGGTTGTTCTTGTATTTGGTAAAAAAGCTTTATTAGGAAAACGCTCTTCCCTTTTCACTGGGAGTTGTTGATAAACCAGAGAAAAACATCCTCCTAAGGTCTACTGAATTAAATTCTGCTTTTTTACCTTATGGTACCTAGGTACCCACAAACATGGGTAGAGAGATGAGAGAGTAGATGCAAAAAAAAAACCCCAAAAAGATTATACATAAAGAAACACCATATCTTTTTCTCCCCTCCCTGAATTTTCCTGTCTCATTTCAATTATATTATACCCCTGTGGTTTTGCTAGGATTTTCAGTTCTTTCTGCATATTTCCTGTGCTTCCTGAATTCGTTAACTTTCAATAGATGATTAGCCTAATGCCCTGATAATTTTCCTCTGACTACCTTGTTAATACTTACAATTATTATGTCCTGTTACATAGACTTATGCGGGTTGCCTGCTCTTTGCTTACCTTTGGGTGTTCTTCTTTATCCCTCAGTGAACCTAATTTAAAGCCCTTCTCACTAGGTTAGTGATCCTGCATGCAAAAACACTCTTCTTTGGCTTTAAGTGGACTTCATCTCTACCTAGATCTTCATCTTGTAATACCACTCCATTGCTTAAGAAGCCAAAGTCTAAGATGCATCTGATTCTTCCTTAGCCTTTGTTCTTGATGGGAAATATTCATAGGAATGCATTCTGAGCCCCTCCCTCATATCCGCACTCAGATTCATGTAGTCACTTTGGTTATACTCACTCCTGGTAGTATCATTAGCTCCTATATGAATAAGCAGTCAGATAGATAGCCAAAGCAGTCTCAGCAGTCATTTCAGATTCCGGTTCCTTGCAGGAAGCAGATCTCATGGGACACCATGGGAAATTGATGCCTCCACTCCCTTCAGAAGAGAGTTATCAACCACTACCACCACCATTTGCTTCTTCTTGGTAAGATTGATCTCAATCCCCTAAATTTTGGAGTCTGTGGTTTACCCTCTTTTAACAAAGGATTAGGATCCTCCTGCTAGGATGCCAAGGCATTTTATCTGTTCTTCATTACAAATCTATGGGGATTTAGAAAAGGGACATTGTCTGTTACTAAAGGTGACCAGCTTCAATCTTCCTGAGTGTCTAGGTCTTCCTTGCTTTTAAATGCATTTACCAGCAATCTTGAAGCTGTTTGTGGACACTGTATCAATGAAACCCTAATTTTTATAGATTTTTTTCAGCCTAGCCATCCACTCCTACAACTCCTTTACCTGGTTCCTGAGGGGAAGCAGCAGGAGACACCTCCAACACTGAAGTCACTCACTCAATGTGGCTGAATTTAACAGAGACATGTGGGCCACGAACAAATCAGGACCTAGTTGAACAATTTGAGGTCAGTGGCTCTGTGGACAGAGTTTACAAGCAGAAAACAGTGGTAGCAGTATTGTTGTTTTTTGGGTTTTTATGATGTCTTCCAGCTATTTCATTGTTTCTCCTGGTATCTACAAGGACTTTTTTCTTTCTTCCTTATCCTTCTGGATATCAACAGTCTCACATTAAAAAAAAAAAAAAGGACTAGAACATAGGTAGAACATATGGGGGGAGAAATTGCCTTTGCAAACTCTGACTCTCCTGTTGGTTAACCCGTTGCCCAGCACCTGTTTTTCTCTCACTATTTATGACATTGCTTGTTTTCCCAGTTAGTTTCCTGTGAGGTTGTAAGAAATGTTGAGCTAATAAGAATCATATTAAAGATTATTAACAAGTTTGCCTTTAATTTTTTCCCTCTGAACTGGTTAAAGTTGGAATATGTGAACTGGCTACAGTTGAAAATGGGTACAGAAAATTTAGTATCCTATACAGCAACCAACCTCCATGGACTATTAAATCTGGAAATGTAGTCCTTTTGAGAGTAACTTTGATGTAGTTACAACAGTATACAAGGAAGTATAATTCATTCTGGGATTGGGATACAAATTAGAAATGCAAGTTCATGAAAAACATAAACCAACATCATCACATCATATTTTTACATCACAGGACTTTTTTTTTTTCTATCTCATCTCTTTCCCATGTCTGTCCTAAAAGTTATCATTGCTATTCAAATAAATTTAAAATATTGTTCCTGGTTTATTCATTTTTAAACTTTATTTTAGAGTGTTTCTTAAAGAAGAGTTTTAGGAAAGAAATAAGCATTAAGGTACCTGTTCAAAATTTCAGTATTAATAACAAGTGAAAGTATTATTTGAGAAAGTAGAATTCTTCAAAAATGACATATCTAGTTATCTACATTTTTCTGCAGTTAATGTCTAAAGTAGTAATTTTTCTTATCAGTACATGAATAGGTGAGAAGAATAAAGGTCTTCATGAATTTTTAAAAGAGTTCTCTAGCTTCTTTCTAACTTTCCCTCTTTTATGGTCTTCTTGGTGCTCAGTTCCTTTAATAGGTTTGAAAGTAAAAGTACAGAATACCTAAGGGCCCAATTCAAGTGAGAAATTATGTGGTCTCCTTGAATTGTAAACTGGCTACAAGGTACACCAAGTATTTAGGGACATGGCTGGCAGAGTGCACATGGAAAACCAAATGAAAAGCTTTCCTTTCAACAGAGGATTTTTGTAACTCCACAGGTTCAAATAATTAAGGTAAATGAGCTTCCTGGCCCTAAACAAAGGCTTCCTCCCTTTTACATTTTCCTGTTCTTGGGAATAAAACAAACAAACAAACATAGCCAGTGATAAAACAGGAAAGGAGTAATACAGTTCACAGTAGATTAAAGAAAAATACACACAGGCAAGTATTCTACAAAAATATCTATAATTTGTTGTGAATTTGTTGTAATTTGTTGTGTAATCTAATAATTCCTAATTTGAAGTAGATTAAACTTTTATTATAAATATGGAACTCTTAATATAAGTTTTAGGTCCTATGAAGACTTTTTCTTTAAATTTGAACATAAATGCAGATATCTTACTAGAGTGAGGAAAACAAGTAGCACAACTTCATAAGACAGACCAATTCTAGCCAAATTGAGAAAACAGTTTAGAAAAGCTTAGAAATATACACATTAAAGGAAAATATGGTAAGAAGGCAAAACATACATTAAAAATATATGCAGTTTAACAAAAATACGGATATTTCCATTTATTTTTACAGATATGGACATTTAAAAAAATGTTAGTGATTTACTGCTAGCAAATAACCATTCTATTGTGTTTTATTCATCATATGCAGGTGAGATGATACCATATTGCTATGGTACTTCTTACAGCCTTATAACCCCCCAAAATAACTATAACCTTTCCTTTGTCACACTTTTTTGCCAGTTAAACGGTCACTCTTCTACTATATTATAATCAACAGGTGCTAAAATACTTTTTAGAGAATTTTAACCATAGTGACCAGCACTTACTCCTATCCAAATGAAATAAATGTCATTGCCCTCTCAGATTAAAAGTTATTATGCCTATTTTGCAATTCATGTCCTTCCCTTCTATGTACCTCCCCTCCCCACCCCCCTGTGCCCTGTCAGTGGTACAGTTAAAAAACAATTCTATTTTGTAATTCTACAGAGAAACAATAAAAGGATTTTTCTTCTGAAGTGAGATCCCACTAGTGTATGCAGCTGAAGGATATTCAGTTTAGGGAAGCAACTGATTATCTCAGTTGTGCAGTTACATGAATATACAATGGGAAAGGACTTAATTTGGCCACAGACTTTATAATTGCATCCTTACCACAGTGGGCCAAATTCAGAATTGATGTCTAATCCCCTTTCAAGTGATAAAGGCACATAATCATATAACACAGGATCATTGAAAGACAGTATAAGAGAGAACAGTATATACTGATGAAGCTGCAAATGCTTATTATAATTTGAAAGGAAAATTATAAGGATACACATGGAATCAGAAGCTGAATGCAGAGATAATTAGACAAGGTTGATACTTCACTAGAGGTGCTCTGTATCTATTGTCCTGATACCTTTCATAATTAAGGGTCTACTTTGGCTTAGCAATCAAACCTGAGGGTGATCCCCTTCTTTATTTAAAGTAAGTGATTCCATTTTATCTGTCTGTATATATCCTTTTGATTTGTGTGCCATTCTGTTGCAATATCATAAAACTACTTAAGGCATTCCAAGACAACTTTGTTCTTTCTTTTCTGCTATCATTACACTAGAAAAAGATGCATAATGTCTGGTCCTGCAGCTCTACTGTTGAATATGCATACTCTCTCATATATGACAACCAATATACTGGGTACAGTCTACAGTTTTATAAACAAAAGACTTTGACAGTTTTTAGAATTAATGCTAGGTGATGTTTTAGATAAATATTAATTTGCTTTAAAAAGAAAACAAATTAATCACACATTTTTGCTCCATTTGGCAATTATTTCAGGCAAAAGTGAGGGGAAAGTCTAAAAATGTGTATTGTTTCATCCTGAATTTTTAAATGGAATGTAGACATTGTTTAAAAATTGAAAAGTAGAAGATGACAGCAGAAGGCAAGTGCAGGTCGACGGGGAAGGTAAAATGAGTAAATTACCCTAAATGAATAATTTCTGTGGAATAAGTGGATGGTTTAAACCTCCAAAAGTTCTATTTAATTTCAACCTGAACTATGGGTTTGTGATTTTTTTTTCATTTCTTTAATTGATTTTTCAGTTTTTACATCTAACTAGAGGAGGAAGAAGGAAGAAAGTAATTATTTAGCCAGCTTTGCTTAGGATCAATGCAGATTGGCATATGCAATGGTAAGGAAATATTATGTCCGTTTCTATTACTGTATATCAGGGTAGTCATTATAGACTGAGTAATATATAGCTCAATGTTTTTGATTCTTCATCATGGTGTATTGATATATATAACAGTGTATCCAGCACATATGCTCGTGCCCTTTCCTGGAAATCTGAGACTAATGTTCTTAGCTGACTTGAGTCAAAATATGAAAATTACCAAGGATGTTAATTTCTGTATACATATTGCGTACATCTCTCACCATGTAAAAAAAAGTGTAAACATCAAGTACAAACCCAGCATTTTTTTCAGGACTTTTCCTGATTCCCAGTTTGGCACATCTTTTGCAAATGTTGTTACTGAACTATTAAAGTTGCCTAAAATGCCAAGAAACATTTACATGAAAACACACAAAACATAGAATCATAGGGCACTTACGCATGTGTTCCAGGAGTGTTTGGTGGAGAGCTAATTAAAGCACCTGGAGTGTCATGTGTATCAGTGTCCCTGCACTGAAAAATGGAGGTGTGGGTGCATTACCTAAAGCTTGTTCAACGATTAATCAAGTCTGCTCTGACACACTGTATTTACAGTGCATCAGAGTAGCCTTACTACATGTGTATAGGCACCTATAGAATCATCAAAAATTAAGATTGGAAGGGACCTCAGGAGATCATTTAGTCAAACCCCTAGCTCAAAGCAGGACTATCCCCAACAAGATCATTCCAGTCAAGGGTTTTTCTACCAGGGTCTCAAAATCCTCCAAGGATGAAAAGTCTACAACCTCTCTGGTTGCCTGTTCCAATGCTTTACTACCCTCCTTCTGAGAGAGATTTTCCTAATACCTAACCTAAACTTCCCTTCCTGCAACTTGATACCATTGAACCTTGTTCTGTCATCTTCCACCAGTGAAAACAGTCCAGCTCCACTCTTTGGAACCACCTTTCAGATAGTTGAAAGCTGTTATTGACAGCTTGACCTCATGACATTTCTTTTGGTCCAGTCCTCCAATTTGTTGAAGTCTTTCTGAATCCTAGCCCTACCCTTCAGCATATCTACTATTCCTCGCAGTTTAGCGTTACATACAAACTGGCTGAGGGTGCACTATATCCCATTGTCCAGGTCATTGATAAAGATATTGAAAAAAACTTCCCTGGAATCAATCCCTTTTGACACTCCATTTGATACTGGCTACCAACTAGACATAGAGACATTGACTACTACCCTCTAGTCCCAATGCTTCAGTCAGTTTAATATCCACCTTACAATCCATTTATCCAACCCATACTTCTTTAGCTTGCCTGCAAGAAAGTTGTGCACAACTATATCAAAAGCCTTGCTAAAATCAAGAACATCACATCCACCGGTCTCTCTGCATTCATAGAGCCATTGACCTCATCATAGAATGCAATCAGGTTGGTCAGGTATGATTTGTCCTTGATGACTGTTCCTAATCAACTTCTTCTCCACATGCTTAAACATGGATTACTTGAGGACCTGTTCCATGCTTTTTCCAGGAACTGAGGTGAGGCTGACTAGTCTGTAGTTCCCATATCCTTCTTCCCCCTTTTTTTTTAAAGATGGGCACTATATTTGCCCTTTTCCAATCATCTGGGAACTCTCCCAATTGCTGTGAGTATTCAAAGATAACAGACCAAGGCTCTGCATTCTCATTGGCCAACTTCCTCAGCACCCTCAGGTGCATCCTATCCAGCCTCATGGACTTGTACATATCCAGCTTTTCTAAATAGTCCCTAACCTGTTCTTTCACCACTGTTGGCTGCTCCCCACCTCAGCAAACTGTGCTGCCAGGTGCAGTAGTCTGGAAGCTGACCTTGCCTGTGAAAACTGATGTGGAAAAGGCATTGAGTACTTCAACTTTTTTTGCATCCTCTGTTACTAGGTTGCCTCCCGCATTCAGTAAAGGACCCACGCTTTCCCTGATCCTCCTCTTGTTACTGACATACTTGTAGAAACCCTTCTTGTAGCCTTCACATCCCTTGCTAGATGCAACTCCAGTTGTGATTTGGCCTTTCTTATTTACACGGATCCTGGTTTTCAATGATAAAAAGAATCTCTATATTTTGGATCTAAAAAAAGTAATCCAAAATCCATGTTTTCCCATGATTAAAATGAAATACCACTACATATATAATCCAAAATCCTTATTTTTCCATGATTAAAATGAAAATCCACCATATATATAGTGTTGTTTCATTTTAATCACAGAAAAACATGGATGTCGGTACTTTTTTAGATCCGAAAAATGGGATTTTTTTTAAATCAGAGAAAACCGAGATCCATGAGAGTCCCTGCATGCTTGAGCAATTATCGTTTACTCCTCCCTGGTTATTTGTCCAAGTTTCCACTTCTTATAAGTTTGCTTTTGGTGTTTTAGCTTACTGACATGTTTCTTGCTAAGCCAAGTTGGTCTTCTTACCATATTCGCTAGTCTTCCTGCATATTAGGATGGTTTCTTCTTGTGCCCTCTATAAGGTTTCTTTAAAGTACAGCCAGCAAACTTGGACTAATCTTCCCCTCAGACTGGCCTTCTAAGGGACCCTGACCATGATTTCCCAAAGTGTGCTTTTCTGAAGTCTAAGGTCCTCACTGTGTTGTTTTCCTCCTTTTCTTTCCTCATGATCCTAAATTCTGTCATGTAATGGCCACTGCTGCCAAAGATGCCATCCACTACTACAGGGGTTTTCAACCTTTGTTAGTAAGTGTACCCTGGTGGCCAGATGTGGAGTGCAGGGGCGTGTGAGTGGCCAGATGCAGAGCAGTAGCAGCATGGGGTGGGGGCACCACTGCTCTTGCTCTCCCCCGCCCCGGCCCTCTCCTGGGAGTTGGCAGTGTGGGCTGGTGGGTGGCAGTGCTCTGTCCCCACCCTCCCATGCATACCCCCACTTGACAACCCCTGCACTACTACATTACCCACCAATTCTTCCCTTTTCATGAGCACCAGGTCAAGAAAAACACAGCCCCTAGGGTGCATCCAGGCAACTGTGCATGTGCATTTTCCTAGGGACAAATAGCAGCAGCACATAATTGTGTTACTATTACTGGTCCTTAGGGAATGCCTGTATGTGTGCACTCTGACTGGCCAGGCTCCAGTTTTGGGAGGCACATACAGCCACCAGGTGTGCTGCCCCACTTTTTTGGCTCAGGTTTTTTTGATACCAACATCTCCTGGTGTCAAACAATTTCACCATGCTTCAAATTAGCAGCACAGTAAATGCCTGTATGTGTGGCATATGTGGTTTGTGCCCCTGAAGATGGGTCTGCTGTTCCACAAACTGCAAGTACTCACTCATCTGGACATGCCCTAGTTTGCACACATAGAAATGTCATTTCATTTTAATCACAGAAAAATGTGGATTTGGGGCTACTTTTTTATATCTGAAAATTGAGGATTTTTTTATTAGAGAAAAACAGGATCCCTGAACATCAGTTGCACAATTATACCCAGAATCCTTAAAGTGAATACATAGCTTTTCTCTATTTAATAAAATGTTCACATTTGATGGGAAGCTGGTTTTAAAGAGCCTTGAAAACAGCATATGGAGATCTGTCTTTTCAATCAATGCTAATATTTCAAAGGGAAATGTCAAGAAGATGGCAGCCTAATCTCAAGCTAACTTTAAGGACAATAATAACCACCAAATGGAATCGACCAAGGAGCTTTGAAAGAGATCAGCCAGGCAATCACAAAATCACATGACATTGATGGGAAATACATTCTAGATTTTTGGCATCTGGCCTCATTATTAGATAAGATAAGAAAATATCTCCAGGAACAAGCAGGGCAAATTACAGTAGATCAGAAATGATACCACAATGGCACACATGCTATATCACTTAGTATACCATTTATCTGTTACCTTTACATGGTCAAAACTTTCATTTGTTTGGAAGTCTGAATCTGAACCTGGTTAAAGAAAAGTTTTTATTGACATTCAGAATAGTAGAGTGGGATGGAGATGTGGGTTGAGGATGCAGGGCGAAGGGATGGCAATATTCAGTCCTTCATTGTTAACTTAGCTATATATGTATATGTATGTGCATGTGTATGTGTATATGCATGTGTATGTGTGTATATATGTGTGTGTATATACGTGTGTGTAGATATATGTGTGTGTGTGAGTATATCTATATGTGTGTGTGTATATATGTATATATGTATATGTGTGTCTATGTATATGTGTGTATATGTGTGTATGTGTGGGTATATATATGTATATGTGTGTGTTTATGTATGTGTGTGTATATGTGTATATATATGTGTGCGTATGTGTGTATATGTATGTGTATATATGTGTGTGTATATATATGCGTGTGTATGCGTGTGT
>NW_017728906.1:120955687-120968440 GCF_001723895.1 Crocodylus porosus | reverse complement strand
TGTGTGTGTGTGTGTGTATATATATATATATATATATATATATAAAATATATATATAGTATTTTTTAGCATCAGACCATGAGCTACATTACACTATTGTATATACTTTTAAAAAACATTTGACCCAGAACAGACATGAAAGGGGGAGAACCCTTCATGTAAGACAGAAAATAAATCCTACATTTACTTCCACATGTATGTTTTTAAGGAGAAGCTAGGAGATGAGGGTTTTTTATTATTTTTCTTTTAATCCCAATTTAAACCTTCATGTTGAAGCTCTTTGATTTTTTTCATGAATGGCTGAAAGCTTCCACAGAACTTCAAAACAGAGTAAAACAAGGAAATATGAAGGTGAGAAATAAGTGGTAAAGTTATTTTGAAATTATTTAAAAATGACTCCCATTTAACACATGAACATTAATACGTATCTTCTGTATAGCTATTCAAGTTTATACATAGGTTATATAAATAATGCTACAACATAAGTATTTTGATTATTTTTTTCAAAATAAGTCTCCATATATTACAGTTTGTACATAAAATCTTCAGTGTTATTCTCTGTTTTACTGTCCCCATTCCCTTTTATTATCTTTACAGAATTTGCCAGGGCCTTTTGGAATATTTAGTAAGTTATCTGGAAATTCTAATTTGCCTTTGTCTTTGACTGAAACTTCTGAAGGAGATTTAGGCTGGGTCATTGAAGCACTACACTATAATACACTTACATAATTGCATGGCAGAAAATATTATTACATGCTTAAGAGATTAGCACTGCCTAAATAAGTTTAATTTTAACTCTAGAACTAGTTAGAGAAAACTTGGGTTTGTGCCAGCTTGGGAAGCTATGTAATTTTATCTGTTTACTTAATACTTTTTATCTGCTACCTTTGCCGAGACATCTTTTTCAAGTTTGTTCTGATCCCCTCGAAAATTGAAAATTGAAAAATGGTCCAGATTTTGTGTGTTTCTATTTTTGTCCTTGAGTGTTGAACACTAACGGGGGCTTATTTTCAAAATTCAATGAATACACAACTGCCAACAATTAGACCTAAAGAATCTGACCAACTAATAAATGGTTCTTTGAAGAGCTAGCAGCAACTTTCCCTACTCAGCCAAAGCTGTTTGAAGACATGACTCTGATCATCAGGGATCCTGTTTTTTTTCTGATTTAAAAAATCCCCTATTTTCAGACTAAAAAAACTAACCCAAAATCCACATTTTTTGGTGATTAAAATGAAACACCACTGTATATACATATATACACAATATACAGTATATATAGTATATACACAGTATACAGTGTATAACACAGTGGTGTTTCATTTGAATCATGGAAAAATATGGATTTTGGGTAACTTTTTTAAATCCAAAAATTGGGATTTTTTTTTCTTATCAGAGGAAATTAGGATCCCTGCTGATCACATAGGCTAAGAACATATGTTCAAAAATTCTAAGGTGGAAATGCTATAAGTATCATGCTTTACTCAAAGCACTGTAGTTTACACTGGGAGAGAACAGAAGAGGTATTCACTGATTGGCGGGGGGTGGGGGGTGGGCAGGGGATTCAGAGCTTGCCTGAATGAGCTGAGACCAACAGGTTGGGGAAAGTCCTGAATGCCTTCCAGGGGTGCATCTATACATGCAGGCATGTGGCTTGCAGCAGCAGAAATAGAAGGTGTGCAAATTTGAGCCAGGGCTTTTTGCCTTAGTGCCCATACCCAGACATGCAGTTTGGTGTAGGGTATATTGTGTCACTTGGGGCAAAATAACCCTGCCTGTCTCCTCCCAGATCTGCAGCCTGGGGCCAGCACCTGTGCTCTGCCCAGCAGTATAAAAAGCTGCCCTGTCCTGGCCCCATCAGTACAAAAAGATGCCTGGTCAAGTAGTTCAGGGCTACTCACTTTCAGGAGCTTCTGGGACCTAGCCAATTGATACATGGGGACAGTACCCCTTGTTCCAGCTGAACGGCTGAAGCATCCCTCAGAGTTACCTTCACCCTTTACCCACTGCAGCAGTATGACAGTGGGGGCTGCTGCCTGGCTGTGATCTGGTGCACACCTGCCAGACCCTGATGGGGACTGCATAGCCAGTAGAGGCAGCTGCCCTTCTGGGCCAGCTGCCAGTGGGCTATGGCTGCAGAGTTTCACCTTTGTGTGGCACTCCTGTCACGTGTACCCCCTGCCTGGCCATCTGGGTAACTATCTCCCAGAAGATGGTCCAGTGTGGTGGCCTGCTTTGAATTGTCAAAGCATGTCCTCCTGGTGCCAACTGGCCAGAAGGTCAGCCACAGCCAGCTGGGTCCAAGGTGCCAGCTCTGAGCTCACAGGGTCCTGCCACTAGCCTCCTGCCTAGCAGGAATTCTGGTGTTCCCTACTGGAAAACTGAAAAATCCCTGATAAAAAAAAAATCTTGAAGTTACTCTGTAAAATACCCCAAAATCCATGATCCTCCACAATTTAAAACAAAAGACCACTACAGAGAGAGAAACAGAGACAGTGATCAGCTGGGCAATGCTTTATGCATATATCTACAGTGTTAAAGCAATTTAGAAGACCACCAGTGTCTCTATCCTAATAAAGTGAATTCAAAATACATGTTTCATGAATACATGAATATGTTTTGCTTCCCCCCCACAGGACCTATAGACCCCCTTCCAGGAGCCACAGCCCCCTCACAGGGACTATGCCCCCCCGCAGGGCCCACATGCTTCACTCCCACTTGCTCCCCCAGCTCTCTGAATTGATGCCCCATCTAGCCCCATCCTTCACTGGTTCCTGCAGCCCCACAATGGTTCTCCCAGCCATCCTCAGCCCCCTGTTGCCCCACACCCCCTAATAGCTGCCCTGCCTGGCCCCATCCCCCACTTGCACCCCCATCCCTCAATGGCTGACCCCCACATCGCAGCCTCTGGCAGTTAGAAAAAAAAAAAGCTCTACTCACAGAGCAGGGCATGTGGGGGCTCTGGGACCTCCTGACAGAGCCCACCTGGGCAACACAGGGAAGCAGGTGGGCAACAGAACTGGGCTGTCACCCAGCCCCATGCTGTGTAAGGGGGCCCCAATGACCCCAACAACAACTGGAACTGCTGGTAAGTGCCGGGTGGGGGGGTTCCCTGGGATGCTGGGGTAGGCAGGCAGGGATTAGGGGGGCTCAGGAGCGTGGGGATGGGGCCAGGTGGGGAAGGGATTGGGGGGCTCAGGCATGGGGCCAGGTGGGGAAGAATTCCAGGGGGCTGGGGCAGCGGGCCTCCCCCTCCAGTCCCTTTCCCCCTCCTCCAGCCCCCACACTCCTTATTTACCTACAGTGGAGCCTAGGTCCACCTCCCTGCAGCTGGCACGCTGCCTGTCCTCACAGGCAGGCAGCGTGCTTCAGCATCTGGCTGCCAGAGCATCTCTGTGGAGGACCCAGACTCCAGTTGCTTCAGGGTATGATCCGGGACCATGCCTTGCCCTGCTTTTTTTCTCCACAGGGTTTTTTGACCTCTGGATATCCAGGGGTTTAATTTTGCCCCCATGCTGCAAACTTGCAGCATGGGGAACATTTTCTTGTTGCTGCATGTGCCTCTTGCAGCATCTCAAAGGGGTTTGAGATGCTGTAAGACGTATGTGCAGGCTCATCTTGATGCACTCCAGGAGGCTGCCAGAGAATGCTAGGCCCATCTGAGCCCAACTTAGGAACCAAGCAGCTGGCCCCAGCTAATTGAGAAGCGTGGCACCTCCCATCCAGCCCTGCCTCACTATCAGCTGGCTGATGGCAGCACAGGATGCTGAAAGATGGGAAGGTGGGGAACAGAAACCCCCTACTGTGCAGGTCCCTCCCCCAGCTTGCTGTATCAGGTTCTGCATGGGGGATGGGCTGGCTAAGCATGGCTCTGTTTTTCCCCACTGCTCCAGCTTCCTAACAGCTGCAACTTGGAAATGTCCAACTTTTCACTGAGGGGGGAACTGGTGATGGGAGGGAGGAAAGGTGTCTCCCTTCTGAATGCACCCCCTGCCAGCCAGCAAGCTGGGGGTCCAGCATGGCAAGGCTGCTCCATTCCCCCTCCAGTGGCTGTTCAGGGGGAAAACAGAGCCTCTGTCTCCTCTGCATCTTAGCCTGTGAGTGGGGCTGGGCTGTTGCTCATTTGGAACAGACAATCACAAAATGAGGCTTGCAGGCCACCCAGCAAGGGACCCCTAGGATACAAGTGGAATGTTACCTACCTTGACTTGTGATGGAATTCAAAAAAAAACCATGACTTAAAGTGCTTTAGTCTGATACCATATCCATCCAGTGTTAATGACATTCTATGTGCCATGAGCATCTGTTCAGTTACAGCTGCAGACCACTTTCTGCATGCTTATTGCACAGTAAGTGTGAGGTCTGTACTTGCTCCCATAAATACCACATCATTATTAAACTAACTAAATCATACTAATTTACAACTATACTGCCCTTAACTTTACCAAACACTAAACTAATTATAAAGATTTAAAATAAGCTAAAACCAAATAGCATCTCAGTCTGTTTTTGTTCAGTGACTTATGTTATCATAAAAACAATTCTATCTGCCCGAGTACTTTAAATTGAATATCATCTATCAGATATAACAGCTGGTATCCTATGTTAAGACAAATAAACCAAAAGCAAAAGAAAAAAAAGATTCTGCCCAAAATTACGATAAGTAAAATCTGACCAGTTTCTGCCTGATCCTGGATTTGTCTAAACTATAGAAGTAGCCTGTATTTGACCTTAAATTGACTAGAAAATTGTTCGTGTGCCTTTCAAGAACTGAACATCTCCATGCCTTGGTCACACTTAAGACTAGTTGAGTGCATCTACACATGCTATTAATGTGCAGTAATAAACTCAGGAACAGTTTGAGTGAAAGTCAATGCTCCCAGGAACAATGTCTACAGGAATGTCTACAGCAATGTGAGGGGGTCAGCCCCAGTCTCTGGGTGGCAGCATCAGCTGGCAGGAGCCAGGCTGGCTGAGTGCAATTTTAACTTGACAGTCACTGTCTACACACATGCTTGATCACACTTATGTCTCTGCCACATGATAGTATTGTCCCCATCAGTACTATATTATGATGGAGTTAATTAGTCTACTGTGCCCTAATATCAGAACATGTGTAGATGGTGATGCTTTACTACAGAATTAATTAGTTAACTCTGCAGTAAAGTGCATGTATAGATACATCCAATGTGCTCCAAAGTGAAATAAAGAAATACATAAGTCTTATGAAGTGCCTGAGCTGTTATATGAACTCAGAGCACACCTAGCACACATATTACCATGTTCATTATCCCTACGAGGTGCAATAACTGCCCCTCCTATCTATTTAAAATAAAGTCAGAACATGTATCACTTCACCTGATATTAATCTAGTAGTTACAGCACTTTTCCAGAAGCTTGAAGACCAGTGTTTTATTTCTTCCTCAGATTAAACGTTCCTCAAACCAATATACCTCATTCTTAGGAGACTGTCCTATTGATTCTGCAAAGACAGAATATTTCTAAAGTTAATCTTTAGAAGATTATTATTTTAAAGGAAGGTGGCATGCTAACAATTCCGAAAATCACATGGGAACTTAATTTAACAAAGGCCAAATTTATGTCCTTTTCCTATGTCAAGGATTATGCCACTGAATTACAACCCATCACCAACATGTAAGCCAAGGAGGTGGAGGGGAGAGGATTGAAGGCATACAGCATCTCTTGTACCTCCATACCATTTCTGGGATTTGCTGAAATATGCATTCCTCCTTCAAAAATGTCAATTGCTATTAGTCCCTTCCAGAAATTTCTACTCAGTACATGGAGACCCAAGATGAAAAAGACAGTATTCTATCCCATTTTATACTTGCAAATGGCAGTTTTCCAGGCACATATGTAGCATTTAGGCTTGGATCTGTGGATGCATAACCCATCTGGCTACTGAGCATGTGCAATAGACTACTCATTGGCAGGGCAGGTGTAAGACTGGATATGAACATACAGTGGATATATATAAATCACAAAATTCTTACTAGCAGAAACCCATGGCTGGCATTTATTAGATGCAGAAGAGTCCTGCCATGCTTTCATGACAGTTGCTGAGTACTAAGGACACTCATCCAGAAAGTGAGAATGGCAGGAGCTATGTAAACTGCATGAAGAAATTTTAGATTCCATAAAATATGACTCCTACTGGAACCTTTGTTATTGTTGTTGCTATTATTGCTGTTTTAATCAGTACAGATAACATGAGAGACCTGATTTTTTTTTTTTAAGTACCTTGGAATTTTATGTCCAAATCAATGGGAACTGGATTAGAAAGTGGGGGGGGGAAATAAAACAAAACAGGATCTTGATTTTATCTATTTTTTTTCTTATCCTCCTCTAAAACTGAGTGCACCTATCTGATGATCTTTTTTTTCATATTTCATTAAACACAACCTCTCAGACTCTGCTCTTCTCTTTCAGGGTTCATAACATAGGCAAAGGGATTTATAATAGAAATTGCACTTCAGTCTTAACTTCACATAATAGTGAAGATTAATCACTAGAAGCAAGGGAATTTCTTACAACTCATGCACAATATCAGAGGTCAGATATTTAATACCTTTTTTTTTACTTTCTGGTGAAGAAGTGGCATATCAAGCAGAGAAAAAAAATGTTGGGCCTAAAGAACAGTGCAAGTTACAGGAAAGAAAAAAAATTTTATTACATTATTTCAAAATTTTAAGTTTAATATTACTTTAAATAATCCTGTTAGTAAACTGGTTTCTAAGACTTTTAGGAGTGAATACAAAGGACATATATAAACATAAACTACCTTTTTGAGAATTATTCAAGTTCCTTTTGGAAAATAATCTCCTGGTATAAAATTTCTCATACATCTTGCTCACAGATGAACATTTTTATCTGGATTTCTAATGATTTTGTAACTGTTGAGTTTCCAGTATTGCCATAAATAAATGATAATTTTAACTCACAGTTTTTATAAAAGCTTTTACTGAGCAATGCAGTAAAATATCTTGTCTAATACTGAAATAGAAGCCAAAAATAAAAAAGAATATCTGATAGAGACACTTAAAATGGCAGGCATGTATCTAAGACTATTCATTAGCAGGGATCTTGGAATTCCCTGATATAAAAAAAGTCCCCAATTTTTTATTTTAAAAAAGTAACCCAAAATCCACATTTTTATGAAATACCACAAATATATAGAGAGATATACAGTAGACCTGTGAGAAGCACAAAGTATTCAGTTTGGATTCGGCTGATTCAGAGTGACAGTGATTTGATTCGGTGATTCACATCACTGTCATGATTTGATTCAGCCAATATGGATTTGGAGATTCAGCCACCACATTGAGCTGAATCTCCTCTGAATTGAAAGGCAGTGGTGGCAGTGTCAGCAGCAAGTGGGGCCCCACACCCCGGCCAATCCCCTAGCCCCTCCACATGGCTGTCCCACCTGGTCCCAGCATCCCAGCACATTAAAAAACAGCAAAAAAAAGCCCCGCATTCAGCAGCTGCAGCAGTGGTGATCAGGGCTTCTGGAGTCTCATGATAGAGCCCCCCACATACACAGTGCAGGGCAGTGGGGGGCAGTGGGGATTGGCCCCCCCTCCTGGCACCCACATAGTACCTGTCACATTGTGCGGGTGCAGCGTGGCTCAGCAGGGTGCCATGAGGCTCCACAAGCTGTCTGGGACCTGGGGCAACTCAGGCCAAGTGTTGCCAGTCTCCAGATGACTGCTGGAGCCACCCCAGCTCTGGGATAGCACGCTGTGCCCTTCTGAGCATAATTTCCCATAGAAAAGAGAGGGAGAGTTTGGTAGAGGAGGCTCACAAAAAGAAAAGGAAAGAGGCAAGGAAAGAGGAAATTACAGAGGTTCCTGCTGATCTCTTGCATAACCCAAATATTTCAGCATGAGAAAATATAATGATGCACCATAGTGTATTTTTAAAAGCTAGACAAGGAAGCAATAATATAAGCCCATCTTACTTGCATGTGGTGCAGCAAGAATGAAAAGCAAAATTTTCATATCTCCAAATTGTGCTCCTGTGGTTCTTTCTCATTTGAAATATGCATCCAGAACTTACTTGAAGGGATGAGATAGGGATTTGAAGAATCCAGTTTTGGATTTCACTAGGATTAATGTGGTGGAGAACATTTGGTAGTTGCACAACTAATGCAAAAGAAAACAAATGATGTCCTCTGTCAGACTCCACAGTTAATTTGTTCTGCTGACACTTTTCCCCTAAACCAGTCACAGGGAAATCTCCACCTTCCAAATGGACTTTACAGCTGTCAGAAGTGCTCTGTGTCTCCATGTATAAATAGGTTTTAAGCAGCTGCATTTTTCATCCTTTCCTAACAGCCACAAGCTAGTACTTGGAATTTTATTTTCATACTGCCTAAATAAATACATGTTGGTAGAAAGCTAAGCAAAATATCTAAATTATTTCTGTATTAACAGCTTTCAGAATTTCACTTTCAACAAGTGAACTGCACTAGTTTAAAACGCACAATGACCTTCACATTTCCCAATTATAAGTCCCTTTGCCAAACATCAAGCATGCTCATTAGAGAGACTGAAGGGCTTGAATATCAGCTGAGTGTCAATTTGATGACTCCACAGCTACAGTGACACTGCAGTCACACCTCTGCTATCTGCCAGAATACATTAAACCAAACATTTGCTACAAGATAATAGCAGGACACTGGTCTGGGGGGAAAAAAAGCCAAAAAACCTTTTAGGTTTTGGCTGCCAAGCTAATTTTTTTCTATGCTGTATTTCTGTTGCAAAATGATACAATAGCCAGAGTGAAAAGAGAACACATTTTGGCACATCATGAATAAGGTGTTTTACATAAAGCAGATGCTGTTTCATTAACTGAAAACCCTTTTGCTGCTTGCATATCTCTACTTTACATATTTTGTAGGCTCAGGGATTGCCAATGCCATGTTATTGAAATAAACTATTGTGGCATTTACTCACAGTCAAAATCTTTTTGACCCAGTGATTGGCTTATATGGACTGAAAACATTGTTGTCGCTGAACATGGGATTCACCTCCCTTCCTGAGGTGTTTTATTTGTACATTACTTTCTTGCTGTAGCCAGAGGACTATGAAGTAAAACAGATTAGACATCATCTGCATCAGTGGCACAATTTGTTTGAAGCAACTTTTTGCTCTGTTCCTATTGGGAAACCTACACTAACCATCTGGATTGAGGCCAAGGGCTTCCTAACTGTGCCTTTTCTTTCAGAAATGTGTGTGTGAAAGAGTAAACAGCGATGCGGCAAAAAGAGCTGGAGAACACCACTTCTGGAGCTATTACCATAGTAGGATAGAAGCTCTGGGAAAAGAAAGAGGAGAAGGGAGTCTCAGAAAGGGAGAAGAAAGAAAGAGCGTCTGAAGGAGAAAGTGAGGGAGAAAGAAGATCTCCAGGAGATAAGACACTTACCTCAGGATTTTTCTCATTGCTGGAGAGAGGGAAGCTCTGAGAAAGGGGGGTGGATCCCTGAAGAGGCACCGGAGACGCGGATGGCAGCCACGCTGAAAACTAAACAATCAAGCAAAAAAGAGAAGAGTGAATTCACTCACTCCCTCAAGCTTAGTGTAAACAACTGAGTGCTGACCACAAGGATTCAAGGCTTCAGGTATGCACCAGATGAAAGGTATACATTCAGGATAGCAAAAGTAAAGAGAGAGAAATAACAAGGCTTGAAGTGAAAAGGCTGTTCTTAAAAAAAAAAAATGGAAATAAATGGACAAACCAGAGGTAAAGGGACTTTGTTTACAAACACCAAGTTCAGTCCAGCCAAACTGATAAAGGCTAAATAAGAACAGTATGTAGATAGAATTACAAAGTTGATATAATAGTTAAAAAAAAAAGGACCACTTCTATTTATAGATAACGGAAGTTTGTATAATGTTATAAAGAATAAAGATAAAGACAAGTGTTAATCTGCATCTGATTGTGATTATAGTGTGTGGGAATAATTGATTGAAGTTTTCCTCTATAATACCAGGATTCCTAATAGAGACACCCAAAGAGCAAAATAAAACAACAAATATATATATATATATAACAACCCTCACGACAAGTGACATCATAAAGCAGAACATTTTATAATAACATCTAAGATGTGGCAGGAGAGAAAGTTGGGGTACTTACAGTTCTTTTGGAGATTATAAAAGGCTACAGAGAGTCAAGGTCCACCATCACAGTGTACTTGTAGTATTATCCTGTGGTTATTTATTTTAGATGTGATTTATGGCCTTGCTTTAATTGGCTTTCATTAGAACTATTGAAAAATGTCACTTTGGAGGTTCACAACAAACCACAATGGATCCCATGCTCATCATTTACTGAGAAGAAACATAGCACACTAATAACAAAGCTAATTTTCTGTTTTCATTGTTTGGTGGTCTCTCTGGAGGAGAAAGGGATATCCATTGTCTTTAGTTGAGAAATACAACATACTGCGCATGTCTACATGAGACATTTTACTGAGCAGTAGAATAATGCACAGCACAGTTAAATATTAGTCTACTGCTCAGTCTAAATTTACTGCACAGTAAATTAAGCTAATGCACAGTTTTCTACTACCTGAAATACAGGGAGTAGATTAACTATTCAATAGGTACTGTACAGTAGTGCGCATGTAGATGCTGACAGGAAGGAAATTTACTCCTGGTCAGCCACACCAGCAGGGGGCCATACAGGATGGGGGAGTTCTCTATCCCTGATCCTGGCACTAGTCAGAAACCAGCTCCAGGAGCCAATCAGCAGTAGGACAGAGTTCCTCCATGACCCCACTTTCCTGGCACTACATGGCTCCTGGCTCCTCTAAGCAGCATTGAGAATGCGGAGCTCTCTTTTTTTTCACTTAGCCAGGGGTTTGCTGACAGCTCTACAACATGTGGGACAACTCCAGCCTACCCCTGGCTGGACAGGGATGGGACAGCTCTGGCCAACCCAGTGCTGGGTGGGGAATGCCTGCCCAGCTGGGGGCTCATTGACAGCTTTGTGTTCCAAAGGGCTGGGAGATTTCTGCTGGCTGCAGCAGCAACTTTTTTCTGCTCCCATGTAGATCAGGAACCCTCCTGATCTGCCTGGGTCCAGGAGATATCTGCTACTGCAGCTAGAAGAGATCTCCTGGCTCCATGTGTATCAGGACCAACCCCCATGCTCCCTTCCACCTCTGCGCTAGCACCCCAGGACAGTCTGGAGGTTCCCCTGACTTCTGCAGGGGGAAGAGCAGAGCAGGAGCTGTCCTGTACGTGAATGCTCCTGTTGGAAGTAGATTTGCTTCCAACAGGTAACATGTGTACGAGTGCTTCCCGGGAAGGCTTACTGCACAGTAAGCCTATAACAAGCACATTAATAGCACATGTACATGCACCCAATAAAACAAAGATAATATTTTGATCCCTAAAGTAAATCTACCTTACTATCCAAAATGTTAGATAGAAGGCTGAAATAATAGTTACTAGTACCTCATCCCAGATCCCTTCTCTATCTCTTTTGAAAGCAATTGACTATAACCTCAAATGTGCAAATATCTATCAAAGTGGAACACTATTATCGTTTTTTTGTATTTACTTGAAGACCAAAATATTAGTCTTTCAGTCTTTCTTGAACAACATTAAGCATTTTAAAAGATTTGTTAAAATACGTCATCAGCAGGGATCCTGGTTTTCTCTTTTAAAAAAAAATCCCCAATTTTCGGATTAAAAAAGTAATCCCAAATCCACATTTTTCCATGATTAAAATGAAATACCAACACTACTAATATATTTCTATGTATTAGTGGTGTTTAATTTTAATCGCATAAAAATGTGGATATGGGGTTACTTTTAAATCTGAAGTTAGGGATTTTTTTAAAATCAGAGAAAACAACATTTTTTTCATGATTAAAATGAAACATCACTAATATATAGCCATATATTAGGAGTGCTAGTGTTTCATTTTAATCACAGAAAAATGCGGATTTGGGGTTATGTTTTTAATCTGAAACCTGGGGATTTTTTTAAATCCGAGAAAACAAGGAGCCTTGATCATCAAAAAATAAACACATCAAGAATGTTTAGATTTTACTATAGTTAATTCAACATTTTAAGTGTGTATTCACCAAGATAAACATATCAAATTTAAATTCATATTTTTTTTTAAAGGAAGCAGTTTTTCTAGGTACTCTGAATTACCATGGAAGTAGTAGGAGTAGGGAAGTGGTGCTCGCTCCTACTCTGGGGGTCTTCAAAAGGAGGCTAGATAATCACCTAGCCAGGGTCATTTGACCCCAGCATTCTTTCCAGCCCATGGCAGGGCGTTGGACACGATGATCTTCTCAGGTCCCTTCCAACCCTACCAACTATGAAACTATGAAAATGAAAATGAAACACCATGGTAGATAGCGAGATAGCTAGATAGATAGATAAAGGGGTGTGAAGCTTCAGTAGCCAATTTGATTCAGAGGAGATTTGGCCCAATTAAAAGGTCTGAATGAAATTGGAAGCCTTTGAATCAGTTCAGAAACCTCCAAATTTATTCAGAGATTTAGGCAGTCCCTGTTTGCTGCTGTAGGGAGCTGGACCCAGGCTCCATGCCAGTAAAGGGCAAGAGGGGCTGGAGGAGGGGAGAGGAGACCATGGGAGGACTCCAACCCACCTCCATCCCCTGCTGGCTCCCATAGCTTTCTCTTGAGTGTCTCCCCACCTGGTCCCACCCCCTGCCCACTCCCCCATTCCCCCTGCGGGTACCCCAC
>NW_017728906.1:120915294-120955587 GCF_001723895.1 Crocodylus porosus | reverse complement strand
GCAGTGGGGATTGGCTCCCCCTGCCTGGAACCTATGTGGCAGCTGTCACATCATGTGGGTGCAGCATGGCTCAGCAGGGTGCCACAGGGCTCTGTGCATTGTCTAGGAGCTGGGACTGCTCAGACTGAGCACCGCCAGGCTGTGGGTGACTACTGGAGCTGCCCCAGCTCTGGGACAGTGTGCGGCACCCTGGCAAGTTGCACTGCAACCACGCGATGTGACAGCTGCTTCACGGATGCCAGGTGGAGGGGGGTGATCTGTGCTCCCCACTGCCCTGTGCTGCATGGGGGAGAGCTCCACCATGAGCCCCCGGAGGTCCTGATTGCGGAGCCCCCTCCTGCATAGCACAGGGCAATGGGGGGCAGTGGGGATCACCCCCCCCACACACCTGGTACCCATGTGGCAGCTATCGTGTCATGCAGGTGCAGTGTGGCACCTACATGATGTGAATGAAGTATACAAAAAAAGCAGAGAAAGAAACTGAGCTAATAGGTAAGTGCATCATCAACATGGTTACTTTGGTTGTTTTTTTTAACCTTGGACATCTTTTTCTTTTTTCTTTTTAAGTTTATAAATGAAACACCCCTATTACCAATCCACCAGAATTTGCCAATGTTGTCAACACGTAACCTTTTAAAATCATGAGGAAGTAGGGCTGGAAGGTATATCAGGAGGTCATGTAGTTGAACCCCCTGATCAAGGCAGGATTATTTTTGTCTAAACAATTCTAGTCAGGTGTTTATTTAACTGGGTCTTAAAATTTTCCAGGACTGGTGATTTTACAACCTCTCTAGGTAATCTGTTCCAATGATTAACCACTCTCATATTGAGAACATTCTTCATAATAGCCAATCTAAACATCTGTTGATTCCATTTAAGACTGTGTTGATAATATATAACAATTCAGAAGCTATGCAGAGAAGGGAAGGAAGCATGCTTCTGAGGGTTGCCTATAAAATACAAATTAGGGCTGTTATGGGGATGGGGAAGGGGGTCCTTAGAATCTTTTCTATCAACCTTTTGCCTCAGCCATATTTATATGAACAATCTACCCCACCAATTTCAGTGCGACAATTCAGTGGGTAAGTTTACTACTCAACAGGAGTAAGGTAGAAACAAAGTAATAGTTCAGGTTTGTTTTTTGTCATTGTTGTTGTTTTCTTTTTTTACTATAATTGACTACTAAAAGCTTTTAAAGAAACTTCAAAAACTGAAGAACTCTTAGAACATTTTTTTAAATAAAGAAAGGAAGAGAAATGAAAATGTTTGATCATATTTAATTAAATTCTTATCTGGTGATTACTTTAACATGTGCAATGCACATATGGACACTTTCCAATATTAATTTAAGCCACTTGCTATGTTTTACACATCATATCTGCAGCATTGCAAACCTGAAACATACCTATTTCTTTTTTTCCTATCTTAAGCAGTAAAGTCAGCCAACAAATTTCCCCCTCTTCCCATTCCCACCCGCACACTGAACCAATGTTAAACAAAGCAAAACAAAGTAAGGTTATCAGTTAAATATTCTGCTTCAATTTTCCCATTTTCATACTGGGACACCCAGTTATGTAACCCTGCAATCTTTTCTGTATGCACTGAAACGTACTTCTTAATACATCATTGTTATTATGTGTGTGTATCTACTAATGTAGAAAAACTTGCCATGGACCAAATGAACCAGAAATACATGCCTAAAGTTAAATTACTAAATCTATCCTTGAACTTACTTACATGGCCTAATCTTTCAAAACTGCTGAATTCCCAGAAGTTCCTGTTGCAGCTTAAGGCTGATCAACATAAAGGCTGACCTACTTTTCAGTGGCAGAGGTGTTCTTAAATGCATTACTAGTGGTGAGAGAAAGCTGACATTGCTACTCCTGTACTGCCAGACAGTTCACTTTCCAGAACTGCCAATGCATCTTTGCATGTGTTTACTTTAAAATGTTAATACAAAACTAAGGTTTTTTGTACAGTCCAATTTTATAGTAAGGCAAACTATTTTTTTGGAATTAGCATTTTCTATAATGATAAATAACAAATCAAGCAAGCATATATGCTCCATGTGCATAACTGATACATTCCTTTTTATTCAACACTTTTCACTGTCAATTAATTGGAAATATTTAAACTTTCTGCCCAAAATTAGCTAAAGATATGCAGATACTGTCGAGGAAGGGAATATAAACTACCTGGATAGGCATTATTCTACAAGCTTGTGTCAGTGCAAATGACATTTCCTGCTCCATGATTTCACAACTCTTTTAGTAACTACATCAGAGGTTTTCTCACTGAAGCAACAACCAGTTTATTTTAATTAAAATGAAATAAATATTCCGTGAATGATATTTAACCAATTGAAGATAAATATGGGGAAATGGGCCTTTTAGACGAGGAGGCAAATTTAATCTGGCTTTATTTGTAGGGACCTACCTAAATTGTGGTGGGAGTTCACAGTGCAGTGGCACCTTTCATCTCACTCTTTTGACCACACACCTCCCCATCTACCACTGAGTGGTAGAGAGGCAATTAATGCTGCACTAAAAACTTCCACAGCAATTTAGGTGGGTCAATTTTTGTGTGGAGTTAAATGGCTGAATTTATAAGGCTTAGTATTATGAAAGAAGCTCTGCTGTATTGGGTACTTAGAAATACTCTGCATTTAGCCTTGGAAAAACTTCTTGTTCCGAGTTTTGAGTGTAGTCTACCATCCAAATGCATACTGTGATCTGCTACTAGCATGAGACAGACCTATAAGAAGCATTCTGCTTTGTGCAGTCAGTCTTGGAAATATGACCCTACTCTCTCTAAGCTGTACACCAATTACCTTATGTGCAAAATACAAATGACTAATGGTAGTATAGTGACTAGTGGTTGTATAGTGAATCTTTACTATTTATATTATAATATATTTTGTAATGTAATGTAATCAGGGATCCTGGTTTTGTCTCATTTTAAAAAAAATCCCCAATTTTCAGTTAAAAAAAGTAACCCCAAATCTACATATCCACATTTTTCCATTATTACCACCTCTGTGGTGTTTCATTTTAATCACAGAAAAATGTGAATCTGGAGTTACTTCTTTTTAACTAAGAATTGGGGATTTTTTTTTTAAATCAGAGAAAACCAGGATCTCTGCTTATTATTCATATATCTGTATAAATGACGTAAGTACAAGATGCATACATAACTGTAGAGCAGTTTACAGGATATATATCAGCAAACCTTTCAAACTCTCACCCTGATACACAAAATATTTCTTTGTAATTCATTCTGGATGTTGTGGAGAAGCAGGAGGACTGATGCTGAAGTAATTTAAGCAAAATGCTTACTCACTCATCTCTATTACCTCCCAAGGAAAAGACAATCATGTGAGGCCACATTTGTTGTAATGAAAAGTATTTCTTATTACATTATAGAGGTGTTACAGATAGACATGCCACTAACTGAAACACTAATTTTCTCCATACAAGAATTTCAGGATTTAAAGAATTTTTTTAGAAAAAGCCAAGGGACTCTGCACTCTAAAAAGCCCACAAAATGTCAACTCAGTGTTGGTTATAATGCCATTTTCTCTACCATTTCTCCACAGGGTTTCTTTGAAGTCTCTAAGCAACATAATAGTAGTCACCAGGAAAAAATTTCGATAGCCTCCTTTGAGACTTTAAATTTTCCTCTTCAGAGACAGAAATAGACTGCAGCAGTTGTTTGGTCATTTCTCAATGCACACGACCAGTTCTTGGGTTTACTAAACTATAAGTTTCCAATAAAAATGTTAATAATGTTTAGAATCTTTAATGTATTAAATTGCAGTAAGACCTATGATTTGTTTTCCAGTGCATGCTTATTGCGGGGCATTTTAAAATAACTTTTATTTAAATAATTTTATTGAAAGTCTCTTTGATTTCTTTTATAATGTGGTTACCTATTCTTTGTTGCAAGTTAGTGATAGAATTACAGTTGTATGAGGAAATAAAATACAAACAACCCCCTCAACCTACTTTATTCCTGCTGTTGAAAAAGAAAGATTTTACCATCAAATTATTTGTTAGCAAACATCATACAGCTTCCTAACATTAAAAGTGAATGCCTGTTTGTGTTTGTGGAAAACTGACATAGTTTTAATAGGAAAACAGTTAACATTTACTCTAAGGAAAATTTAACGTACTCCAAAGATGGATGTCCATCAAGAGCCTGATGTTTTTTATTAATAGAATTGTAAGTTTAAAGATTAAATAAGACCACTGTGCTTGTACAGCCTGGCCTCCTGCATAACAGTAGAAGATACAGAAGCTCAGTAGAGGCTGTCAGAAAGCCCAAGGAGGAATAGATTTAATTTTTGCAGGTTCCTTTAAGTTGTATAGATTGAACTGGAGGCCTGCACTGACCCAGGCTAGAAGGTGGTGGGGAGGGTGCTAGAGCAGACCTGCCAGCCTGCCAGCTGCTGCCCAATCCAGCCCTGTCAAGCAGAGGCCACCCCTAAATAGCTGCCCAGCACATACCCCAAACCCCTTCCTATCCCCCACAGGGAGAATATCTCTCCTCTCCCCACCCAAGTGGTGACTCCCTGAGTTGGGCAACTGGCTATGGTGGGGAGACCCATGTCTTTTCTTGGGCCAGCCTGGTCTGCCCAGCTGTGGGATGAGGGGAGGCAAGAGGACTGCACAAGTCACTGACATGCAGGGGAGAGGAGAGAACAAAATTCCCCACCCTGGTCTCAACCTCCATCCCTGGGTTGGGCAGGCCCCAGGGGCTTCCTCTATCCCTGCCCAGTTGTGGTGGTTCCATAGCAAGAAGGATCAGGCCCCATTGCCCAGCACAAGCCCCTGGGCCTGCCCAGCATGTCTTGCCACCTGTTGTTAGATCCAGGCTCTGGGGGATGCACCAGGAAGCCTATGGAGCTTGCGCCAGGCAGCGGGGCCTGATCCTGTTCTCTATGGACTAATGCTGTCCCCACCACCTAGCACAAGTCCCTGGGGCTACATGGTGCATCTTGATAGCTACTGCTGGTGCCAGCCTCTGGGAGATACACTGGGAGGCCTGGGGGACTTGCACCAGGCAGTGGAAATGGGAGGTCTCCATAGAGGCAAGATCAAGCCCAACACCAGGGCTGGGGTTCCCCCTACATGGGCAGATGCCACACTTGGGGGCTGGCTTTGGAAGAGGGTGCTCTTTATTCCCTCCCCTGCTTCAGGAAGGGGGACTTTTTCTCCCGACCCTTCAATTAGTCAGTGACTCTCACCAGCCTGTCCTGGGAGCAGGGTGGGGGCAACCCTCCCACAGGGCTCAGGGCCTGGGCTGTCAGGCTCTGTTCCCCCACTTCCTCTACATGCTCCACTGCTCCACAGGACTGAAAGGCCAAGCAGAACCAGGCTGGAGAACAGAAGCCATTGCTTCCTCAGCCATTGCTTCCTACAGCTGTTGGGGTAGAGCTGGCCCCAGCTCAGTTGAATCAGATAGCTGGGTAGAGGCTAATCCACCTGCCCTGTGAGGGAGGTTAGTGGGGGGCCCTCATGCATCAGGGATGCTGGGGAACTGGAACATAACTTGTGTTGGAGGGGATCTGGGACAGAAATATCATAAACTGGTGTAACCTAAATCAGTAAAGTCCGATTCTACATCCATCCAGTTTTAACTTAAAATATATTTTGAAACTGGTTTATGTGCATTGAACTTCTGTTCTATTACAAATTTAAACCAGTTTCTGGGTATGTATACTGGTTTATATGTAACTTACGTTCCTTGCAGAATATGCCTGTTTAATCTGCTAAAAGTCCAATGACTTCAGGCTCGCTGCCAAACTGTCTATGGACTCAGGTGATGGGGCATGCTTAGCTATGTCTTTACATGGACCAGTATAAACAAGCACTGTAGGGGCAAGGAAGATTTTTCCTCCCACTCATAAATGCTTTTGGTTTTCTAAAATACTGCACATTGGCTACTGTTAATGATGGGAGGGTTTGGGGTTGTTTTGGGGGGTTTTTTGGTGGGGGTTGCAATGGTGCTTCTATTGTTATGTATAAACCTATAGAGGAACCCTCCATTCAGGGTCAAAGTGATCATTAGCTTGGGGCTTAGAAGAAATATTTTAGAGTGGAAAGAAGTAGGGGTTGTCTTTCTCTTTAGAGTGGGACATGCTCCTACTTCAGGGATCCACTGAACACATATTAACCAATTACTTCTTTGCTATTGCAATAGCTGGGCACTCTGGGTATCTTTCTCTCCCTGGCTTTTTACCTGTGGCATGCTGGGAGTGTTTTTGGTTTTGTAATTTGTTCTATGTTTTTGGTGTGATAAGGAGACCTCCTCAGCTGACACTTTAAAACACATGAACATAAGTTGCTTGGACCTGCTGATTATATATGTTAATATACTTCTGAGTTACTGTTGAAGTGGCAAGTATTCCATCATCATAATGTGATAAGAATATCTCATCCAGCTCTTTTCCAAAAAGAGAAGAAAAGAAAAAAAAATGAACTCTTCTGTTTGTCCTTGTTTTTATTGACATTTTTATCATGTCCTTGAAAAGAAGTAAGTAAATAAAAAGTATTTTTATTGGCCTTACCTCTACTGGTACAGAATTAGTCCTTGTAAATATTACTCTCCCCTTTATGTCTTTATCAGTTTTCTTCACTCTCTAGGATCTTATTTATAATTTACAGCTACCAATATTGCCTTTTTCCCCAAGTGTTAGATATTTAAAAGCCCTGTGCCCCCAAGGCTAATAGCCTATTGGGCTAGCATGCTTAAGAAATTAATGAAGCCAAAATCACATCTGGGTCTTTGACTCCGCAGGCCAAATGATCAATTTACAGTTGGGCTGACTGGGCATGACTGGTCCTTGATTCCCCAGGCCAAATGATCAATTTACAGTTGGGCTGACTCAGGCTTTGGCATGAGTCCAGAGTGAAGCATAAACTCATGCCTCCAGAGGCACAGCAAGATGCTTAACTGTGCTGCCAGCACACTTGTATTTGTTATATTTTGAGAGTTGGGAATATTTATTTATTTACCTCATATAGATAATTTTACCACCTCAACCAAACTCATCTTCTTTCCTGACTGTGGCTTTTGTGACATCCACAGAAATGTTCTTAAACAGTTAGAATTAACATTCTGGTTTTTGTTTTGTTTTTTTGATTCTATGTCTTCCAGCTTAGTCATCTTGTCATCATTTTCAGTTGTCAGCTTCGATATTTTAAAGTTCCAGCAACAGGTATTACTGGTTTGGACTTCTTCATCTTTGCTTACCAGGAATGTGGTTAAGCTATAATGACTTGTATAAATGCAATTATGGATTTTTAGTTTTGAGATCAACTGAGTTTTAGCTGTCAAATGGAGGTTCAATTTAGGGTAAATAGTGTGTGTGTGTGTGTGTGTGTGTGTGTGTGTGTGTGTGTGTACTTGCAAAAAACTGATAAAGACATAAAGGGACAAATAATATTTGCAAGGACAAATTTTGTACCACTAGAGGTAAGGCCAATAAAAATACTTTTTATTTACTTACTTCTTTTCGAGGACATGATAAAGATGTCAATAAATAAAGGACAAACAGAGGTGTTCCATATTTTTCTTTTCTTCTGTATTTGGGAAAGAGATAAATGAGATATTCTTATCATATTGTGTGTGTGTGTGTACACACACACACATATGTATGTATAAAATATATATATTTAACTTCCTTAAAGGAGGGAGGGAAAATTCCTACTTGGGAGTAGACAGTTGATATGATCTATTATATCTGTAGGAGCCTGTAGCAATACAAATTAGCTAAAATTGCCCTTACTCATACTTTGAATAAATCAGGGTTAAAATTGGAGTAGTTTTGCTATTCTTGTATTCCTATAGGCTCCAGAAGACATCACAGTTGCATAGTAACAGCTTATATCAATATTCTTTGATATGATTGTTACATTTGTCTTAACCCACTGAATTTTCCTATGTGTATATGATGCTCTTACAATTAGAAAATTGCCATTAACATTCTTAGAAACTTAAGTATATTTTAGTATTGGCAGTATGAGACTTCCAGTTTCTGTCACTCAGTTTGAAATCCAACTAACATGATTTTTCCCCCCACATACTTTAATATTTCAAGAAATGGTCTTCCTCCCTCTCCCCAAAACCATATTGATTCTATAGTCTATTTTGATACCAAGTGTCGAGTTGTATACTTTATATAGTATAATGTTGATCCATAAGTGTTCAAAATCATATACTTCAGATTGGTTAGTGACTCCAAAAGAAGCAATACTTTATTTGACAAAGTACTTCTTTCATCCTTTTTTTCCATTCTCAGTATTTCCTAAATAGTTTAGGAATATTACCTTTGATTTTAACATTCCAATTATATGAATCGGGATCTTCCCACCAGATATCAGTAAGACAAAATAGGTTGAATGTATATTTATACATTAGAGGTTCTGATCTCCTTATTATACAAGCTCCTAACATTAGTTAGAGGCTACTAAAGATTTTTTTTCATGTTACTTGATGCCTTGATTACTTTTATTCTTGCCATCTTAATAAGGAGCAAAATGAATGTTCCTTTGTTCCTCCTCCCTTGATGCTGGCTGTTAAATCCCCTCCTGACTAGTGCATCCATCCTCTTCACTAGAAAAGTGGTTGTGTTAAATCTTCTACTGAGACTTCCCTCATCTAAACTCTACAGGTCCCTCTTCTATTGTTTCATAGTCACCAAAGATTATAATATCCCACTTATCTAATCTGCAGTTCAATTCCAGTTAAGCAAGGTCTCTGATCATTACTTTCCCTCAGAACCATTCTGAGATCTCTGAAATCAGCTACAAACTACGGTGTGTTATGCAAAGAAACTGTCATTAGTATTTATACAATCCTGTAGCCGGGTCCCTTAATATTTGCTCTTTCGACAATAAGGAGGAAGCATTAGAAGGCTGTAATTGGTGTAGGCAGTTGATGCAGAGATACTTGCAGGAGAATAAGTATCCAGGGAAAACTAGAAGATAGGGGCCTTAGGGCTGCAAGGTAGCTACTTGGAAGCCAGCTGCAAGACAAGAGGGGAGAACTCTAGACAAGTAGGAAGGTAAACTGCAGCAGATGGGGCATGCTGCTTATTACCTGACTGGAAGAGGGTAATATAAACCTGGGGTCCTGAGGCAGAGTGGGCAGTCTGGCCTGGACCTCAGGAGGGAAAAGAGTCCCCATAAGCCTAAATTGAAAGAGAAGAGAAGGTGCATGCCAGGGAAAGTACCTTAATGTCTTGGCATGGTACCAGCTGAGTTGGGATAGGGGCCTAGCAGAAGTACAGATGCCCAAGAATGTGTGTGAGTTTAGTTTAGAGACCAGTTTGTCTATGTTTCTGTTTCATTAGACTGGAGGTCTGGCTTGCAACTCTAGTGAAGATGGGGCTGAAGCCATAACAGGGCCAGAGGTCTAAAGATGAACTAAGGCCAAGATGCTAAAGCCTGGAAGGAGGTGCTGAAGCACAAAGGGGCTGAAGCCATGACAAGGCCAAGGGTCTAGGGAGTAAAGGAGTAGAGGCTGAGAGGGTAAACTTCTGCAAGGAGGGGCTGGAGTCTCAGAAGGGCTGAAGCAAATATAGATACAATGAAGAATGACCAAGTGAAACTTGCAAGACATAGGAATGGCTATAGTGGTTCCTGAAGGCCATGATTAATGCCTCTATGGAAATTTGTGCCCTAAGGCATGTGTAAAGCCTTTAGGGCCATGATCAAGAGAGAAAAAGAAGGATCAGGCCAAAAGACAATAAGTGATTGAGGCCAATCTGAGAGAAACACTCAGGGCTCACTCTTAATCTTCAAGGACAGCCTCTCAAATATACATGGGGCACCTAAACAAGCACAGTAGGTAAGGAAGAGGCAGTAGTCTTGAGAGACCGGAGTAAGGGTCATCACTCAGGATCAGTCTGGCTGCCAGGGGGGGCCTCATGACTATCATCTGTCACACACTCCTTAATAATGAATATTTGCCCTCTAGTTTCAGATGTCTATGTAGGCTTGACTTCAGGTCTCCATTTGGACTGGTCACCTGTCCCTTGAAAGAGTTTTTACTGTTCTTCATAAAAAATCCCTGACAAGAGCCTTCTTTCTCCCTTAGATGGATGGAAATCTTTTGTGAGCATGCTTCATTATTTCATTCTACTAGCTGATTTTCAGATGCTGTCTGCAGTCTCTAAAATACATAGACGTAACAAACTCTTCCTTGCTCTCTTTTTCTGACACTCAGTTATCCTATTTTCATTTGCTTCAGCTCTATAGAATGTTACCTGGTCCTCTTGATCCCTGTATTATCTAATCAGAAAATAGATATGGGTGAGGGCACTTTACAACTTTGTCCTGCTTGCTAAATTAATGCCCTAGCCACTCATTTTATACAACCAAAAATGGCATAAGGTCCTCCTTCTGCATCTAATCCCCTCTGCCCAAGTCATGGGCTTTTGCCAGGCTAAATTTTGTGACTTACTGGATGTGTCTACATGTTAAATAATGCAACCTAATTACTGCACATTTAGCTTAGTACTTGTTTAATGAAGTTATTGTGCAATTGCACCAGTGTGTGGTTATTTTATAATGCTTACTGCGCCTTAGCCTAATAACACTGAACAGTAGACTATTAACACTGTTCTTAACTGCTTTTCTACTGTTCAGTGTTATTAGGCTAAGGCACAGTAAGTATCCTGTTTTCATTTGATCCAGGATCAGTTTATTCACAAGTAAACTTCTGTGGATTAACCGCTCCCGGGCAGACATCTACACATTCAGGAACTAGGTAGCAGATTTGCTGCACTTAGCACCAAAATTCCTGCAGCTCTGAAATGGACCCCTGCTACCACCAGGGGGAGCTCCAGACTGTGGCTGCAGCTGCCAGTAACCAACAGCCATCTCCAAAGGGCAGCCCTGCTCACTGCTGTCTGGACAACCACTTCCCTGGCCAGAAGCGGCATGCCCAGCACAGGAACAATATGCAGCAGCTGTCTCCTTTTCTACTCTGCATACCTGTGTTATGGCTGCTTCAGTTCCCACCCCTGGAAGTGATGACCAGTGCCCCTCACTTCTGGCCACTGTGCTGGCTCTGCTGGCCTGCCGTGCTGACCATCACCAGGGCATCTTGGCCCTCCCAGATTTCCCACATGTAGCGACTGCCTGCCTAGCCACAGTGTGCCATCCCAGAGCTACTGCCACTGCCACACAGCTGCCACCAGCTGGCCTTTGTTCTGCTCAAGCTGGCCGCACTCACCCACCTCTGCTATGTGGGAAATCTCTTTGGGATGGGGAAGGCCATCACCAAGGTGTACAGCACCCTCCAGGAAGTGCTGGGGCCCACCATGCTCTGCATGCACAACCCCCTGGAAGTGGTGGTGGGATACCATGCCCTGGGTTTTCTGTAGTTCACTGAGGTCCTGGGCAGGAGCCACATCCCTGTCACCTGCCCATGCCATGGACCCTGGCCCTACTATAACTACAGGGGATTTCACTCCATGGTGCTCCAGAACATCATGGACAACCATGGCACTTTCACACGTGTGAGTCCCAGCTGGGCAGGCAAGTGCCCATGATGCCCACATGTTTTGGAATTCTGCCCTTCCAGGCCTTGTTGAGAGTGGGTGTTTCATGCCACAGGTGCCAAACCTGCAGCTGGGCCCCATTGTGGTCCTGCCCATCCTCACTGGGGACCCTGCCTACCCGCTTCTGCCATGGCTCATACAGCCCTACACTGTCCACCTGTACCCCTGCCAGGTCCATGTTAACCACTGCCTGGGCCAGGCCCACACCCTAGTGAAGTGCACCTTCAGTCATCTCAGGGACCCTAGCACTCCCTCACTGCATGCCTCAAGTTCACCAAGAACAATCATTGTTCCACCCCCACATCATTGTTGCAGTCTACATGCTGCATAACATCTGTGAGGCTGGGGGGAGCTGTTCTTTGAGCACTGGGCAGAGGAGGTGCAGTGGGTGGAGGATACCTAGCACCAGGGGCACCTCATGAGGTGGCAGTGGCTTGCACTGCCCAGGTCATCATCTGTGGCCTGCCCTGCCCAGGCCAGGATCATGTTCTTCTCCTGCTGTAAATTGAGCCACTTGGCTTCCAGGGAAGGAGTTGTGCCCAGAAATTTCTGTTCCACCCATTCCTATGCATCCTTCTGGGTGACATACTCCACCTGCTGGGCCTGTGAGTCCTCTACCCAGTCTTTTGACATCACCATCAGCTGCTACAGGAGGACAGAGTAGTCCTGTGTTCACCCCAGCAGAGCTAGAACATCTACAGGGCCCTGGCTGTGGGCAGAGGTGACCCTGAGGCAGCATCACACTGCCAAGTGGGGCCTCTCCCTCACATGGAGCTACAGGACATGCAGAGCCATGAGAAAGAAGCAGTTTGTGAGAGTTTGCAATCTTTCTCAGATAAGCTGCTCTGTATCAGTGCCTTACTCTGCCCAGCCTCAGCTCAGGGGTCAGACATGCATGGGTGCCCAGGGAACATGGGAAGTTGGCTGGGCAGGCCCAGACACAAGTGGCTGTCAGCTGAGCTCCTCATTCCCACTCAGTCCCAAGGTAGCACCTGATTTTGGTAGCACCTGCTGCCATGGCTCCAAACCCTGCTCCCCACCCTCATCCTGCAGGCCAGCTACTGTTCTGTGCTGCCACCCAGCCTACAACACCCGGGCTCAGGGGACACAGGGCTCCAAGACAGTGTTGGGGGCAAGACTGGGCTGTCCTGCAAGCTCTGCCATCATCTGGAGGGCTGTGGCTGCACTATACACCCTCCGCCCCAGCTGAGGAAGACATCATCACTAGCATCAACAAATTCTTTGGTGTGTGAGAGGCCCATGCCTGCCTAACTGCTGAGGCATGGGATACTCAATAAAGTTCTGCACTGTCTCCCACCTGCTTGTGTGCAGTGGAATGGGGACTCAGGGCCAGGGGAGTGTGGTAGGCCAGACGGGGATGCAGTGCAGGGACATGGGCCAAGGGCAGGGGAAAAGCAGGGTCAGTGGCAGGGGTAGGGAAGGGCCTCCCCCCAGTGTGGGGCTTACCACATGGCTGGGGCTGGCATGGATGTCCACTCTGCTTGAACATCCACAGACCGTGATGACTTTGTGTGGCTCTGGGCAGTGTCCTTGGATGGCAGGCCATGGCAAGCAGGAACGCAGCTCGGGGGTCCCCCAAAGGAGAACCTGGCATTGATGGTATCCAGTGGTGTCATGACTAACTGAACCTTGTGGCTGGCCCTGGAGCTTTGGAGCTGGTGAGGCAAGCTCTGGCCTGGGCTCCCCAATCTGCTGGTGGAAGATGCAGCCAAGGTGCTTGGTGGTATGGGCTACTGGATGCCTGAGGGGCCCTCTGCTGGTGAAATGTCATCAGGGGTGCCAGTTTGGGATGGGGGATTGGGCAGGCCACCCATGAATCTGTACTTAGCATGGGTGCAGCCTGGGTCCTAGGGCTCCAGAATGTCTATCACTTGCCTCATAAAGGGCACAGACTTGTGGGCACTGCTGGAACAATGATTGTGGTGAGGCATGGTGACCCACTGTGCCCAAAATGTCTTGACCTTTATGAGGCACTGCTGCACTGACTGGTTATGCCTGCACTCTTGCATCCATCCTGACAACACTTCATAGATGTGGGCATTGGAGATCCACCCCATTTGCACTGGTGCTGCACCTCTGCCTCACCCCACAATGCCATGAGTTCACTAGTCTTCCTTTTCTACCAGTTAGGGACCTGGTTAGTGGGCACGGGCATGGGCAAGGAGGATGACATCAGGGATCCCATGCCAGCTCTTTGGGCCCTGTGCAGCTGTTCCTGTGCTGGCAGGCCTGGACAGCTACCTGCAGCACCCAGCACAGAGGCACAACATGGGACTGGAGGTTGTGCCACAGTGGCAATGCCCTACAGAACCTACAAGTTCAGGGCAGGCTGCTGGTAGTGGGCTGCAGGCAGATGGAGGTGGGCCTGCCAGCCAGAAGCTGGCTGTAGTTAAGCCTGGTGGCTGACAGGCCTGGAAGTAGACTGTATCCTGCAGCAGCCTCTGTGCCTGGACAGTGTGGACCTAACAGTCACACAGCAGCCAGGCAATGGTGCTGGGACAGTGGTAAGGCAGGCTGGTGAAGTTAGCTTGCAGCCTGCCCAATAAAACACAGGGGCCTGGAGTAGCCTCAAGCTCCGTGCTGGTGTGCCCCAGGGATAAAAATGTCTGCAGGCTTTGAAAGCTTGAAGCAGGACCTACTGTAGAGGCAGCCCAGCCCTCAGGCAAGAAAGGCTTCCTGCTCACAGCCCTGGGGCTAACCTCAGGCCAGCTCCCTGGTGGCAGGGATGACCTGGGAATAACCTTGCTCCTGAGTCATGTCTGGACATGCATAACTGCGCAGTAACTAAGTGTGCATATATTTGCTATTTACATTTGCAGGTAGCATATTTATCAGTGATGAGGGGTTTTGCTGTGCAGTACGTGCATACACATGTAGACATGCATGCTTACTGTGCAGTAAACTAGGCTACTGCAAAGGTAAGCGTCTTGTGTTGATGCGCCTATTCTCACTATGCATAGCTGTGTATGGAATGCATACCTAAGCTGACAGAGTGTAGGTTATTATTCATGTCTGGGAAGTATAAGAAAGCATATGCATCCGTGTTGCACATGGCATGTGATTCTGAACTGTGCCTAAACTGTGCCAAAAGTGGCAGTTACACAGCTAGAAAACTTCTACTTCTTTATAGTGCAATAGGCCAGATCCCTTAGTTCTTATGATTTAATTTAAAACCACTGCCTGGAAAATTCAGAGGAAGGTAATAGATAGTCCAAAAAAAATCCATTCCATTCCAGTCTAGTTCAGTCTGGTGCATGTATTCTAATATTATAAAAAAACCAAATCTGTCTGTCTGTCTGTAACGCTTTGTTTGTACTCTGATTGGCTGACAAAAACAGCCAATCAGAGTGTTTCAAGAATAGGGGAGCACCGCCATGATTCCAAAGCGGTGCTGAGTACCAGACAATGGGTGAGGGGGTCCAGGACAGCACTGCTGGCCTCATCTCTCCCACCCCACTCCCTGCAAAAGACAAAACAATGGCAGCATAGGGTGTCAGGTGATAACACTCCATCCCAGCCCCTTCTTCCCCCGGCCCTGTCATTCTTGACAGGCAATTGGCTAGTGTTTATATGTGACTCTCAGGACCTAGTCACTGAGAACATTCCAGTAGTGGTTGAAATGACACTGTTAACCTATTAAATGTGATTCGATCGGTATTTCTTTCTTTTCCAAGTGCTGTATTTCTTCCTCTTCCAAGTGATCACATGGTATGTCATCATGTCATCTATTATGCCATAGAAGGAAGGTTGAGAAAGTGCTCTTCCAGACCAAAAGAGGACCAAAAGGTGGTGAGGCCTCTGGTGGTCCTTAGTTCCATAGTTTTTGACCAGCCCCAGAGTGGGTAATGGAATGATCAGGGGTAACCAGAGTTCAATAAAAGGTGCAGTTGTGTAATTAAGTGAAATAGAAGCCTGTCCCATTTCTTCTTTCCCTTCCCTATGATTAATTTATTTAATAAAGTTGCAAAAATTTTCTAATTCATGGAGTGTCATTTATTTTTTGGAGGTTTTGATATAATCCTTTCCTTCTTTTCTTTCATTTTTTGCAGAATGCTGTTATAATTAATAATGATGTTCTGAGGGGGGGTTTTATTCAAAGCAGAAAATAATTTCCTTTTATATGTCTTTATATGTGAATTATATCTATGTTAAAAAATAAATGCAAATCATACAATATGTTTATTCCTCACCCAGCACATAGTTTGGAAAGCCCTACTTTATGTAGGGGAACATTTCCATTTAAACATGAACAAAGTTGCCTATTTTGCATCTATTAACATTGTGAATCCTTTCTGTGATAAAATTAATTTAGCAACTATTGAAACTCTGTACATTTAATTCTGGCATAAGCATTAGAATGGTGAGGCAGTAGTCTATATTATTATTATTGAATTCATACTAATGAACTATTTCATAATTTTTAAGTAACTTAATATGGACAATTGTTTGCTGCTTGGAGTATAACTTTTGGTACTTTCCTGACTATTTATAATTTGTACCAACCCAGGAACAATTCTAGCATACCCCTGTGAATCATGATGACTCTACTGCTTTCTCTTAAGTCTCTAAAATCAGTAAAATACTACTCTACTGCAATCTCCCCTGCCATATTATGAGTTGTTGTAAAAACTAAGTTGAAGACCAGGTTTCACCCATACCACCCAAGGAGGAAGTGAGCATGTGGGCATGCCTTTGTCATATTGCATACATGTCTTAAAGGTTGAAGAAGGGAGGTGGATATGGAAGAGTATTTCAGTTGGTCTTATTACCTTGCATGGCAATATTGCACAAGTCACAATCTGGCCCTAAATGCTTGGTGTCCCTAATATCATAACATGGATACAATAATATTGAAACAATAATACAATAAAAGGTTGTAAAAATGCTTGATCTTGTGGGAAAACTGAAAACTGATACATAATTCAGTGAGTATCATTTTTTTTGTTTTTGCATTGTTATGGATATGGTCATAAGATGACAACATTTAGGCATATCAATTCATGTTACCATAGTTTCTTTTATGTGAAAAGCAGGGGCATAAAGATAGAAATCTGATATTCCTCCTCCAATCCAGAAATGTTCTAAGATTTTTCCTAGGGTTTGCATGCCTATTGCTTTTTAAGGCTTTATAGGAGCCTACAAATATGCATTTTCAAGAAGATCTTTCAGATCTGTTTTGTGGGGGAGGAAAAAAGTGATGGGGTGCAGAAGTCCTGAATCTATAATACTTTTTCTGCCACTGTAGAACAAATATAACAAATATGAACACTGATATGAGTATGAATGGAAGAGAATATGAATGAAATATTAAATATTTTATATGAATGAAATTTGACTAATGATACTGCAACAGGATGCTCGCTGGTTCCTAGTTATGCTTGAGATGACCTTTCTCAACACCAGTTTGAATGAAGTATGTAGCAAGAGGAGCACTGCAGACTATTGATGATACAGTAGTTGTCCACTGCCGCCATCTATGACTCTGTGCTGCTGCCACACGCCACTTCCACACACCGCTGTGTGTACGCCCTGGCAAGTTTGCGGCCCCCTTTTAAGTTGCTTGTAACCTCCTGAGAGGTCATGACCCACAGTTTGAAAGCCCCTGTCCTACAGTACAGGTACAAATCAGCAGTTCCTTGATTTGAGAATGGTCACTATAATGGCTCACTGATGGTCAGGGATCCTGGTCTTCTCAGATAAAAAAAAATCCCCAATTTTCAGATTTTAAAAAAGTAATCCAAAACCCACATTTTAAATATGATTATAATGTTTAATTCTGATCATGGAATAATGTCGATTTTGGGTTATTTTTTTAAACCCAAAAAATGAGGGTTTTTTTATTAGAGAAAACCAGGATCCCTGAACATGAGTCAGTAATGCCATTGCCACCCTTTACTGGTATAATATACTTGGGACTAGAATGTCCACTTGAAAAATGGAAGACATAAAGTTTCCTACGCAGTCTTAGTGTGTTCAAAATAGTATCTTCCACTTCCCAAGTAACAGACATAATTGCTGGCTAGCACCATCAGTTTTTTTTTCTCTCTCCCTCTCTGCCCTTATTTCTTTGGCCCTACACATCTTACATTCTTTTCTGTTTCATGGCACAGCTTAAAAATGCCAGTGCCTAAAGTATTCTAGAAACGAATGGTTTCACGCTCCTGGGAGATAGAAAAGATGGCTTAGATGCCTTTCAGGGTGAGAGAGGTCAAGAATCTATATTTTTCACTTCCTGGCCACCAAATTATATAAAAGATATCTTGGCAGGTGACTTAGGCAGAAAACTAAGCAGATAAATATCTAGTTTCTGGATTCTGAGCCAGGCACTGAGGTGTTTAACCCTCTTAAGCCCCTTTAAGACTGATCAGGCACAGATAAACAGCTCCAGATGCCTGATGAACGTTATGACCAAAGGATAGAGTGATAGCTAGAAACTGAGTGGGCATTTTCAGATTTCCTATTTGGAATTTGGTGCCTTAATTTCATTTTTGTTTCCTACTTTAGGTGCCTAAGTTATATATCTGAGCTACGTTGGGATGAAAATTTTATGAAGCCTTGTCACAAAACTAGTTAAACTCCCAGTCAGTAGTGGAAGTAGGGTTGAGAGAGAAGGGCACCAGGCTGTTGGCACTGATTTAAAGGCAATGCAAAAATGGCCTGCCACTGCAACTGGTGGTGTGATCAATGCTGCTGCTCCAGATAATGCTGTCATTGCTGCCTAGGGTGCAGGAAATGCCTTTTTATATCTCTGATCTTAATATAGCAAATGATTGGTACTATGTGGCTAGTAGCTGGCTGCTGCAAAGAAGCAATGTATATGTGAATCTTCATATTTGAGATTGTTCATATTGGGTGCATATACATTTGCAATTAAGGCAAAGAAATAAATTTATGTGTGCCTGGGACAGCAGGAGGCTGGGACAGAGCAGCCTGGGTTGGCAGCCAGTGAGTAGGGCAGCTGGTCAGCCTGGGGCTGCTTTGCCCCAACTCAGTGTGCTTTGGAGGGGCTGGTTGGGGCACAAAGATGCTCCAGTGCAGGACTAGTCATCAGGCAGCCTTCACACTGTAGTGTGTGTCATGCCCCAGTGCTGTCATGCCCCAGCCAGCCCCTGGCACTGTCTACATGTGCATTGCAACATACATAATTATACCACTGTAAGATAGTACTGTCCCAGGCACTGCTATCCTACAGCAGAGTTAATTAATTTACTGCACCTTAAAATGGACACACATGTAGATGTTGACACTTTACTGCAGACCTGATTAGTCAACATCTCAGTAAAGTGCACATGTAGGTGCACCCACTGAAAGCCTTGAATTCAATTTGGTTTTGGCTCCAGCGCTTTATGCAGTCTTCCAAACTTAACTTCTATGCGATGTCTTTTCAGGTTTTCTGCCAGGAGCTCATCCCCCTTCTATTTCCTACTCATAGGGTTCTTATACATATCTGTCTACTCAAAGCACTTTGTCAGTGATGCCAAGAGTACTTGTCTCTGTTCCAATACTCCCAAATCACCTTTTATTCAATGACATTCCATGTAAAGCTCAGTGTATCTCTCAGCTTTGCAAGGGAGAACACTGAAGCAAGCAAGACCAGATGATTTCATTAGGACAACACTAGAGATAGACTCCCTTTATTAGCAAAATGAAATTCAAGTTTAGGATCCTTAACAACAGATTACTTAGAACAGAGGAATTAAATGCACCAAATAAATTGCAGCTATAAGGCTAGAAAACAAAAGCAAGAAACTAATTTATTGGAGGCAAGGCAGATGGTTAGACAGTAGCATAACGGTGTGGAGGACACTACCCTGGGCACCAGCTTTGAGAAAGGCACAGGTCCTGGTACTGCTGGAACCTAACCACACCCTGCCACTTGCAGCACAGCAGCCAGTACTGCAACTTCACAAGGCTCAGAAATGCCCTGGTGAAAAATATGAAAAAATGTAACTGAGGAAAGTAAAACAATCATGGAGAGATGAAAAAATCTTCAACCGTCTGGGAGGTTGAGGGCTGGGGCAGGGGATAGATAGAAAAATTAAAATTACAATAAATCAGGAACATAAAGTGTATTAATTTTGATGCTCTAGTATCAAAATATGTTTGACATTATAGTTTGGATGGAAAGTAGAATATATTTGCACTGGACTCTATGTCTAAGAATGAATGCCAGAGACCCTGGTTTTCTCTGATTTAAAAAAATCCCCGATTTTTGGATTAAAAAAAGTAACCCCAAATCCAATTTTTTTCCATGATTAAAATGAAACACTTCTATATATTCTATATATTCTCAGTATAGAATATATATATATTCTAATGAACCACCAGTAATTATATATATAATCATGTAAAAATGTAAATTTAGGGTTACTTTTTTAAATTAAAAAATTGGGGATTTTTTTTAATTGGAGAAAACCAGGATCCCTGAACACTGATCTAACCTAATTTCCAGAAAGACACACAAGGCTGTGGCAAAAAAACCTTAAACTCTCAGGACATATACCATCACTGACTTGAAAGTAACTTTTCTTAGACTGGAAACTTTATAGATTGGAAAGCTGTTTTTGGACTGGAAAAACCAAATAGAAGAAGAAACTATGGAATAAGAAATGTCTTTAGTATGGCCTAAAAGGAGACAATAGATTCTTATCTAATTACTTGGATTAACTTTGGTGAACCTTCTCTGTCCCTATAGTGTTATTCCTTTTTTGCTTCTCCATAGATTGCCCTCTCTCTTCCTTCTCCCCTCCCTTCCCTGTCTTGTATTAAAATGACTCTCAGTGGGCACATCTACACATTCATTAATGTACTGTCATTATAGCACATTAAGTTTAGCACTTGTAATAATCAGGGATCCTGGTTTTCTCTGATGAAAACAAAAACAATTTTTGGATTCAAAAAAGTAACCCCAAACCCACATTTTTCCATGGTTAAAATGAAACATTCTATTTCATTTTAGTCTTGGAAAATGTGGGTTTGGGGTTATTTTAAAAAAAGGAACCCAAAATCCACATTATTTCCATGATTAAAATGAAACACCCCTATAGATAGATAGATAGATAGCAGGGCTGTGTGAAATAGCACTGTTTTGTTTTGACTTCCATTTCACCATTTCAAAGAGACAGTGTTTTGTTTCACTGTTTCCAATCACTGTTGTTTTCATTCTGATTTTGCTGTTTCGAGCCTGAAATGCATCAAAACATCTTCGAAATGAAACCCCCAATGAAATTTTGCGCAGCCCTAATATATAGTGGATATATATATAATGGTGTTTCATTTTAATCATGGAAAAATGTGGCTTTTGAGTTACTTTTTAAGTCTGAAAATTGGGATTTTTAATCCTAAATAACCAGGATCTATGGTAATAACAGTTACTAACTTAATGAATTGTAATCAGCGCTACTGCACATTAGCAGAAATGAACTTTTTTTGTACGACATTTAATTTCCACTGGACTAATCTACTGTACATTAGTGCATTAGCAGTTTTTGCCAGCCATGCTAATGTGCAGTAGACTTAGACCAATGGACATTAAATGATTTATGTAGCTGTACCCTCTACTTGATAGCCTGCTCTGTGAACACCCTTTCACTGAATTTGATCAAATGAGCTCAGGCTCATGCAAGCTGATACTATATATCTCTGTTTTAGTTTGTCTATAAGATAAAAATCTACTTTGCCTCTGCCTAACTTCAGACTAACTGCTTCTCTCTGATTATAGTTCAGACAGAATTCCAAACAGCAGTTTATCAGTTTTAACACTATTTGGCATACCTTTTATTTATTTTGTTTCTAAATTGTCATCAACTGCATTTTGAAGTGATATGTTTACACAGTTGTTTTCTCCCATGTGAGAATACAGAGATCAAACACATGCCAGGACACCATATTGAAATATTTAGGGCAAGCTCTAATGTGTACACTTTGTACTCAATAATTTAATAGAAAGACTTCAGTGCTGAGAGAAAGAAAAAAAAAAACCCAACCCCTGCCAAAAAACAAAACAAACCAATACCTCCACTCAGTTTATATACCAAGGAATCCTGTAAAATAAATATAAATCATATTTAAGGCCTAAAGGTTATTTTAGAAGCAAAATTCAGTGAGAACAGTTATAAGAGTTTAAGTTGGTGCCACCTGATAGTGAATAGAGACAACTAATATGTGAAGGTACTGTACGTATTCATATACCATATGCACCTTTCCCCCCAAATATCAGCCCTCTAAAACTGGGGCATGTATCTTAAGTTAGGAGGTTGATTTTTCTTGGCAGGAATAGAAGCAGACTAGAATAGAGCATGTCAGCCATGTGACTCCTAGCTGCCAAGATGGTTGCCACTTCTCCCTGGGGCTGCAAACAGCAGGGGCAGAGTCCAGTGTTTATCCTTTCTGCAGCCTCTGGTAAAGCAGTAGGTTTTGGCTGAAGAGTCACTGACCTGGCCAAAGGTGAGTGAGCTGCTGCATGCAGTCTGTGTAATCTTGATGAGGCTTGTGGTATGGAAATAACACTATTATTTACTGGAGCTTATATAAATAATGATTTACAAGAAATGACTAACAGTCTCGCTACTGCCCTTGTACAGGTATGGTGCCTAGCATTGTAGCCATCCTGCCACACCAGGAAGCTCCTTCCACCCCACCCAGACTGTCTCCTGGGATATCACGCTTCCTTGATACTCTGCCACACAGTTGGCCACAACTGCAGAAAAAATACTCTTTCCTACATCCTGCCTTCCAACAGTGGGGAGCGTAGGTGTACTCAATAATTTAATTTAGTGTACGTGTAGTTTGAATTTAAAAATATGTAACGTTTTTATTTCATGGCTCAAATTATGTAAATTTTGCTTTGAGGAGAGCAAAAGCGCCTTTTAATTTTGAATTAGCCTCTTGTTTATCCACAGGACCGGTTATTAAAATGGGTCATCAGACACTGATACATGTCTTCAACTTATGCCTGAAGAGGGTTAATTGCAGATAGCACTACAAATATCAATTGACACTAAATTAGGTCAATATAAACACAAACATAGCCTGCCTTGCCCAACATCTATTAGAATGTAAAGTAAACAAAATGAATTGGTAACAAAATCAAAGGTGAGGCAACCAAAATAAGTCATTAATAACTAAAGTACTATATCTAAATATTGTTCTTCAATTTTGAATAAATCCAGGCAGGATGAATTAAGAGAAAGAGTCCCACTTGAAAGAGGTTAATCCCACTGGGCATTGTGAAGCAGTGACATCTGTGAGACAAATATACAAGCTGATTTACTGCTCACCTTTGCAAACTAAGGGTGGAATAGTCATGTAAGTGACTTTTTGGCACTTAGTACAGTTTTTAGTTCTATTACTGGTGAAGTGTGGATACATAAGCACATACAGAGAGTGAATATGTGCAGTAGTCTACTCAGTCTCCTGGCAATTATGAAGCTATGTATGCACACCCACTGAGGAACTGTAAATTGTGAAACTGTATTCCGAGAAAATGCCAAGAAGTGGGGTACAGGGAGGCAGAGAGGAGAGCTATGTATTTGATCCCAGTAAGTGAGTAGTGAAGGTACCTACCAAGAAGAATTGGGTTTTGCCTGCACAACTCCTAGAAGGGGATTGAACCTGCATCTTTCTCATTTATTCTAATTGCCAAGCCACAGGTTATACAATGTCCAATCCCTTCTCAAGGACCCTGCGTCTTTTTTCTCAGGTATGCATATAAATAGCTACAGGACTGCCTAGCCTACTGCACATGCTGAATAATTGTGGAAGGGGTAACAGAATCACAAACTGTACATAAGTGCTAAAAAGTCCATACACATAGCTGGGTAAATGTCATGTAGGTGTACAAACTAAAATTCCATCCTAAATGTAAGCAGTCGCTATAACACCAGCAATAAGTCTTATGAGGATGCAATGATAGATTTACATTTACATTAAGTGAAGCAAGACTGGATATAAAAGTGTAGATTAAAATAACATAACTGACATATACAGTTATACACATTAGATGCTGCAAATCTCAGGTATAATCAAATATTGTATTATAGATTCCGGTGTAAATGGAAGTTTGTGATCTTAAATAGAAAAAACATTAAACTAAATTTGTTGCTGTATACTACTCCTTGTTGTTCTGACATACTACAAGGAATTCCACTATCTCTGCATGCATGTGTAAAAAGCATTTAAATGAATGTTCTTGTATTGACAAGGCCAACGTGTTTCAAAGAATCTAAAAAAAGCAATTTCAGTAAGCATAGCAGAGCCCAGAAACACAACAACCTCTTGACATAACCTTATTATGTGCTAAAATGTGTCATTTAACACTATATCAAACAAGGAACAGTGCAGATCCACAGTATTCCAATAAGATAACCAGGAAGAGATCAGGAAGAGAGCTTAGAAGGTAATTCATCCACTACTACTACTACTACTACTACTACTACTTTTAGACTGTAGCCTGCCTTTCCTCATTGAATGAGTGCTGCTTATGGACCGAAGCAGAAATGGTGGCAGTTCCATGGCACCACCTCCTGCTGGCCTATCCAAGGACCACAGAATTCAAATGTTGTTGTTCAGCTTGGCCAGTCCACAGGTTTTTTAAGAGTGAGAAGGCGTATTCAGCTAGTTAAAGCTGCCTATACTGAGAATGGAGAATAATTATACTTATTCCTTGTTGCCATGTGGGAAAAATAGGTTCTTATCTTTATTAATACTGAGAAGCGCACCACTCTGCAGTTGGCGTTCTTGTTTTAAATGGGTGTGTGCACATGTGAAAATGCTGCTGGAAATGCAGTAATTTGCTATGGAGTAAACCCAGCCTGGGCAGACATCTACACATGCAGGCATTTAGGAGCAGATTTGATTCCAATGGGAGCAACCCCAAGAGGGCTGCTCCTATCCTGCTCTGCCCCCATGTGGCAGTCATAGGCTGGCAGAAAGTACAGGGCCAGGAGACAATGTTGTCCTTCGGCTTTGGCTTCACGATGCTTACTCAGAAACATACTGTGCAGTTACTACTCCACAGTTAAGTTGCTACCTGCGTTTGAAGCAAATTAACTGTGGAGTAGAGCAAATTATTGCACAGTAAGTGTCTGCACATACATTTGATCTGGGCTCAGTTTACTCTGGAGTAAACTTCTGCAGATTAAGTGCTTCTGTCTGCACATGCATGACTAGACAGAAAATTTTCTGCTCTTACCACCAAACTTCCTGCAGCCCTGCTGCCACAGGGGGAGCTTGAGGCTCCCCCTGGGTGCTACCCCAGGGGCTGGAAGGGAGTACTGGGCCAGGATACAGCAGTCTCTTGGCCACAGATGGCTGTCTGCTGCTGGGGCAGGGATAGTGTCCCCCTGCTCTGGAAGCTGGGGGCTCCTGGCCTTGGCTCCCCAATCAGGGGCTTAGGACTTGGAAAGAGCTGCAGGGGAGGGGAAGGTCCCAGCTCCCTGTCCCAATCTGCCAACGGGCAACTAGGACCTAGCTCACTGCTAGCTGCACCATCGGTGGATCGGGGCAGGCGGCTGGGACCTACTCAACCCCTGAAGATCTTTTTAAGCCCTGTGTCTTGACAACCCAATCAGGGCATTGACCAGGACAGTTCCCAGCCCCGACCCTACATGCTGGGCAGAGGCTGATCAACTTGTTTCCCACTCAGCTCTGTGAGCCAGAGCTGGGAGGGGCCAGGCTGGGGAGTTTGTTCCCTGACCAGTTCTGTGATCATGGAGCTGGGGAGGAAACAGGTGTGGGGTTGTTCCCTGCTTGGGCCCTTAAGCGTGGAGCTGGGGAACAGGTTATCCTGCCGCCTGCCAGCAGTGAGCTCCCAGCACCAGCTCTGTGACCACAGGGCCAGCATTCCCACTCCTTGATCACAATCTCAGAGCTGGGGGCTTGGAGCTCCTTGCTGCTGTGGCAGGAGGATACAGTCCCCACCGAGCTCCTGTGGCAGATCCTGCCCCAGCAGCAGGCACCTCCCGGGGCAGGGAGCTATCTCCAGCCCCCTGATGGACAACTGACCTGCAGCAGATTTTGCTCCCAGTCTGAGGTCTACATGAGTGCTACTGTGCCATTACTAATCTCGAGTGTATTTGCTACCTGCATTTGCAGGCAGCAAATTTACTTGGTATTATGGAGGTTTACTGTGTAGTAAGCATGTGCACATGTAGATGCACATGTTTACTTTGCAGCAAACTATACTAATTTGCAGTTCAGTGTCTCATGCAGACATGCCCACTGCACAGTAATATGCTGTACTGTGCAGTAAAGCAACTTGTGTAGACATGCCCAATGAGTTGCAAATTAAGATATTTCTGTATATTACTACATGTGGTATAATAAGGCTTTTGCTGTTTCTCTCACACAGTGATGAAGAGCAAAAAGATTTTGGTGATGGCATTTTCTTTTTCCTCTTCGCTCACTTGTTCCATCTAAACAGGGTCGCTGCTGTGGATCCTAGCTCTTCACCAGCTTCTGTCATAAGTCTCTTCTTCTAACTCCTCGCTCATGTTCCTCTCCACTATATCACTCTATCTAACATGCCTATACCGTGCCAGTCTTCTCTCTCGTACTTTCTTAGATGCCTCCACTTCCTTCACTGATCCTCTAATGTAAGTATTCCTCACTCTATTCATCTTTTTCACACCACAAATCCATTGAAGCATTCTCATCTCTGTCATATCCAGTCTCCTTTCTTGAGTTTTCTTCAGATGATGGTATTTTAGTGCCATTAAAATAAGTAGTCCATTTAATTAACTATGCATTCTTAGACGCTATACTTTGGGAGCATATCTCTAATCCTTTGTTGATGCTGTAATGTAACTTACTTTAATAGCAGTCCCACTGAACTTAGAGAGGTGATTTTGTGGACTGATCCTAGTCTTCAGTGATGAAATGGGATTCAGGACTAGCGTATAAAGGACTGATATGTCAACTCATTCGATGAATGACAGAAGAGCATTATTTTCTACAAGTATTCACTGTTAGATGAGCCAAAAGCAAAGCAAATTCCAATATATTTATCTGTAAAAGTGTTAGTTTCTCACTAATACAGGCAAAAGAGGCAGTATCAGTCTTTTCAGCGGTTCAAGGCGTGGATCCATTCAATATACAATAATCTGGGTGCAGTAACAGTTCTTTTCAGAATGATTTTCATTCTTGAAGCGCCCCTGTTTTTGTTCCTCTTTTATAACCTTTACGTCAGCATCTTCAAAGTATTTGTGTAGTTGTGTAAATTGAGACTCCCAAGCAGCAATTAACAGAAAAATCCTGTTAATCAAACTGTTCATTATTGGTTATCAGAAAGTCCCAGTTTTGATTGAATTATTTTCCTCAGTAACAAAAGTTTATCAATTTCTACGAAGTTGGAACATATCAATAGATTTCTTAGTCATAAGAGCTGTAAGGGACCTCACAAGATCATTGGGTCCAGCCCCCTGCCCAAAGAGCAGGAAAGTCAGCTGGGGTCAGATGACCCCAGCAAGGTGAGCATCCAGGTGTTTCTTGAACATATAAGAGTAGGTGCTTGTACCACTTCTCAGAGGAGTCTATTCCAGACTCTGGAAACTTGGATGGTAAAGAAATGTTTCCTTATGTTCAGTCTAAAACAGTCTTCCAGCAGTTTGTGACCATTTGACCTTGTCTTCCCTTGGGGTGCCATGGTTGAACAGATGTTCTTCCAGTTCCTGATGCACACCCATTATATACTTATAGGCTACCACCAAGTCCCCCTTGAGCCTTCTCTTCTCCAGGCTGAAGACTCCCATGCCTCTCAGACTTTCCTCATAAGGCTTGTTCTCTTGACCCTCTAATCATGCATGTGGCTCTCCTCTGTACTCTCGTGGGTTTCTCTACTTCTTTTCTAAAGTGTGGAGCCCAGAACTGGATGCAGTACTCCAGCTGTGGCCTCACCAAAGCTGAGTAAAGCACAACAATGATTTTTTGGGTCTTGCTTGAGATGCATCGGTAAATGCAAGCCAGAATTTTATTTGCTTTGTTGAGTGCGGCATCACATTGGTGACTTATGTTCATCCTGTGAACAGTCATGACCCCCAAGTCTCTTTTGGTCATGATGCTAGTGAGTGTAGCACTGCCAAGCCTATAAGTATGGTGTGGGTTCTTTCTCCCAAGGTGGAGCACCTTGCATTTCTTTGTGTTGAATGTCATCAAGCTTTGATTCGGCCACCTAGCAAGCCTGCCAGGTAGGCCTGAATCTCCAGCCTACCCTCTATCATAACAATACTACCCCAACATTTGGTGTCATTTGCAAACTTAGCCAGTCCATTTCTGACACCAGAATCCAGATAATTTATGAATATATTAAAAAGTACCGGTTCGAGTATGATTAACAGGGATCCTGTTTTTCTCCAATGTACAAAAAAATCCCCAGTTTTCAGATTTAAAAAAGTAACCCAAAATCCACATTTTTCCATGATTAAAATAAAACACCACATATATATATTTGTTATTATATATGCTACTTTTGGCTAACCAAAAATTGGGGATTTTTTTTTTTAAATCAAAAAAACTGGGATCCCTGGTGATGATCACTGTATATAACCTGAGAGTCTAATTGGGTCTTGGAGTAACCCCATTATATTAACTGAAACTACACCAAAAATGGAATAATAGGTCTGGAAGGAACTTCATTTAATCCACACAAAAATTACACTCTCTTGCTAAGATATTAACTCCAGGAATTTGCTTCTCGGGCTGTTTTCCTTTCAAAACAGTTTTGCTGAGATCTTGTACTTTGTACTTCTGTCAGTCACCAAATTCTGCTGCTATGGCTATGTTTACTTAATATGGTAAAGATAATAGGCACCAGTAATGTTTGATTATGGATGGTGCAAGTATAATTTTGTAAACTGCTTGCATTAAATATGCCAGTGTTGTTAGCCCTCATTATTCTAGTGTTACTGCTCACTGCTTATTATCCTTGCTCATTACTCCAGTTATTCTGGCATCACTCCAACTTTGTCTCTGCTTACCCTCTTAGTTTATCTATGCACTGGGGAGAATTACTCAAAACACTCCAGAGCTGATTCCTTACCTTAAATATCTCAATTTGACTGCTTTCAGTCACCTCTGCTGTTACTACTGTCACTAGTCCTTCTTTCTGACAAAAAGCTAGTCATCTGGCTGGCTATGCTTGAAATTTTATCTGATACCAAATACTACTCTAGATAATAGGATGTTAGACACGTGCTGCCAGTGCTTTATAAGATAAATCAATGAAGGTATTGAAGATATATAGTAGTGCTTTAAAAGCTAAAAATCACAGCATGTACATCATACAAAGGCAGAAATACAAGATGAATTTTGAGATACATTATTTGTGTTATGATACTAAAACTGTATCCTGGAGATCAAAATAAACAGAGAAATTAATAAATATCAGGAAATAAAACTTGTTCATAAAATATGTGCTCCTGTGTGTAAAAATACTAATGGAAAAAAATCAAAATGCACTGCTAGGGCATGAACTTGCAGATTTCATTTTAAGAAAAAGAAGCTTTTTCTATTGGATATAGTCTGTGATTGCCATATAGGAAGAAGGCAGAGTAGATTTTCACTTTATAGACTAAATCAGAGATGTATTTCAAAAGCATTCCTCAGCACAGGGCTTGCTTCATCAGATGCTGTAAAGGGACTGCAGAAATCATCTTCTAAATAGAAATCAGTGGTTAGAATACAAAGGCCGTGTCTACATGAGATGCTGACTGTGCAGTTGTTACTGCACAGTCATTTAGTGCTCATATGTATAACTACTAAATGACTGCACAGTAACTGGAGCTACTGCACAGTAGTATCCTTGAATGGCTTTTAGGTGACACTGACTGAGCAGTAGCTCGTTACTACTGCGCAGTAGCATCACATTAACTCATTGAGTGACACAGGATTTATAAAAGCTAATCCAGGTATTTGATGAGAATTTCTAGTCCTGGTTTAGACTATACTTAATGCAATCCATCTGTGAATGATTTCTTGTGCTGCAATTTCCCATTCAAGTTTGTTTTTAAACTTTAGATGTCTAAGAATAGCCACTGTGAAGTAAGTGATGTCCAGGGAATTTAAGGTGGCCTGCCAAATCAATGTTCTTTCATTCTTACATATAGGGATCGTTCCATCTGTTCAACATAGATAGCGGAGGGGCATCGTAAGCATGTCATACCATATATGACACTGGTAGTGGTGCATGTAAATAATGCTGTAACTCATGTTATTTGGTCCAGTGATTATGTGGTCTGTACTTATAAAGGGGAACAGCTGGCATCTGAGTCCAGAGAAAGGTGAGAATAGGAGGATGTTTCTGTATTGTTGTCTTTTGCGGGTGAAAATAAACTCATCCAGCGAGGGCAAGGGGAGTGGGTGAAGAGAGAAAAGAAATGGGAAAGAAACAGGAAAGGAGAAAGGAGGAAAAAGGGAAAAAGGAGAAAAAAGAGAGAGGAAGGGGAAGGGAGGTGCAGGGAGAGGCTAGGTCACATGCATACATAGGTGATTTATAAGCCTGATTTTTGCTTTGACCAATCTGCTGCAGCAAGGGCAGGAAAGCAATGAGGACTAGGTATGAGAGGTTTTTGTTTTCCTGGCCACGTGTTTCCTCATTGCTTCTGCTGTGTATTGCTGTTTGAAAGCCAGTGCTCCATTCTGGATTGATAACCTCCGGGATGGATGATCACAAGCAATTTATTCCCACAACTCTGGGTCAATGTTGAAACTCTTTAGGGACATCTTTAAGGTGTCCTTATACTGTTTCTTTGGTGCACTGTGAGATCGTACTCCATTTGACAATTCACCATAGAAGATTTTCTTCAGCAAGTGACTGTCGGGCATTCTTGAAAGGTGGCCGACCCATCTTAGCTGTGCCAGTTTAAGTAGAGTGGGAATACACTGATATCTCCCCCCAACCCCAAAGATTAGAGTGCATCTACATGTGCAATTAATGTTCGTGAAAAATGTGTGCAGCAAATTGTTGCAGAGTATACTACTCCCAAGCTCAGGCTCTACATGGGCATTTAAGTGTAGTAATTTACTCTACTTTTGGATAGTACTTGTTTCTGATAGGACTATCCGACAGTGCAGTAAATTAGTCTAGACTGGTCTAATAGCTGAACACATGTAGACAGTGATGCTTTACTGCATAGCAGATTAGCCTACTGACTAGTAAAGCACATCTGTAATTCACCTGGAGTTAGGTAGTCTCTTGCTCAAGAGATGTTGTTTGTGGTTGGGTAGAAGCTGCCTGTAAAAAAGGACGGGTTTGTCCCACCCCCATGGCTACCTGAATGTAGCCATTATTTTAAAAGAGGGGTTGGAGATCATTAATGATGTGTCCAACGTGTTCAAGCTGGGGGTTGTAGGTGACAACAGGCACATCTAAATGAGATTCTTTACTGTGCAGCAGACTAATTTGGTGTGCTGTAAAGGGTCACCATCTATACATGCATGGCAAATAGGGTGCAGTAGACTAATTTGCTGTGCTGCCAGATAGTTCTGTTAGATACAAGTGGTATCTGGCACCACAGTAAGTTACTGTACTTAAATGCACATGTAGATAGTGACATCAGGATTAGTTTACTCCAGCTTAAATTGAGCCAGATTATATTCAGTTGTATTAATTGCATATGTAGATGTGCGCAGCGAGTGGAATTATGTTGTCCTTGTCTTGGGTTTGGCATTGTAGTCAGTCAGCCTGGGTTTGGCTCTGTTGATTTGTGTGGCTACCGTTTTAGGATTGCATTGAAATTGCAGGAACCCCTAATGCAGATCCTTAAGGTGTGTATGCTGGTTAATAGGATCAGAATAGATATAGTTATAATGAAGAACTCAGCTATAAATGATATAACTAGTGATGTGCTTAGGAGGAATGTTGCTGGTGTGGATGTATCTGTAATACTCAGTTGGTTTCTCATAAAACAGACTTGTGATGTAGCCATGGAAAAAAGTCACACTGGGGTCAAATAAATTCATTTGCTAGGAGGCATATTCCAGTCAGTTGGAGAGAGGTATAGAAGCTTTTAAAATCCTGATGGAATTTCTCTAGAGATTCCTTCTCATGCATCTGTATAATGAAGATATACCTTATGTATACCAAAGGGATGAGAAGGTAGCTGTGGAGGAATTGGACTTATGAAGTCTGCCATAAATATATCAGCATTCTGGCATGAGGGTCAGAGGCATATGTGTATCCATGGAAATGATGCATGTTTGTTGGCATAGGAAGTCCCCAAATCTAAAACACTTATATGTGAGGATAATGCAAGAGAGTATGATGGAAATAGAAGCAACATCCTTGTTGAGGATAAGTTCTTTATGAGTTACAATCTATCGTCATGAGGGATATTGGTGTGTAGAGATGTAACATCCATGGTAGCTAATATGATGGTACCTGGCAACTACAGATCAGCCTCTAACTGGAAGCATTGGAGGAAAAATACTCACCACTAACCAAGAGGCTACAAGGGAGGACCAGACACCAAGTAATTTATTAAATTACATTGCCTTTACATTAAGGATAATTCCCTGAGCCTGGTTCCATCCCTGTCATAGATCTGGTACAGTGTCACAGGATGGGGAGAACTAAGCCTATTATGTGCCAAAATAGTGAGTAAAGTATTCATTTATTCAAGTGGGAGTAACAATAAATGATCAATATCCATGAAAAATGAGTAGTTTGCATAAGTCTTGTTGCCTTCTAACTTGTATATGATTTAGAATCATATCCTGGTTACATGTGCATTGAAATTACAATGTTACTACATATTCCTGTTCTGGACATGACATTATGGTTCAGCCTCTGCTGCCTTATGGACACTTCTTGGTTGAAGAAATGCTAAGGGTCCTTATCCCAAAAGAAAAGGTGCTTATGCTGAAGTGACAAGAAATTAGCAGCTCTATTCAAGTTGCTCTCTGGCAGAAGCTACAACCTCTGTGTCACTGAACATCTAGACTCATTCTGGCCTTTGGATCTTGGTTCAGTGGTCTAAAGGGGGGATGACAGGTCTGTGGCAGCCTCCGCTCCTCTATAACTCTGCCTAGGCATATGCATTGGAGGTCTTGGCAAGATGGTTGCAGGGATCTGAGAAAGACTTAAGGGCCCTGAAGCAGCTACTGAGGTTTCCAAACAGTCCTGTTTAGGGATAGCCTGCTTGCCTCGCATGATGGTGACCCTGGAAAAGGTGGGTCAAACAAGCCTTATCTAACTATTTACATCCTGACTCAACTGATTTTATAAACGTAATCTCTTGATGGAATATATGGACTTTGACCCCTGATATGACTTTGATCTGGATTCAGACCTGTGGAAAATGGCTGTGTTGAGTAATGAGCTTGCATGTTTCAGAGTTGATATTGTAGCTTTTTTGGAAACTCAGCTCTCAGATACAGGCTTCATAAAGGAGAAGAAATACATCATTTATTGGCATGGCAAACCTGAAGAAGTAAGGAGTGATCATGGTGTAGGTTTTGTATTCCAAAATGAACTTATGTCATTGTGCGAAGCTCTGACTGCAGTGTCCATATGTACCATGACACTTTGAGTTAGACTACAGAAAAGATTCATCAACACCATCACTGTCTATGCTCTGAATTCACAGGCTAGTAATGGAGAGAAGGACAGCTTCTATCAACAGCTGGAAAAAACTGATCAGACGCATGCCATGGAAGGAACCCATCCTAGTACTTGGAGAGTACTAGGATGTCAGAGTTGGGTCAAATGCTGAGAACTGGCCTGGGATTCTGGGTAGGCATGGAATTGGGCATATAAATGACAATGGTCAGAGGGTTCTTGAGCTCTGTGCTAGTCAAGGCTTATTAGTGGCCAACATTTTCTTTGCTGGTAACATCAGAAGAAGAATGTCATGAAGACACGCAAGGTCTTCATTGAGCATTTGCCTCAGCTGGACTTGGTCCTGACAAGACATACACTCTTGAAAGATATCCTGCATACATGATCCTTTCAAAGCACAGACTGTGACACAGACCACTCCCTTGTCTGCTACAAAGTGAAATTTCAAGCTAAGAAGATGCACTGCAATAAACCTGCTGGAAAACCTTGTATTGACTTATGTCAGATCACTGATCTTGTCAAGAAATGGCTTTTCAATAGAAAAGTAGCAAAGTTAGCCAGAATGAATGAAACTGCATCAGATGCATGGAAAGTCCAGAAGACAAGCATGTACAATGTGTCAATCAAGAGTTTTAGAAAGAATACTAACAAAAATGTCAACTGGTTTGTAGACCATTTAGAGGTACTGCTGCTGCTGCCACTCACTGAGAGAAAAAGAACTGCCCTAATCACCTACAAGTCTACTCATACTACTGATTCACTCAACAGCCTAGGAGAAGCTTATAAGGCTGTTCAAATAAGTTCCAGGAGGTGTGCTCAGGAATTTTTGCTGGGTCTCTGCAACAATATCTAACAGGTGGCTGATGCAGGTGACAGAAGACAGTTGTATGAAGGAATTATAAAGGCCATTGGGCCAATGACATACTAGACATTTCCATTGAAAGACTTACAACTGGAGAGGTGGATTGAGCACTATGGAATGATATACTCAAGGGATTCTGTGGTAGATGATCATCTGCTAGACAAATTGCCTGGGCTTGAAGTTATGGTTTCACTGGATGCCAAACCTACACTAAAGGAACTTGAACAATGCATCAAAAAGATTCCTAGTAACAAAGCTTCAAAATCTCGCTGTTTACCTGCTGAATTTACATACGTGCAAACAAAGACTTGCTGCAAAGATTGCACGAGGTACTGCTACTCTGTTGGAAGGAAGAAACTGTTCTACAAGATTTCAAGGATACTCGTTTCATCCAACTATAAAAACAAGGGAGACAGAAGTGACTGTAACAACTACAGAGGTATATCTCTTATCAACATTGTAGGAAAAATCTTAAGCTGTATTCTTTTACCTAGACTTCAAACCTTATCTGAGAGAATCTATCCTGAGAGCCAGTGTGGCTTCTGCTTGGAAAGGTCCACTGCAGATATGGTCTTCTCTGTAAGATAACTGTGAGAAAAGTAAAGCAAGAAGCCTATCCCATGGTGCATGACTTTCACAGATATAACAAAAGTCTTTGACAGTTAGTCAGCCAGGGTTTTACAGTGTTCTGAAGAAGCTTCATTGTCCACCTATACTGCTAAACCTTGTGAAATCCTTACACGATGAAACAAAGGCAACTGTAATGCATGAAAGCCAAGAGTCTGATTCATTCAACATCAAAACGGAGCGAAGGCGGGCTGTCTACTGGTTCCCACTTTGTTTAACATTCACTTCTCATTCCTGCTTCAACACACATTCCACGATGTTCGAGAGGGTGTCTGTCTCAACACTGTATAACATTGTAAGGTTCAGAGCTAAGAAGAAAGAAAAGGAGGTCATCATAAGGGACCTGTTGTTTGCAGATGATGCTCACACTGTTGATGTCCTACAACATCTCATTACCATGTTCTCTGATTAATGCAAAATCTTTGGCTAGCAATAAGCTTGAAGACTGTTATCATGCATTACGTCTGTTCAGAACCAGTTCCAGATATCACCCTAAATGGTACTTGTCTAGATGTTGTTGAACAATTTTTCTACCTTGGCTCCACTGTTACCAGAAATGCAGATCTTGATGCTGAGCTTACTAGTAGAATTAGCAAAGCAACCAGGAACTTTGGTCTCTTGCAAAACAGAGCCTGGAACAATAACAACCTGTCAACTAAAGTGAAAATCCATATTTATGAGATGTTTATCCACTCTTTATATGGCTCAGAAATATGGACAACCTACGCCAAACATATCAAAAAAACTAAACAGCTTTCATATCAGATGCCTGTGTAAAATTCTTTGAATAAGATGGCAAGACAGGGTGACACATCTGGAAGTGTTAAGTCATGCTGGTATGCCATTCATGGACATGTTGATTAGTAAGAAAAGACTCAGCTGCCTTGGTCATGTTAAGTGAATGCCAAATCACAGGACCCTGAAGAATGTGCTGACCTCTGAAGCTTGCAAAGGGTCTAGAAAGAGAGGCAGACCATTGCACAGATTTCTATATGCTTGCAAGGATGACTTAGCATCCTTTGGAATTTCTGTGTAAGATTGGGAAAGGAGTGCAGAATGCCTCTTTGGTTGGTGGAGTCAGCTTGCAGATGAAGCAAGGCACTGCAAGGTGGACTGAAATAAGTTTTAGGGTGACCAGCATCAGAGGAGCAAAGAATCTGCTGCTTGTATTCAGAGCATTGCTAGCTCATGGATGTGCCCTACCTGTGGGAGGGACAGCCACTTCTATATTGGACTCAGCAGCCATCAAAAAACTCATCAATGCATACACCGTGCTCTGTAAAGAGAGACAGTGCCAGTTGCACCACACATTCACATCAATGTAAATGTAATCAGAACTTGGCCTTTTGGCTTAAGAAAAGCTTGGTTATGCTCCTCTTCTCATCATATTTCTCATCATATAGCCTTGGTTATGATCTTCTTTTCACCATATGGTCTCTTCCTCCTATTTGACCATTTTGTTATATATATTTGTCCTTGTTTATTGAACTTTGCAAGGTCTTTCATTGTACGTGTGTCTTCAAGCAGCAGGATTTCAGCAGGTGTTGCATAGTTTGAGGTGCTGTGCCACAGTCACAGGTGGTTGAAACATTAGCTCCTTGGAGCATCCAACTTTGCTACATTGGCATCCAACTTTGCTACATTGAGATATCACCACCTTTCCCGTAGTTCATCATACCCAGGTGGAAAAGATTCAGCTGCTAAAATATTCATTTTTTCACTGCCAAGTATTTTCTTCAACCTCTTACTCCACGTTGGTAGTTGTGTCTCTTTGTGTGTGGCATTGAGAGACTGGATGCTTGTGAGGAAGCTCCTGCATGATGTCAGACATTTGTGTGCATGAGATGGTCATACAGCAGATGTCTCATATTTCATTTTGTCTTGATCATTCTATCCTTCTGGCCAATGCTCTTCTGACATCAGGCAGAGCAATGCTAGCCAGCAGGTACACACTGTTTAGGCTGGTAGACTTGAATCATCTTGTGATACATTTCAGCTATCATACAGAATGAGGTCTAGGGTCAAGGCACTTAACCTGTACAGATTTCCTCCATAAAGGCATGTATACTTAGCAGAGGAGAAGCCGAGAATCAGAGCAGTGGTTCAGATGGCTGAGGAGCTTTCAAGGGTTTCAGCATTTTTAGGTGATGAACAAATAAAAAATGTTGTTACGAGTGCTCATCTTTGGATTTGTTTTCATGATGTGTTCTTTGTATGAGAGGGTTTGATTGACATTGACTCCAAGGTAAACTGGGTTTGGACAGTGAGAAAGAGGGGTCCTGGACTATGTGAAGTTGAGCTGGAGGCTGACCTCATATTTTTTCAGATGGAAAACATAAACTTGTGTTTTTATTGGGTTGAAGTGTACTTCGTTTTAAATGTAGTATGAAGTTGCCCAATTAGTGCCTCACTTAGGGATTTTTCAACAGGTCAAAGCCAGCGGTTTGGGATGTTATGCACAGGTTGTTTGCATAGATGAAAGATTTTGTTTTGGAATTGATAGTTTGGTTATCCACATAGATGTTATATAACAATGGTGCAAGTACACTTCCATGGGGGAGGCCAGTAACCTGTTGCCTCCATCTGCTTCACTTCACATCCAGTTTGACAAAAATAATGTTTTTGAGCAGGGTTCATATCAGCTCTAAGGTGTAAATCTTTTGTCATTTTCAGGGTCTTGTGGAGGAGTCGTCAGTGGTTAATTGTATCATAGGTGGCTGTTAGGTTAATGAACACAGCTCCAGTGATTTGGCCTCTTTTAAACCATCCTCAGTATTTTGAGTTAGATTGAGCAGCTAGCTCGTTGTTGATTTTCCAGGGCAAATTCTCCCTATTCAGGAATTAGGTGTTTATCCATGTATGGTTTTGGTTAAATAAATGTATTAATCCTACATATAGGATTAGAGATGTTGGGGTCATCTGGTACAAATCAAGATAGTTCACTGACTTCAGTGGAGTTATGACATTTCTACTCCAGATGTGCCTCTGGCCCATGTTCTATTAAAATTCGTAGTGCAAGTCACTGACAATAAATAACAAATATATATAAAAATTTAAGTAATGCATCTACTTATCTTGTGAGGCCAATACATACTTTCAGAAAAAGAGGCTTTGCACAGCTTTCTGCCCAAAATATCAAACCATGACTCAAAAGAATGGAAAATAAATAAAAAAGGAGAAATGATATAGTCAGTTTGTTTATCAATCTATTTTTTTACATGATTATCATTATAGAAGTCCACATATAGATGCTGTGACAAGGTTATCTCTTTTTACACCTGTTTGTAATCATAACATTAGGCTTTTCTACTGTGCAGGCATTGTTAGGAAAAGTATACATGGAGGCAGGATCATACTAGGTTACATATAAGGATACTTCAAGTGAAAAAATGTCCCTTTTATTGAAAATTATATAAATAACTTTGATGAAAATGTTGACAGACATATTGTCATTAGATGCTAGAAGGAGAAACAGTTTTCCTGGGGTCAGTCATAGAAGTGTCCTTTGCTTCTTGTTTACTTCTCAGATGACAATAAAAATAACTCCATAAGGGGACTGCAGCCTAACAGTAAATGCTTTTCAGAAGCCTTCACTAATGGAAAAAACGTGCTATGCCAGGGAGTTTAAAGCCGGATCTGGAAACCATAATAGGACTAAAGATGCAAGAAGGAAAAACAACAGGAAAGTCTGCAAAATTACCTTGGTTGCCTATACAGGTTTCCTCTGTTATATGTGGGTTCTGTATATATGAATCTGCTCTTATGTGATGACCCTTTTTATGCCCAAAATTCATTATATGAAAGGTAAATTCATTCTTATGTGATCACCAGCATGTATGCTTGTGGGGGGAAGGGAAGGAGCTGTTGGCAGAGGGGTGCAGATCGAATCCCCAGTGGTAAGGGAAGGAGCAGAGCACAAGCAGGAGTAAGGGCTGAGGTGAATAGGGCCTCAATCTGCTCCCCAGCCAGTGTTGAGGGAGGGAGTGGGGCTGGGGCTGGGGCTGGGGCAGAGGCAGGTGCTACACAGCCATGGTGGGGTTTGGAATGGGGGGTGCAGCTCCTGTTGCTACAGATTGCTGCTGTGGGCTGGGGCCAGGCCCTAGACCTAGCCCTACTCCCTCCCTCACCACTGGCTATGGATGTCTGGTGCCTCTTGAGTTGGGGGGGCACATGCCTCCCCCTGACACCAGACAGCAACCAGGGGGGTTCTGATCCCAGTGATGGGGGGGGTCCTGTAGTGGCCAATCCTGTTGATGGGGGGGAGAACCCCTGGAGGCTGATCCCACTGACTGGGGGTGTCCTGTAGCCACTTCCAGAAGCAGTATGGACACTTTTGCTGGCAGTCCCAGATCCCCAGCTGTCACTTGCAGGGGGGACACTGGTGATCCTGCCTGTCTCCCTGCCTTCTGGCTAAATAGGGAGTATGGCCTGGTACAGGGTGCACTGACACTCTCAGGTGGTACACATGCACCCCAGTGGACCCCCTATGCATTGGCCCTGCCACTGGCACCTGGAGGAGGACTGGGGGGGCTACAGAAAATTTTGGGGTGAATGCAGCCCCTCTGTAGCTCTGCTCCCAGCCCTGCTGCTGAGCATGGGACAGGGGGCATGGATTCTGCTGCTATGGACTGCCACCGTGGGCTGGGACTGGGGGCTGAGCCAGGCTGCACTTGGGGCTGGAAGTTGCAGTGCTGGGAGTGGGCTATGGGGGCGGTGCTGGAGGGGGGGGCTGCAGCTACCCCAAAATTTGCCCTAGCCCCCCCAACCCCCACCTCCCAACACCACCATTGCCCACTCTGAACACAGCGTAGTCCAACCTCTGAGCCGGGAAGAGTCCAGCATGGCCCCCACACCCAGCCCACAGCACCAGCCCATAGGAGCAGGAGCTGTGCCCCACTATCCTGTGCCCCACCTTAACTGTGCAGTGCCTGCCTTGGCCCCATTCCACTTCCTTCCTCACCACCGGTGGGTGGGGCAGATTGAGGCCCCACTCTCTCCAGCCCCTGGGGCCAGACTCTTCCTGGAGGGGAAGTGGGGCCACTCTGCACTCAAGGTGGGTGGTGGTAGTGCTGGGAAGGGGGGCAGAGGGCTACAGTGAATTTTGGGGTGGCTGCAGTCCACCCCATAGATCCCTCCCAGCACTACTACTGCCCACCCTGAACACAACCCACCCCAGCCCCCCTGCCTGGAAGAGCCGAGCGCCACCTCGGCCATGGAAAACTTACCTGCTGACGATGCAGTAGAGGTCTTAGAATGTATCCCTATCTGTTACCTTTTAAAGTGGGTCCCCTTTATGCAATTCCAAGTTGTGCTCAGGTTTTCAAGAACACATCTACTGCATAAGGTGAGGGAAACCTGTATATGAATTCAAGGAACATGGGGAAGAAGCAGAATGAATTGGAAATCATAGTCTATAAATACAATTGTAACTTAAGTGGCATTACAGGAATTTGGTAGCATATCCTATTATTGGAATATAATCATTGAAGGGTATACTTTCTTTCATAAGGATAGATCTGGTGGAGTGAGGAAGAGGAGGCATTAATGATATGTCAAAAATATATTTTCCTGCTGTAAGATTCAAGAGGAAAACCATATTAGATCTGTTGAGTGTTCAAGTCCGCTGGTCCGGACGATCTTCACCCTAGGGTTCTACAGGAA
>NW_017728906.1:120903625-120915283 GCF_001723895.1 Crocodylus porosus | reverse complement strand
ATCTGACCCCGGTGCTCTTTCCTGCCAAGGCAGGGGGTCGGACTAGATGATCTACCTAGGTCCCTTCCGACTCTAGCTACTATGAAACTATGAGTGTATCTTGAGGAAGATAAAAGAATAGTAGTGAAGTTATGAAGTGGATGGGGATCTGTTACAATCAAATAAGGAAATGGAGATAAATAATGCATTCTTTAAGTAGATAACAAAAATATATAATATATATAGTAATATGCAGAGATCCTGGTTTTCTCTGATTAAAAAAAAAAATCCCTGATTTCCCATTAAAAAAAACCCAACAACCCAAAATTTACAGGTTTTTTGTGATTAAAATGAAACACCACATTATATTTCATAGACATTAGGGCTGGAAGGGACCTTGGAAGATTGAGTCCAGCCCCCTAATATATTAGTTGTGTTTCATTTTAATCACAGACAAATGTGTATTTTGGTTTACTTTTTTAAAGCGAAATTTGTTTGTTTCTTTTTTTTAATCAGAGAAAACCAGAATCCCTGCTAATCACAAAAATGCCTCGATGATAAAGAGGGTCCACTCACATTTTGAGTTAACAGTTTTTCATTAACTCAAACAGGATGATACATTATTTCACTTTGGCACCTACTTCCATAAGTGGTTTAGAATCTTATCCAAAATGTCCAACAAAGTTTTAATATGTGTGGAGGATAACTTGCTGTTTCAGAAAATTGAGGAAATTATTAAAAGTTTATCTACCTTGGATCTGATTCTGAGTAGAAGGGATGAGCTGTTTATGAATATGAAGGTGGTTAGAAAGTTGAGAGGAAGTGATAATGATATGATAGCATTCATGAATGTGAGGAAAATGACACAAAAAGATCCATATGAACTTCAAAAGGGCAGATTTCAACTAACTGAAGATGTAAGATCTCATGCACAGCCAATTTAAAAGAAAAAGGAGCCCACAAGGGCTGACAAATCCTAAAGGACATTATATTAGAGGCTTAACATCAAGCTGTTGCAATACAAAGGAAAGATAAGAGGAAACAGGAGAAAGATAAACCACAACACAGAGAAGTGCTTGCAGTCATTAAGGGGAAAGGTCAGAGAACATAAGAAAAAAAGCACCTTTGGGAATTTTTGAAAAATTTGAATAAATGTAAGTCTGAAAGTCCTAATGGAATTCATTCCGGGGTCCTGAAGGAAACAGCTAAACACTTTTGGGGCTACTGGCAATAATATTTGCAAACCCCGGTAACAAACACAGGCACTAGAACTGGGGCCAGCACAGTTGCTGGCCCCAGCCTTCCCTACCCCACCTGGGGTAACCTGCCATGCACAAGAGCACATGTGGCACAAGCGCTCCCCAGGGAAAAGCAGCAGTGGCACAAGGTGTGCTGCTGCTACTTGTCCGCAGGGAAACAAATGTCCGTGCTGGTCTGGGCACAATCCTTAAGGATGATGGTAGTGCTATCTTTGATACTATTCCTTTCAATCAATTCTCTGCCACTATTTCACATCCTTACTAAGTACTGAATGAAGTCCTATAATTTCACACAATCTTTTCCTTTACCTGATGTATAGCCAGTGTCTAATTCTAACTGTTAAGACAGTCTGACAGTGACAGTATCCACAATGAAATCCACAATCTGCTGTCATCATCAATTTCAAATGAGTAAAATGACAGTTCAGGATCTGTAAGGTGGCTTGTCCCCAAGCACAGTGGTTATTCTACACAGCAGCTTTAATACCAGCATAATAAAAACACAGGGAAAAAATAGCATGATCTCTCTGCCCTAGGTCTTCTACAGAAGCACCATTCTTTTATGTCTGAATCTTGACAACCATTCATACATACTCATTTTGTTTCTGCCCATAAACACGTCTCGCCCTTTTGGCACTTGCACTTAAATCCATTTTTAGGATGCCAAATTATTTCTCTGTTACTGGTATTTTTTTTTCTTAAACATTTGCTGTAAATTCATTTTTTTATTCCTACAACATTTCTGCAAATAGCTAACAGGAAAAGTGTTGTTGAAAAACAGTGGTCAAGTTTAAAAAAAAGAATTAACATAATAACAATAATAAGCCCTTCACTAAAGTGTACTTTTCACTGTGACCTTTCCTGTATGCTTTGTTGAAATTCTGTGACATAGTACCTTTCTATACATCACTGGATTGCATGTGCATGTCACCTTGCATTACATACACAGAGTCATCAGCATTTTCTAGACATTTATTTTTTACCCCTATGAGTAAAGTGCCTTGATTGCGAGAATAATTCTTGTTCCAGTTTATTCACAGATACTCCTATTCAATAAATTCAAGTAGAGAAACAATTGGTTAAATTGAATTAAGGCCATTTCACAAAATTCAATTTTTATTTTCTATTACAAAGCTCATCCAAATCCTTAATTCAACATGTTGTCTGTTTATCGGAAGTGGTACAGTTTTTCGATAGGAAACTCAGAGCTGGGTTTCAAGAACAATGTACTTTTATACTCTCTTCAGAACAGTGTCAAACTATCCCAAAATCTTAAATGTGTCATTTATGCTTTCTTTAAATTATGCAACCCGTTACTCATGTTGCTTGAGGCTATAATCTTATAAAACCTGAGCTAGGTTCCGTGCTCATTTTTTCTCAGTGAACTTGTTTTAAGACAACCAAGGCAATGCTGAGTTTTGTATGAAATGCAGTGTTAATTTCAGGGACATACAATTCATAGCTTCATAGTTTCATAGTAGATAGGGTCAGGAGGGACCTGAAAGATCATCTAGCCTAAGCCTTTGCCACAGGCAGGAATGAATGCTGGGTTCACAAGACCCCAAACAGGTGATCATCTAACCTCTTTTTGAATTTACCCAAGGTAGGGGCGAGGGCCCTACCCTGGGAAGTTGGTTCCAGATTCTGGCCACCCTGACTGTAAAATATTGCCTCCTGATCTCTAACCTAAACCTATTCTTCATCAGCATATTACCATTGTATCTCGTCACCCCAGGTGGTGCTGGGGAGAAAAGGGCTCTTCCTATTTGCTGATGATCTCACCTGATGAGTTTGTAGGCAGCCACCAGGTCCCCACTCAACCTCCTCTTGCTGAGGCTGAACAGGTTCAGGTCCCCCTGTCTCTCCTCATAGGGCCTGTCCTGCTGCCCTCTCACCAAGCAAGTGGCCCTCCTCTGAACTCTCTCCAGGCTAGCCACATCCTTTTTAAAGTGTGGCACCCAGTACTGGACACACTACTCCAACTGCAGCCTTACCAATGTCACATAGAGGGGGAGTATCACCACTCTGAACCGGCTTAAGATGCATCTTTGGATGCATGACAAGCTATGGCTGGCCTTGCTGGCTGCAGTCTGGCATTGGTGGCTCATGTTCATCTTGGAGTCAATAATGATTCCAAGATGCCTTTCCACCTCTGTGCTTTCAAGAGGGGAACTCCCCAGCCTGTATGTATGCTGTGGATTCCTTCTCCCAAGGTGCAGCACCTTGCATTTATCTATGTTGAACCCCATCCTATTCTTATCTGCCCACTTTTGTAGTCTGTCTAAATCTAGCTGCAGCCTCTCTCTGCCTTCAAGCGTGCCTACCTCACCCAACATCTTAGTGTCAGCAGCAAACTTGGACAATGTGCTTTCAACCCCCTCGCCCAAGTTGCTGATGAAGATGTTAAACGTCTTCATCTTCGGGCCCGAGGACTGAGCCCTAGGGTACCCCACTGCTCACATCTCGCCAGGCTGAGTACAACCCATCCACCACTACTCTCTGGGTGCATCCCATCAGCCAGTTTTTTACCCATCCAACTGTGTAGGCATCAATGCCACAGTCGCTTAATTTATTAATGAGAATGGGGTGAGAGACAGTGTCAAAGGCCTTCTTAAAGTCTAGAAAGACTACGTCCATGGTGACACCATCATCCAAGGATTTAGTTACCCAGTGAATTGAACTGATCTACCTGATGAACAGGGATCCTGGTTTTCTCTGTTAAAAATAACAAGTTTTTTCTGATTAAAATCCCCCACATCTGTGTTTTGCCATGATTTAAAATGAAATATCACTACGTTTATATAGGTATCTGTTGAACACAAAGTTTTATGGATACGTTTACAATTTTAAAGACATTTGGAAGTCTACTAGTGCCTCAATAATTATAATAAATTGAATTCTAAATATCTATATATTTTGGTGTTTTATTTTGGTTTTTTATCATGAAAAATCAGAGTTTCCTTGCTCCTTAGGTCTAATCCCAAGCCTGAGACACCATGCACTACCCTGGCTGAGCAGCGTCCCTAGCCCCAGCCCTATCTATCAACTGTTATCCCTGCCCTAGCCCCTCCTTCACTGTGTGGGTTGGCATGAGCTGCTGCCACTGCCTCAGTCTCTCCACATATTGCCTGTGTCCCCCTATCCCCCTGTGCATCACCTATGCCTTTCCATCCTCCCACATGTTGTCTATGCCCCTCCAGATACATTGCCTATGACTCCCATAGACTTTCCTGCAGGGAGCTGCAGGAGCTGCTCTACACCACTCTGCCTGGGTATATTGCTGGCCACATGCATGTGTGTGTGCGCACATGCACGTGGAGCCCCCTGCCTCTTTCCTCCACACATGCACATGAAGCCTCTCTGATTGCTTTCTTCCCACTTCCCCCAGCTCCAAGCAGCACCTTGCAGGCTGGAACTCCACCAGCCTGCAATGGAAAACCTATGCTTTCCTAGGTATTGGTCCTTTAAAGGTGAAACACACACACACACACACACACACACACACACACAAAATCTTGGAAAAATGTGGAGTTGGGGTTACTTTTTTTAACCTGAAAATTGGGGCTTTTTTAAATCAGAGAAAACCAGGATCCATGAATCAGTTATATAATCCACATGAATAAATAAATTATACTAGAATGATGGTAACATGAGGGTTGAGTATCAGAAAAGAATGGGTCTTCTTACTAAAGCTATCACAAATTCTAACTGGAGGACAAGGGAAGAAAGCTTGCATAGTATTATCTCAGTAGAATGGTGAAGCTGTCATGTAGAAACTCTCCACTTAGAGATACAGACTAAATGTAGAAGCTTCTCTTCTCCAACACATACCTTATCTGTCAGTATTTCAGAACTCTTGTCTACTCAACATTAAGCATGACTTGAAAATCTCTCAAGGCAAAATTTATATTGTGCTTTCTATTTAAATGTTATATAACTTGATAGTAGACATCTATTTTAAAGCTACATGGAGCCATAATCAGTTGCAATATATAAACTCGTCTTTGAAAATGTCATATGATGTTTGGTCTTGCCCACCATTAAACATATCCCTATATGACAGTAACAATTAATCAACACAGGTTCCAACAAAGATAACTCCATTTCCAAGCTGGAGTGTGGGGATGACTGCTGACTTGACCTCCATAAAGAGAACTTGATCCTCTTTTGAAGAGGAGTGAAAAACTAGAGGCAAAAGAGTTGCCAAACTCTTTTTTGGAGGTAAATAAAACAATTAGGAGAAGCATTCAAAATGAAAGGACCAGTAAGATGGTCTCCAGCTATCCAGAATGCACCCTGAAAGTGATGTTTATGAACTTCCCATTCTGTAGGTAATAGCAGTGATGTTGGTTGCAAACAATAATGCAAGTTACCACGAGGCTTGTTGGGAAAATTCAAAATATATTTCTTTCAGCTTTTCAAAGTCTAATTTTATGTTTTGAACACTTTCATAAATGTTGCTTTTGGCAGTTATTTATTAATTTATTATTTAATTTGGTATACATTTACAATTAATTTTTGTTGCATGTCAAACGTTAGATCATGACTGGCCCTAATAGCCCGGGACTAAGGACAAGAAAAGGCCTACTACATCATTTTATCCACATTAAGTCTACCCCAATATCAAGTTGGGGTCCTGAGGAAAATACAGGAGCTACAATTAGCACAGTTCTTCTCGGTGTTTGTCTAACCAAACTGCATTGTAGTCTAGAGATACACAATTCAATTAGCTAGCTGGGTACCAATATTACTCTAGTTGTGACAACACAAAGCTCAGCATGAGCTAAATTATCCTGTTTCTTAGGTGGTTTTACAGCTCAGCGTTATAGTTAAACTAAAGCCATTGCATGAGATACCTAGTTTAAAGCTACCCCTACACTATCCACTAGCCCCCAGATCATTTTTTTCTGGATGATGGACAGGGACAATGCATTGGGTGAACTGCTCAACAGTAAAAGCTGTAACTTAACTTCAAAAGGTCCTGCTCCTCCACTCATCTGATGCTCAGAAGCAGGCCCGTGTAGTTAATTGAAGAAGTGTGATGCCTTTGAAGGTAGAGTCTCACCAAACAGCTGGAGCACCTCCCTGGTCCTGCATAGTGATTTGTTGTGGTTCTGTACATTTCTGGTTATCTTACAAACCCTGCATTTACAGCATTTACTTTATTATAGAAACTTATGAGAGAGAGATATACATTATTTTTGTGAAGCATGTCCATAAGTAAGGCAAACAAGAGCTGGGAAGGAGCTGGGAAGGGAGCTGGCTTAATCTATATACTATCCAGTATAACAGACATAGAACAATATAAAGTTAGGGTTGGAAGGAACCTCAGGAGGTCATGTAGTCCAACCCCCTCCTCAAAGCAGGACCATTCCCAACTAGATCATTCCAGCCAAGCCTTTGTCTAGCCGGGTCTTAAAAACCTCCAAGGATGGAGAGTCCACACCCTCTCTGGGTTGCTTCTTCCAGTGATTTACTACCTGCCTTGTGAAATTTTTTCCTAATATCTAACCTAAACTTCTCTTGCTCCTTGTTCTGTCCACCACTTAAAACAGCTTAACTCCGTCCTCTTTGGAACCACCCTTGAGTTAGTTGAAGGTTGTTATTAAATTCCCTCTCAGTCTTCTCTTTTGCCGGCTGAAGAAACCCAGTTCCTCAGCCTCTCCTCAAAAGCAATATGCCCCAGTCCCATAACCATTTTCATTGCCCTCCACTGGACTCTCTCCAATTTGTCCACATCCTTTCTGTAATGGGAACCCCAAAAATGGACACAGTACTCCAGCTGTGGCCTCACCAGTGCAGAACAGAGAGAAATAATCACTTCCCTTGATCTGCTGGCAACACTCCTATTAATGTGACCCAGTATGCTGTTAGCCTTCTTTGCAACAAGGGCACACTGTTGGATCATATTCAGTTTATTATCTGCTGTAACCCCCAAGTCCTTTTCTGTGGAGCTGCTGCTTAGACAGTTGGTTCCCACCTGTATTGGTGCAACATCATTCATGAGAAAGAGGTAAGCTGAAGCTTTCCAGGGCAAGCAGTAAATCACTTGACTCCATGGAGCCTGAAGCATATCTGAGAGAATTGTGGTTGCGTCCAGCACTTCCTAATGTAATTCTGAGCAAGGATAACTGTTCATCAGTCCATCCATATGACCAAGTGAAAAAAAATCAGGTTGTGGATTGATAAAAATAAGTATACAGCTTTAAGGAGTTTATGTCAACTGACATAAAACATGTCAGTTGATCCATTGTCACTGTTTAATTTCTCTGCTTCTATCCAAAAGTTAATGATGCTAAATGGAGGCCGTTTTCACAAAAATGAGGGGGGGTGGAAAGGATACAAGGAAAAAATAAAGGAAGAGTGTACAACAAATCAGTGTGAAATGTAGTAAACCCTTGACTGCCATTTTGGAATAGGTAGAGTTGTTCCATCTGTTAGTAGCCTTAATCAAACCCTTGATGATATTCTCCTTTCCTTTTTATTCATAACACATTTCAATGCACGTATAGCCTTTCTCAGAAAAAACGTTTTCTTGTTTTGGTTACCTGAGCAACTGCCATATGGAGTATAGTGCTTCTCTGTCTATTTGTGTATATGAGTATATTTTTTTAATTCTCAGGTGGCTGGTTGATTCTATTGTATTTTGTAAGGGAATGATTTCAGTAGGTTTTTAAAGCCTGCTCTTTAAACTAAGCAGTCTTTGTTTATAGTATTTTTCCACTTAGAATTGGCACATCAAATGTTTTCACTATGAGTGAAATAGGTGTACAAATTAAATACAGTTAGTAACAGGATCAGTAACAAAAAATATCTGCAGGAATCTGTTAAAATGGAGAAATGGCAATGCTGTGACTTTGATTTGTCTAATAGAATCACTATGAAATTAGGTATTCAAATACAAGGAGAGATAAAGGTACAAATATATTTGCCCAGAAAGGTTTGGGCCAGTAGAAAATATTTTCAACTAAGAACCAACCACTTTAAAAGTTTCAATTTAACCTCTTCGTTAAGAGGAGACTGTCACCAGCAGCAAATGCTTATTAGACTAAAGTAAAGACCAAAATATTCCATTTTGCTTGGCTTTGCAAAGCTAACCAGGAGATATTTTCAAGGTTTTAGTCAGTTGGATTTGCTTTGGAGTTTTAGGGATGAAAGTTACACAGCTTTTTTACTATGAACCCATTTGAAATCTGTTGGATTCATTCATTCCTTTAAAAATCCCTTCTCTTGGCAGTCCTCTAAATCTAAGTAGATTTTAAGAAGCGGCATCAGCCATTGGCCCTGCTTTGAGATGGGTGGCTGATTCCACTCTCCCACTGAAATTTCAACAGGGAACCAAGAAAGATTTACCATTATTCAAGATTTTTTTGCTGAGGGCCATTCCTTTTGAGCTGCGCAGCATGAGTGGCCATGTGGGTGCACCTGGCAGTACAGCATAAGCATGCCTGCATGGCCATGCCTGTTGCACAACTTAGAGGGAATCCTGATGGGACATAAGCCTCACCTTCCTGTTTCCTGTCCCCCATCCCTACAACCTTCCTGCGACAGCTTTGGTTCTGGAAGTGAAGAAGACAGAATATCAGAGGTGGTGCACAGCCCCTGTGAGGTGGTAGCACACAGTGCAGTATCAGTAGCTAAAGATTTGCTGCGAAGGGGAAATATGTCACTTTCCCCAACTCCCTTCTCCGCCTGCATCCTCCATGGAAAATGCGGTTTAAGTGGCCACTTGACACATGAAAATGGCAAAAACAGGAGGTGATATCTCCCCATACAGCAGTGAACCTCTGGCTGCTTGTTGCTCCTGCATTGTACTCACCCAGGGAAGAAGTGCCAAGGGCATAGAACTGGCCAGTTACACTTCTGGGCCCCATAATCATTGTTACAGAAACGATGATCTTTTCTCTCTCAGTATTGTGCAGGATGAGTGACATGTGAGTGTTTTCCCTTTAAAAAGTCATTTTGGGATTGGAGGCACAATGTCCTAAAGCATAGCTTGCGATACTTTCAAGAGACTAAATTTAGGAGAAAACCCTTCCAGATTCTAGTTCACATATTAGGCACTTCTACATATTGCTGCACAGCAATGTTGATGCGGCCCTGTGATTTAGCATGGTGCATGGTTAGATTCTGTTGCTACATTGCCATAGCAGTGTGCTGAAATGGGGGGAGCGTGCCACTAAGGAGATGTAGCTGCCAATTACATGGAGACCCACGTGATCGCTATGTCACTGTTGTGTGCCATACGGTGACATAGCACATCACTACAGTGACATAGGGCAATGTGTAGATGAGCTCATTGTGTAGAAAAGATGCCTAACTGTGATTTTATACTACTCTGTTACCCTGCTCTACCGTAGGATTAGCTATGCCTATGCTCTACTACAGGAGTGGGCAAAATATGGTTCTTGGGCTGGATCCTGCCCATGGTGGGTCTATGTCTGGTCCACAGCAGGTCCCTCAGTCCCTTGGCCCAGGCATTGTCTGGCTGTGGAGGTCCTGTCAACAGCTCGCCAAAACTTGTTAAGCGGCCCCCGACCTGAAATAATTGCCCACCTCTGCTCTACTATGAGTATTTCCCATGCTTCTCAGTTTTGCTTGTTTGGGTACGGGGCCTGGAAGGATTTTTTTTCCCCTCCTGGTGCTACAAGTGTCAGGCCCTTTTCTTTTCTCCTCCCCTTCAACCCCTCTCCCCCACCTTCCTCAGAAGCTTTGGGTGTTGATTGGGGATTTTGACTGGGGTTTGCCATGTCACCTGCTAGAATTAAAACCTGGAGATTCCCAGATAGAGGGTCTTGCCTATCTACTCAGGGTCAAAGCAATTGCCACACTTGGGATCAGGAAGGAATTTTAACCCATGGTCAGACTAGGATGGACTGTGGGGGAAAGAGGGGGATTGTCTTCCTCCATAGTGGGGATGTGGTCCTCTTCCTTGGAACTCTTGAGCATTATTTTATTGACCCCTGAAGCAGCAGAACATTTGCCACCTTTGTTCCCTTGTTTCACTTGTTCCTGTTAGGGTGCTATGCTTTTTTAACAGGCTTGTCTGTGTATTTTTAGTAACAGGTTAAACAAGGATTTAATTGAGATGATGTGGATAGGCATGATCCTACCTAAGGCAAAGGGTTAGACTAGCTGACCTCCAGAGGTCTCTTCCAGCCCTACATTTTTGTGATTCTGTGCATATTACATGTATGTGGTTTCCCCTGTGTCCACATTACAATAATTATCATTGATTTAAACACACTGATTTCTTAAAAACAAAGATTCAAAGTGCATATCAGATTTTCACTCCACTCCATAAGTCTGACAATTCTGTTAAGGCTGCCATACTGTTTATTCTTAATTGACAAGTGCCATCTTTAGTTTCTGTTTGTGTATTAAAATTATAAAGATAGGAAATTGAGACCAAAGGGCCTTATGCTCTCCACTCAAGTGATACTACTAAAACTCACAAAATAATACAGAAAAAGTTTGACATAGTTTGTGCATACAGATACTATTTGAAAGAGTCTTTCTAAAGAATAATATTAAATTATTTGCATGTTATATTCTGTTAGGGAAATCATACTCTAGAGAATGATTTGGACAAATACCTTTTTGCTTTCAGAGCATTTCTGAAATTCTACTAATGAACAGTGAATTAATTTGCTAATGACTTGAATGGAATTGTCATTTTAATTAAAGAATTAAATGGTATCATATATCAAATCCTGAATAATACATAATTATATGATTTATAAGAAGTCTTTCATTCTAGTCAAGGTAGCTAAGGGCTTAGTCAGCTACTGCAGATTCCCTGTTAGTTTAGTTGCAGCAGGATGAAGAAGAGCAATATGACATCTGTGTTTGCATTAGGATAACAGCTCATTAGACTGTCAAATAAAGGAGATGGGCCTTTAAAAGTATCTCAGGTCCATCCCAAAAACCTGTCCATTTTTCTTTCTTGATCAGAAGATTTATAATTTAAGGAGTATATGATTATGAATAGGGAAGAAAGAAAAATATCAAAGGTGTGTTTAGCTTATAAGGTTGGGAGACACTCCCTGCATCTACACAAGACACTAGCTCATTACTACTGTGCAATAGCTTGTTACTACTACACATGGTAAAGGAAAGATATTAGTCCATGCACATCTGGACATGCCCTCTATTATTAGTAGCTAATTGATTCTAAAACTTTATATGTTACATGAAAAATTATGAACAATATTGAACATATATATTTTTATCTACAAAAAATAGTTAAAAGATGGTTTTTGCTAGAGCAGGACTGAACATAAGATTTCCCTATCAGAGTAATTTGCCATTCATTGAGGTATTTAAACAAGAAAACAATTTAATTGGGACACGCTTGATAGTCAGTAATACCAGTTCCTCATCACCTTGAGAAATAACCTGGGATCCTGGTTTTCTCCGA
>NW_017728906.1:120882945-120903525 GCF_001723895.1 Crocodylus porosus | reverse complement strand
TCAAGATCACATTCAGTCCATAGGCCATAGGTTGAGCACCATTGTTTTAGACAATTTATGTGATACCTGGGATCCTGGTTTTCTCCGACTTAAAAAATCCCCAATTTTTGGTTAAAAAAAATAACCCCAAATCCACATTTTTCCATGATTTAAATGAAACACCATAAATATATAAGTGTATATATATAGTGGTGTTTCATTTAAATCACAGAAAAATGTGGCTTTGGGATTACTTTTTTAACTGAAAATTGGGGTTTTTTTTAAATCACAGAAAAGCAGGATCCCTGGAAATAACAAAAGGTTCAGAGGAAAATATAAAACTCTGTTGATGTTCAAAATTTATTGTTTAAAGAAGGGGGAAGAAAATATAAAGCTCTACAAACTTCCTTGTAAAATATACCTCCTTGTAAAATACAAGGAAAAGTATATCAGGTATTTAAAACAAGTGATATTGATCATTTAGGCCAGGTACAGACATTACACTTTTACTGGCATAGGTGGTTGGAAACCAGTCCATACCCACAACAGAAGTTCATCACACAAGACAGGTCCATATCCATAACAGAACAGAAGTTCAACACACACAGACTGATTTAAAAATGGCAGAACCCAGTCTAAATTTTCCCCTCCCTCCCACCAAAAGGCAAATGTATGTTTTGCTCACTACCAATCTAAGCTACATCACTTACAGAAAACTGTGCAACTTAGATTGATTCTGCCTCAGGCTTTTTGAATGTCTTTAACTAACCAAAAAGCTATAAATGTTTTAAGTGCCATTTGTGCAAAGGAAGATCGTTGTATCTTAACAAACTTTAGTTTTGGAGTACTTCCATGAAGCTGTCTATTTCTCAGGATAGGTATTTTGATTCTCATGGAATCCTGGCCCGTATGTTTTGTTTTCTGCTTGCCCTGCACCCCTTCAGGTTTGAGGAAGATTTTTCCTCCCTCCCCCCCTCTTTTTTTTTGGAGGGGTGAGGGATAGCTTTCAAGATGGTTATTAAGAAAAACCAAAAGCAAAAATGTTTGTGCGTTGTGAATTCTAATTGAAAAGTAACACCTAGAAGCTGCTCTAGTAGCAAAGGTTATCTGTAGTGCATTGCATTCTAGATCTAACTCTTACTACCCTTAACTAGACCAAGATTAGGGGTGTGTGAAGTAGGCCCTATTTGATTCAGATTTAGATTTGGATTCAGACCAAACCAGGGACAATGATTCAATTAATTGATTTGGATCACTGTCCCTGATTCAATTAGGCTGAATCTGAATCTGAAGATTCAATGTTGATTCAGAAAATCAGCCATTCAGACATAGACACAGCTTTAAACTTTTTTCCTACATACGTAGCAGGTGTGGCTTGTGATTGCTATGATGTGGGGGCACATGGAGTGTCCCGCAGGAGTGCAGGGGCCCCTCCATATGGTCAGCAATGAACTTCTGGTTCCAGAAGTACTTCTGGTCTACTTCCAGGTCCACCGGAGAGCATGCTGGGGGTCCCTGCCCACCCCCTGACTCAGCAATCATCCACAAGGGGACCCCAGCTGCTCCCCCCCCAGACCCAGGAGGCACCAGTCACTAAGCCGGGGGGTGCAGGGGGAGAAGTGGAGGGCCCCCCTACGCACTTCCTGGCGAACCTGGAAGTGGACTGGAAATGTTTCTGGTCCACTTCCATACCTGCTACCAAGTGCACTGGGGAACCCCACACAGTTCTGTGGGATACTCCATGTGCTCCAGCATCGCAGCATTCATGAGCTGCCTGCTACCTAGAGGTATGCAGAAAAAACATTTAAAGCTGTTTCTATGTCTGAATCTCTCAATCTTTCTGAATCTTTCTGAATCAATTCAGAGGGTTCCGATTCGATTTGGAGAGATTAAAGGGTCTCCTCATTTGATTCAGATTCAAAGATTCAGACACCAAATCGAGTTGAATCTCTGACGAATTGAATCAGGGACCAAAGCTTTTCACAGCCCTACTGTCTGTGCTGGAGAGTAACAAAAAGACATCTACTCTGGGTGTGTCTACATGAGGCACTTAATACATAGTAGACTAATTCAAAAGCAGCCATGCTAATATGCCAGTACACAATAGAATTAGTCTACTGTTCCTTAAGCATCATGACAAGACTATGCTCCTTCGTTACTGTGCAGTACCACTGGGTACTGGGTATTTAGGTAGTACCTCATACTAGAGGTATTAAACCTAATGCCCAGTAGCAAGGACACATCAATGTACATGTACACTCACCCAACAATACATAAAATCAACCCTGAATGTCTCCCTAAATTAGTCTGAGCCAAATGAGTCAACTCTTCCTTTTTTATTTTTTAACCTCTGTACATTGTGCTCCCTATTCCTCAAGCAAAGCAGAAATCAGTTTGCCTCATTTTCCATCTGTGCTTGGCTCTAGAGATAGAAAGCGTATGGTAAAAGAGTTGAAAGAATTAAGAAACAGAAAGCTGTGTGATCACTGCTGGCAGACTTCCTGCACTTATAGCCTGAAGCAGGCAGGCACTGCAAACAGTGCAGACATGGGCAAGATAGGAGCGTGCTCAACTTTGGGCTTATGAACATCAGCAGAGCTTCCGGGCTTTTTTGGAATGCTCCCAGGGACAGGCTTTGGAGCTTCTGTGTAGATGGTCTGTCTATATAAGCTTGAGGGCAGCTCTAAGGTTAAATCTAAGTAGGAGTATAGCTATTTCCAACAATAGTCATTCCTGCTTTCTAGGGATGCCCATTTATGGCTAGTTTAAGATTCTTTTGCACAATTTTGATGGCAAAAAGTGATAGCCCCTGATATAGTCAATCACATCTAAAAAAAACATAACTACTTATATGACACGGTTTATTATCCTTCCCTCTGCATGCCCCTGGAGATATTCTGAAATGAAGACTAGTAAATATAGTGCAAGCTAAAAAAGAAATACCTGTCATCACATTTTCACTAAAATTAGTCATTACATAAAAAATACAATGGAGACACTAACTGACAAAATAATTTAATGTAACAAGCTTTAAAGTGTCAAGGGATAATTCCTTTTAATGATTCTGTTTTCCGAGACATCGATCAGGAAAAGTGCATGGTCTTAATAATGGGTACTCTTATAAATTCCAGTCTTCATAACAATTAAAGGAGCATACTAAAGCTCATACAGAAACCTAAAGACAAAGGCTTAGGTTTTTTAGATTTCCTTGCAGATAGTTTTAGCTTCTGTATTGTAAGAAGTATACAAAATCTTTCAACAAGTATGAAAACATTTACACAATTAGAAGGCAATTAGACAAACGTTATGCACTTAAGTCCAAGAAGTCCACTAAGAAGCCCCAGATCATTGATCACCTAACTTTAGGGATGCCTCAGTTCATTCAGTGTGTTCTATTTGTTGCAGTTTTTCTTAGGTGCCTAGGTATAGATTCATACAAGTGAACTAGAATGCCTTACTCTGACCAGGTAGGCACTGAGCTCCTGTCAAAACTCCACTGATAGCCAGATAGAAGGAAGAATAGCACCAAAACATCACTTAGGCCTCCAGAAGGCCTAATATGTTTGGTATGTTTGAAGCACACCTAATGCACAATAAAAAAAAATGAGTTTAGTATGAAGCCCAATGTTCTTAGTTTGTTTCATTACAAAATGATGGAAGAAAAGTTTTTGCAAAATAGTGGGTAAAGCATTTCCCCAGGAAGGGGACATACTAAGCCCTCTCCAGCCTGAGGGATATGGAAACACATATCTACTACTTTTCAAGGGTGTGCTCTGACTACAAACCTACAGAATAGGGGAGCTCGGGCGCTATATCCCTTCTTCTGTAGAAATTATGCCACTGAGTAGCCAAGAATTCAAGAGAAAACCAAGCAAGACAGTGCCTGATTTGCCTGATGGTAAGAATCGACTGTAGGTGTAATCTTAACTCTGGAGACACTGAAAGACAATCACTGTTTGACCTTAATATTATTTAGGATATTTGCAGTTCTGCCTCTCCATGTGCACACAACTGCCTACCTGAGTAATGAGGCATCTATCTCCTGCCAAAAACCATGTCTATTTCCAGGAATATTTTGCTTTCAATTTCAGTGAAAGTCCACCTATATTTGGCCAAGTTATAATCCTTTAAATACTGTACAACTGTTCAGTTGAGATTTGGATTCAGTATACTTTGGAATTCTATTTTTTTTTCTTCCCCAGATCTCAGTGCTGTGTGGTTGTGTCTTTAGGTGTTAGAAGGCTTTTACTGCAACTATAAAGAAAGTTTCCCTTTTTACAGGGAAACTTGCCTACAGCCTTTTCAGTTTCAGTTGTGTGCTGTTGTGACTACCATACACCCTCTTTTAGGTCTGGGAGGGAGTGTGAATTAGTTTAACTGTCAAATTCTTTCCTTACCCTTTCCAGCATCACCTTCAGAGGAACCTTGGCTGGGATCCAGTATGTCTGAATTGCCTAACTGTCCACAAATGTCCCCTTTCTTCCTGCACCTCTGAACATCAGCAGACTGCAGGCTGCCACTCTCTACCAATCATTTTGAGTAATGTCTCTTTGGAATTATGTAATGCCACTGGCACTTTTGTTCTCTAATGCAAAGCATAAATTGCTATTATTAGGAAATGACGACAGTGTTTAGAAATCAACACAGATATGGTATCAGAATCCCTGAAGCTATGTCATTGTACATCATGACTGACCTGCCCAGAAGAAATGCATCCTTTCCTTGGCAAAGAAGTGTACTATGTTATATTAGATCAGGGCATCTGGCAGGTTAGAGGTCACATTGGACTAGTTTGAAATGATGAAAGTAAAATGCCAGGGGTGTCAAACTCACCTGGGACCCTGATCTAGATTTAAATTGCAAGGCTCTTCATGGGCTGGATTCAACCCGATATATGGAGGCAGCAGAGCTGCAGAGGGGTCTGGCACTGGTGAAGGGTCTAAAAGAACAGTGTCTAGAATAAGTGAAGACAACCAGCAGCAACAGCAGCATGGGGTCTAGAGGGCATGGTCCAGTTGTGGTGGGTGGGGCCTAAGGGCATCCAAAAGGCCCCCAAATTCTGCAGAAGGCCACACCCCAACATCTAGTGGTCTGACGGTTGTCCAGAAGGCCAGATGCTTACTGTCCCTGTAATATGCTTAGGAACCGCTAAAGACTTCTAAAGAACTGAGACAGTTGCCTTTAAAGGTGAAAGTGTTAGTGGACGTGCATTTTCTGCTTCACCTGCCGTGGTAAAATTAGGTATCTCCTTCCCCCGAAAATTGTGTGTGTGTGTGTGTGTGTGTGTGTGTGTGTATGTGCAGGTGTGCACACACACAAACACAATTATGCACACATATTTTACTATGCAACAGATAAAAACAAATTCAGTTTGCTATACAACAAAGTAGAAGGCAACCAATCAGTCCCCTTTAAATATTTAATATTTTAGTCATTTTTTTTACTTAAACACATTAAACAAAAAAGTAACAAAATTAGATACAGCACTTTTTTGAGGTAGGAAAATATTATCTACATTTTATAAGTAGAGAAACTGAGGCATGAACCTGAAATGGCTTGTCAAAGGCCACACAAAAATCTACAAGTGGCCATATGGCACCTTTGTTACTGGTGCAACTTGTAATACTTCCTTTTGGGAGTCACTCACAAATTCCACAATCACATGAATCAAGACAGAAAGGTCTGAGATAGCTGAGATACTCACCAGCAGAGGAATCTTGGTAAGAAGTGGCAATATACTTAATAATATTGAAGGTCAATAGTACAGCCAGGAATCAAATTATTAAAAAATATTTGAGTGAGCCCATGTGATTTTTCAAAGAGTGCTTGTTTCTTCCAAAAAGGAGACGTAATTCCAAAAAATTATGTAATTGCAAATAAGTACCATTTCTTCACATTGATTCAAACTATAGTGCCCTTTAGGAAGTAATTTATATATTAAACCCTACCTGAATGATAAATTTGGCCAAGTGATTCCAATGCCACTGTACAATGTTCATGTCAAGCACAACAATCATCTAACTTTAATACACATATGATTCACTTAATTCATGTGGTTAAAATAGATAGGCTATGCAAACAGAAAAGAGGTTTAATCAGATAATCATCTAAACTAGGCACATGAAAATCCCAAGGAGATGCGTAGGTTTTAATTCTCTCCCACCTCAGAAAATGCATGTAATCATGGTGTATAGGAAATCATCTCCTCCATCTGGAAATAACATCTCTGAACTCTCTCTCTTCTGTAGTTAGGCACATACACCATATTTTTTCTTACAAAATAGAGCCAGAGAAAGAAGTGACATCTTCCTTCCAATCATAATCTCTCTTTACAATAAAATGAATGGTAACAAGGATCTCTGACAAATGTATCCTCCTATCCATTTCTTATTATAGATTTGGCATTACAGAAGGGTGAAAAGAACCTATTGAATTATTCAATTGCTTGATTTCGTTTATTACTCTAAATTTAGTGTTAAAAAACTATCCAGATTCATACCAGAGTGATTTAAGATTCTTTTTTAATTGGAAATTTCCATTTGCTACATGAAATAGATGTCTTCTTTTTTTTCTGATTTATTGATGGATGCATTAAAATTATTGGAAGGATTACTATTGCTAAACATAAATAGCAGCTAACATATAAATAGCTTGGCCTTGATTCCAGTTTCATTCACTGGTGTAATACTATTCACTTAAGTTGAACAACTTTCAGTTTACCTGGTATGAATATAGACTCTCCATTTTGATGACTATTTTCTGGTTCATTTATTTTTCTGGTTGTTGATTATCCTAGTATATCTACATATGAACAGGAATTCCAAAAGACGTGCCCCGAAGTTTGGCTCCCAAACAAATGACCTGATTTTCAGAAGTTCTTCGTTATATATCTTTAAAACAATTGGCATCAAGTTATTTAATGGAGAACGTTGGTAATCTTCACCAGCATAGGGTTAAACACTTCTTGTCCATCCTTTATCATCAAGGAAGGGCCAGGAAGCAAAGCACAAGCTGTAGCATTGAACTCACTGAAAGGTTCTGAGTGACTGATGAAATGAGGCAGAGAATTTAAGATTGTTCACTTTTAAAAAGCACACAGAAAGTGCAAACTGCCTTCAGATAGTGACCTGAGTGAATCCTGATGCAGTTTCCGGTTGACTTCTGTGTTGTTGTTGTTTGTGTTTTTTGTTTATTTGTTTTGTTTTCACTTTTATATTGGCTTAAAGCTATTTGTACTGTATGAAAAAATGTTTTTATAACAATACAAATAGCTTGTTGCATTAGTTATCCAACTGTAAAATCAGAGTGAAAAATAGGCTAAGTAGTTTTTATCATAATGTAGCTAAATGAGGTACATCTTTTGAGGAGTGGGTGCATTGCTGACCTTGCCCATTACATCATAGTTTAATATGCTATTTTCTCACAGGCTCAAATATTTCACATAGTTTCGCAACTCAGAAAAGACACATACTTTGTTTTAGGGAGGCAGAATATAGAAAAGAGTTTTCCATATTCATGGCTGGATTCTGATTTCTTGGGATCCTGATTGTATGGATGAATACTGATCATCCCTGCTCAAGCAAAAAGCTAGTTTTATTTACTGCAAAGCTATTGCTCAGCCAGAAATTACTGCCAGCTCTGTACCATCTGTGAAAGGGATAACACAGTAGCTGTGACCCTGAAGGGCAAATTCCATATCCAGGGCTGGAGCATGGCGACAACGATCTAGTGGCTCCAATCTTCCCATCCATCATAGTACAGAAAAGAATCCTCACACATACATTTAAGACATGGACCCAAATTTTGGAGTTCTGATTTTTACGATAAGCTTATGTGTGGGAAAATAAAGAATATGTTTTACCTATGTTGCTGTAAAGCAACTATGCTTTTTTCAATTGTAAAGACAGACTAGAAATAAATTAAATCTTTCACATAGTCTGTTGCCTTGATTTTGTACATGACAAGACAATGCTTTTCTCAATAAATTATAGAAATTAGCAGCACAAATGCTTAAGAAAACCCAGAAAATTTCAATAAGACTTCCCTGTAACCTCTTTCAAAAAAAGACTTTTTCAGGGAAGCACATTTTATCCTAGACTTTTCTACATGGTTGGATCTCTTTCAGTGACAAAAGGCATTTATATATGTACTCCAGGAGGTGCAGGGAGGGGGGCACTTTAATTAGAGTGGCTCTGAGAACTGCTTTAATTAAAGCACCTGAAGTGTCATGTATATCAGCATCCCTTCACTGAAAAATGGTGGTGGGGCGCTTTAACTAAAGCTCATCAAATGAGCTTTATTTAAAGCACCCCACCACCACCATTTTTCAGCTCCAGAAGATGTTCTTGATTCATTGCTCCAGGAAACTCAAATATCAAGTCTGCACCCAAGTACTGTAATTACAGTGCATCGGAGCAGCCTTGATGCATGTGTATAGAGACCCAAATGGTCCTGTTATATGCTCTCCAGTTAATTTAGCAAGTTCCCAATTAAAACACAGAAATACTTCAGAAGGTAAATTCTAATCAATGTTATTGTGATAATATACCATTGCATATTTCATATTTGAGTGAGCTTGCATGATTGTAGCTTATTGTATTTCAAAAAACCCAAACACTATTTCATTTTCTTTATTTTGTTGCAGCCAAACAGAAACTTTATATACATACATTGTATGAAAAAAAGTTTAAAATCTTTGTTATAAATAACTTTCTTCCAAATATTTATTTTCTTTGAGACCCAGAATGAAAAGTTTTGTATGCATATCTATTATGACAGAGTTTTTATTTTTCCCTTTATATATATGATAGAAACAAAAGGTACTTTGGCTAGTACTTCCTTAACAGACCCATTAACTAAATAAGCCTCATGTGTTTCCAAGAGATGGGCACTGAAAGGAAAGGGCTGAAAGAATTCTGCCTTCCATAATGACCACCAGCATCAAAGGAAGAATTTCTGGACACAGCTCCTGAGATGTCTGGGGTTAGGAATCACTTGCTTTATCAGTTCAACAAGTGTAGAAAATGTCATTCTTCACCAACTGTGAAAAGTTTACTGGGAGCACTATCTATATTTTGAAAGGGATTTGTAATACTTAAAGTGATGCTAAGTGGTACTGGGAATATATTTGGGTACTTACACTATGTAGCAAAGGTAAAAGTGTAAACCAGTGGTTCTTAACCTTTTTAGATTTGAGATATCCCTCAATAGATTTAAGGAACACCTCAGGAAATACCTGCTTTTAATATTCTCTCTATTTTTTTTACTATAAAAAATAGCGCAACAAATCTTCTTTATGAAAATAATTCAGAAAGACCACAAGGTCAGTATGTTTTTAACACTATGGATTCTTATTTGAAAACTTTGGGCTTATCTTGTGGATAACATTTGCACACCTAACAGTGCTAACATTACATGTTATCTGTGGAATCTTTAAAAGTATCTCAAGGCACCCAAGGGTACCATGTCATCCTGGCTAAGAATCACTGATCTGAACAAATGACCTGAGACCAGTCCCTCTCCATCTCTCAACCACCTACTTGCATAGCTAGGCTTACTAAACATAGCCATGTTTAAATGCTACCATTATTAATCAGGCATCAACTCAAGAGTCTTTAAACAAGGATCTTATTCATAGCAATGTATGAGCTATCATAATAATGTCTGCAAGGTCTTTTCCCTCCCCACCTCCTTACATTAGCCTGTGCAGGACTGCAGACATTGGTGTTGCCTTGGCCTGTCTTGCCTTTGTGTTTAATGGCTAGTTAGGCCTATTGTAATCCTTAATGTGATTGCTGAAGTGTGTGGGGGGGGGAGGCAAGGGGCGGACGGTGACAAGTTGATAGATGTTGCTTCATTTCCACCTATCATTTTTCACTGCCTCCAGGACATGTTGCCTTTTGAAGTTACCTTGTTCTTTTTATCTCATAGTAGATTTGGCTAAATCTTAGTATTTAAGGCTACTCTTATGGTCCTTCACTATTCACAAACACCATTTAAATCATTTAATGAAACAGCCCAACACAGGTTAAACTCAGTCTCTGATTAATTCTGCTGAGAGCACTGTAATCAAATCAAGGATAAATTTAGGGACCTTAATTAAATTTAAACTAACTGAATGGAGTTTTTATCATAGAAAACCCCATGGGTTACTTTTTAAAATCTGAAAAGCGGGGGGCAGTGTTTATCAGAGAAAACCAGGATCCCTGTTGATAAGAGTATGCTCAACTCCATCCCACAACACCCAGTCAGAGATGATCTTAGAATCTCTTGAACCCCTGATGAGGTGAGGAAAGCCATCAAGCAGATGAAGAATAACAAGACATCTGGAGCTGGTGGACCCCTCACTGAAAACTTCATTCAGGGGTGTAGGAGGTCATAGCACAGCTCCATGCCCATATCTTAAAGATTTGGAATGATGAAGAATTCCCAGATGACCTCACAAATGCTATGATTTTGACAATCTTCAAGAAAGGAGATTAATCCAACAGTGAAAATGACAGAGGGATCATTTTCCTGTTCACCACTGGAAAGATCTTTGGGAGGACCCCCCTGAACAGTCTCCTTCTACTTCCTGAAGAGCTTCTCCTAGAACTGCAGTCTGGGTTTAGGTCATCAAGATGCACAACTGATCTTATCTTCACAACTCACCAGCTACAGCAGGAAAAATACCAGAAACAACATATATGCCTCTCTATGTGGTCTTCTTTGACCTCACAAAAGTTTTCAATCCTGTCAACTGAGAAGCACTGTGGAGGATGCTTCTAACGTATGGATATCCACTGAAATTCATCAAGCATTCTTTAATTGCTCATGGTGGCATGTGAATGGTGGTTCTCAGCAATGGATCCAGCACAGATCCCTTTGAAATTAAAACAGAAGCTAAGCAAGTTTGCATTATAGCTCCAACACTCTTCTCGATATTCCTTACCATGATGCTACATCTTTCCACCAACAAGCTACCAGGCAGAGTGGAGCTATACTAGTGAGTGTAAGGTAAAATGTTTAATCTCAGGTGACAACCAACCTAAAACCAAGACCACCCTGACCTCAATCATCAAGCTCCAGTATGCCAATTATGTTGTAGCTTTTGCTCATTTAGAAGCAGACCTTTAGGCAATCACCAACATCTTTACTGAGGCATACAAGAAAATGGGACTGATGCTTAACATTCAGAAGGTTAACTATGAGTGATCAGTCTCCAGCTCCAGTAATTCAGATTCCTGGTGAAACTCTGGAAAACACTGAGTATTCCCCATACCTCAGAAGCCATCACTCACAGAAGGCTGACATCAACAAAGAAATTCAAGATCACCTCAAATGTGCAAGTGCAGCCTTTGAACACCAAAGGAAATGGGTGTTCAAAGATCATGACATTAGATTCTAACCCAAGCTTATGTTTTTTTTCAAGCAGTCATGATCTTCACCTTACAGTAGGGAGTAGAGACATGGCCAAGGTACAGAAGATACCTCAATTCATTGGAGAAGTTTTATCAATGCTGCCTGTGGAAGATCCTTGAAATCCAGTGGGAAGATGTACACCCAACATTGGCATCCTCTCACAAGTAAACACCATAAGCATCAAGGCAGTGATCATCCAACATCGACTTTGCTGGGCCAGCCTCATCATCCAGATGTCTGACTCCAGACTCCCAAAACAAATGTTATTCTCCCAGTTCAGTCAAGGTGTACACTCAAGTGGCAGGCAGGGGGAATGGGGAGGGGAAACAGAGAAAGCACTTGAAGGACAACTTCAAGGCCAACTTGAAAAAATTCAACATCAGCAACAACTTGTGGGGGTCAGGACCACCCTAAGTGGAAGAAGAATCTGCTGCAATGATCTCAGTACTTTGGAACCTTACGATGACAACAAGAGATGGAAATTTGGATCAGCAGATACAGCATGTCACTGACCTGATCAAGAATCCATAGTCACCAACCCAGCACAGAAACACATGCCAGAGTTGCAGCATAGTCTGTGGATCCTGGATCAGCCTCATCACCCCTCTTCAGATCCAGAGATAAGAAAATCATGTCCTCAAATGTGAGGGATTGCCAAAGAAGGTCAGTTAGTGCCAGTTTGGGCTCTTTATCTCCTCTAGATTTCCAAAATTAATTATAACACTTCTATCTTTGCCTTCCTTACCCCTTCCCACCCACTTTCTCCACTCATTTGTGTTTTGTAAAAATACTCTTCTTAGTCATTTGTATAAATACCTAAATATATTTAAAGATTGCAACATTTTAAAAAAAGAGCACATATTCATATGGTGTGAACTTCTTTTACTTCATAATAGTGGAAAAGGTTTGAAAAGTCTGTGTACAGAAAATGAATTATTAGGTATACAGGAAAATTACTAAAGAAAAAAAATTCGTAAGAGTTGTTATCCCAGCTGAATCATAAGTTATTTGTCTTAAAGTGGTGCTATTGTAGTGACACTTTAATGCTGCATAAATATTCCTTCATTTTAGCAAGCTATTAGAATTACTGACATAATAATTCACTGTAATAAAACAAAGTTGTAATGTTTTAAATGGAATATCTTTATTATAATAATCAATATTGACTTTACTGCAGTACTTAAAATTTAGATTCATTTTCTACCTTGACATAAGACTACCTGTGACTGCTTTTATTTAGCTATTCTGTCTTGTTCCCAAAACAAATTATTTTTCTTCTCTTGGAAAAAATAAAGGAGTCTCATCACAGAAGGTGTTTCAGCACAGCCTTTGAGCATAAGCTACACATATGTAACTATCAATAGATGTTAAAAGACGCATGTAATCTCCATTCGGTTAGTACAGTGGAAAAGCATATGTGTCATGGCTGTCGAGGCTTGAAACAAATGGTTTAAATTGAGTAGTCTAGCTAAACAAACAGTTATATCTGTCAGAACAGTTGTGAGATCTTAGAATTTGGTTCACTGTTGATGCATGCTATAGACAATGTGACCTGGTCACATAGAATTGTGGGTGACATAAGAAGTTACATTACTCCCCTTTGTGACCTCCCCACATCACTGCAGCTGATGGGAAGGGGAAGGACATTTCTTTATGCTGTTAATCCTTCTTCTTTCCATATACTTGAGGAAAATGTTTGGAGAGATATGGAAAGTACCTATTCCATAACAGAGGGGATTCTATTTTAATTCCCCTTCTATTTCAGCTCCAGTTCCAAGCTGGTACTAATAAAGCACTAATGAAAGGGGTAATAAAAGCATTATTAATTACACAATTCCATCTTCTTCAGGAACAATGTAATCTCTGTGGGTTGAAATGCAAAAACTCAGTCTTGGTCAGTAGCCTAGAGATCTATGTAAGAAATTCAAGGCTTCCTGTATTACAGCATAGCTTAGCTTTTACTACAGGGAAAATCTTATCATTCCAAAGGAGTGTTAGCACTCATCAAGTAAGACACTACTCATCAAGATTAAGGGAGATGGAAATTGGAGCCTTAATTAAGCACAGGTTTCTGAAATTCAGCCTGTGCCAAGCTAACTTGATGGCCTTTCTGAACATAGGAATTAATTAGATGAACAAAGGCAACAAGCTGAAGATGAGTTATTTGATGCTTTAGGAAGTTTTTGACACACCATGGCACAGAAGTCCCGTAAAAGAAATCAAGGAAACTATCTCTATGCTTAGGTAAGAGGAATAAAATCAACATAAAAGATCCAGAATGAGGTCTATCATTTTTTATTAGGGATGGGGAAGTAGCTGGCAGGTTTGAAAAGAAAATGGTATTTAATTAGAAGCATTCATAAATTGCATACAACTTCCTCCTTCCCCTCACCCCCCCCAAATATTCCAAAAGAGATGCTACCGGATATTTAGATGACAAGATTAAACAAAAGTTAATTCAAAAGTTAGAGAATGAGACAAATAATAGTTACACGTGTAACTTAAATTTAGCCCCCTCCAATGTGTACAAGCATTATAATAGTCATTCATTACATAATTGTCTTTTTTTCCATTCACATGACCTCTCCATCATTTACTAACCAAAACAGACAGTGCTCACTGAATAAGCGGCTAATCATACATTTCATTCTGTGTGTGACACCTAGCCCTTTTTACTGCACACTTTTTAAACTCTAACCTGAATAAAGAATTATTAACTTCTTCAGGGACATTCATTACTGTGGTATGAGTACTTCCCAAACATCAAACTCAGCTTTACGATACTTTTTTGAGGTTACGGAAGATTAGCCCCACAGTAGAGTTCAAGACTGAGGTACAGAGGTAAAAAACAACATTACCTGCTACTCTTCACAGCCCAGGTTAAAATATATATATTTTCAAGGCATCCTGGATTTTATAGACCTTCCTATTTTCAAAGCACATCTCACATCATAATATTTCTTTCTCCTCTTTCTCTTCTCATGCCCTTGTCATAAATTAGATGGTGGGTTTTTTTCCCCCATAATCATCAGGGATCCTGCTTTTGTCTGATTAAAAAAAAAATCCCCAATTTTTGGGTTAGAAAAAGTAACCCAAAATCCACATTTTACCATGATTAAAATGAAACACCTCTCATATATATATATAGTGGTGATATAAGATAACCCCACAATATACAAACAAAAGCAGTTTAGCAAGAACCTTCTAAAAACCTAACTTCCTCTCTACCCTCCACAGCTCAGAGACAATGAAATGTGAGGTCATATTCAGGCTTTGTATAGAGTTTTACTTATTTGTACAACTACATGTGTTAAACATGTTTTTTTTTGTCATAAAAGCACTAAATAATAATCAGTGTAGTAGGATTTGTGTTTCTGGAAATAATAGTATAAAAATCCCTGTTGTATTGGTTTTGTTTTCATTAATGGTCTAGAGGACCTATAATGTTCAGTATAAAAATGAAATATTTTATTTTTCTCCTCATGACACTATTGCCATGTTAGCATTGACAAGGACTATAGTAGGCCTGTTCAACAAAAAGTCACAGTTATAGCCTGAGACCCTTTGGACCATACCATAGAAACATTTTTTAAAAAAGGTTGCATTGTGTCACAGAAATAATAAGGTCACGTTGATGAGGCAACTGAGAAAACTGGGCTTTTAAGACTAAGAATTCTTTCATGGCTACTAGAAATTATACCTATATACATGTATGAAATCATTTTAAAACTATCAACTGGATATTAAGAGTATCCATTAAAAATAGTGACAATATAAACTAAAGTTGCATATTGTGGATACTTTTTATGATATCAGGTATATTGTCCATATTACTTCCAAAGTTTAAGCTCAAAAATTAAATTTTCCTTCATCTATAGATGAATGCCTTGGCCTTTTTAAAATGTGCTTTTATTCTTCAATGTCCTCCAAGACATGCATGTACTTTTTTGTTTGTTTGCTTTTACTGTCATTCTTGATTATTCTATTTCTTACTTGTTAATAATATATGTGTACATTTATAAAATATCTTGCTGTATCCATGTGAAGTTACAATAACAAATCCTGTTTCTGCTTTAAAATGGAGAATCTTTTTTAAAATTGCCCTGGGGCTCTCAGACCTTTGATACAAGTCTTACTAGTAAGTTCATGCAGGATTATTTTAAACAAGCTATAGTAGTTCAGTCCCTATAAAATATGAGCCCAGGGGAGTTCAGCAAACAAAAATAAAACAGAAACAAAAAGAATGCCCCCCACACCTTACTCAAGTATACTGAATTCTGAGTTACCTACTTGCTGAGATATATTTCAATTGAACCATTTCACAAGCACCCTCAGGCAGTAGTGCTAGTAGGTCTACTTATAATAGGGAATCTTGAAACAGCGTAACTACAATATTATAGTTAGAATGATGCAAAAACCACAGTAGATCCACTGCAAAGGAAGGTTACTCCAGTACATGTTTGTATTATAACCAGGGATCCTGGTTTTCTCCGATTAAAAAAAAAAAAATCCCATTTTTCAGCTGAAAAATGTAACCCAAAATGTAACCCCAAAATCCACATTTTTCCATGATTAAAATGATATATATAACTTGATGATCTGTTGATTGATAGATGGATATAGATATAGGTATGTATCATATCCCTTACAATATAGGGGTAAAAGTGTCCATGTGCATGGAACTACATGCAGAGCTGGAAGCTAAATCAGCTAGGAGATTTTGTGCAGGGAGCATTTTCTGCAGTCAGTAAGAGGACAAATTACTTTTTGGTACAATGTTAAACTGCAGTAGCTGCTTGTCATGTTTACTGGAAAAGCACTCAGATGCCACTGACTTATGCATAATCAGATCTAGAATTTTGAAAAGGGAGGCGCAAATGATATCCTGCATCATCACCAGAGATCCTGGTTTTCCAGAATCCCCAATTTTTGGATTAAAAAAAGTGACCCCAAATCCACATTTTTCCACGATTAAAACAAAATACCACTAATATATATATTACTCTATTTATATATATATATTAGTGGTGTTTTGTTTTAATCATGGAAAAATGTGGATTTCGGGTTACTTTTTTAATCCAAAAATTGGGGATTTTTTTAAATCAGAGAAAACCAGGATTGCTGCTAATAAGATAGAGGCCTAGTGCCTATGGATGAATGTGCTCTGCGAGGGGAAGGAGGGAATGGGGACTTTAATTAGAGTGCTAGGAGAATCTTGGGTATCAGCATCTCCATGTTTCAAAATGACAGCTGGGCACTTTATGTAAAGCTAATCTAATGGGTTTTAGATAAAGTGTCTCTGCCACCACTTTGAAGCACAGGGACAGTGATACATTAAGCATGGGAGGCTACTGGAGCACGGTAATGGCCGTGCTCCAACAGACTCGATTAATCGAGTCTGCTCTGACATGCTGGAATCACAGCACATCAGAGCAGCCTCCCTGATAGCGTACAGGCACCCTATGACTCAGGTGAAGATCAAAGCAAAACCACATATATAATATGGTAAGCATTCCACCAAAGTTATATTAAGTTTAAAATGTTCAACAAGCTATGCAAAAACTGATCAAAATAATCACAAGATTTTGTTTCATTACTCCTTTAGTCACTATAATTAGATGTGCATGCCTTATAATTAAATGTACATGCCTTACTCCATTTTGTAAAACAAAATTTAGCCTTCTTAGCTAAATACAGAAAGACAAAACACCCTTGGCTGAATCATTTCTATCTTTGCGAGGAAAGTCTATACTGTGTAACTTGAACTGATAAACAAGTGAACACTTTTGTTTCTAGAAATTCAGGCCAGAAGCTTGGGTGCACTAGAACACACCTCCCTGATCTTCTGGAGCAGAGAGCTTGGGCCAAGGCTAGCCTTCCCTCTGGCAAGGGAAGTTTGTTGGGGAGGTGCAAAGCACCCTGTGATGCTGGGGAGGTGTAAGTTAACTTGAATCTGGAGGGATCTGGGACAAAAGTTCAATAAACTGATTTAATCTTAATCAGGTAAGTCTAATACTACATGCATCCAAGGTTTATCTTAAACTGTTTTAGGCCATTTTGAAAGTGGTTTCTGTGTACTGAACTTCTATTGTGTTATAGATTTGAATCCATTTCCAATCACTTATACCAGTTTATTCATACTTTCTTTCCCTAGCCCTTGAGCACCTTGACAGTGCCTGCAATACACCACTGTCAGTCATTTGCAGGGATATCCTGGCTTTCTTTGATTAAAAAAAAAAATTCCCCAATTTTGAAAGTAACCCCAAATTCTATCCCCCCTCCGTATGTGTGTGTGTGTGTGTGTGTGTGTGTGTGTGTGTGTGGTGTTTCATTTTGATTATGGAAAAATGTGGATTTAGGGTTACTTTTTTAACCAAAAATTGGGGATTTTTAAATCAGAGAAAACCAGGATCTCTGATGATGATCTACTCAACATTAATAGTTAATAATCAGGAAAGAGGTCTTAGAAATATTGTGGATGCATATCTGAAATCATCAGCCCAATATCCAGCACAAGTCAAGACAGTTAATATGTTAGAAATTATTAAGAAAGAAATTGAAAAAAAAAACCCAAAACTTAAAAACACAAAATGTCAACATGCTAGTGTATAAATTCATGTTACATCCACACCTTAAATAATGCATATAGTTCTAGTCCCCTACCTTAGAAATGATATAGTAGAACTAGAAAAAAAGAGAGTGACAAACATGAATACAGCTATGGAGAGGCTTACGTACAGGGAATAACTGAATAGGCTAGAACTTTTCAGCTTAGAAAATATGAGAGGTATTGGAATGATAGAGGTCCTTATTGTCAATAATGACTGGTATGGAGAAAGCAAATAGGGGTATTATCTTTCAACACTGGAACTAGGAGACCTGCAATTAAATTAATTAGGAAATGTAAGAAACAAAAGGAAATCCTTTTTCACTCAATGTGTGCTTAATTTGTGCAATTTACTGCCATGGAATATTGTGAAGCCTGATAATTTAACTGAGCTCAAAAGGGGACTGGACAAATTCAGGGAAGATAAGGCCATTAGTCAATGTAACCAAACTTTTAGGACTTAACTAAGCCTTTGAATTCTTGAAGTTGTAGAGGGGAGGGAATGAATTACATTTAATATTCCCTGCTTAAGTGCTTTCCCTTAGCATCCACTCTCTAGACACTGGGGTAGACAGACCAGTGTTTTGATGCAGAATAGTGCTGCCTGTGCTTTTAAGCATTTTTCATAAGGCTTTCATTCCAATTCTTTTATAAATATTGCCTCTCATCTCTGCTGTGAATCCTTTCCAGTTTCTCTGCATATTTCTTATATTGCGGTGACAAAAGCTGGACACAGTATTCCTGCTGAGGCTTAACCTGAATCAAGAAGAATGGTGCAGAGGTATAGCTGGGCAGCTGACAGTGGCTTTCTGGTGACCCTTTGAGACCACTCAATGTGCAAGGTCTAGCAGCTGCGGTCGTTGCACTGTGGTGGGAAGCAGGGAGAGAACCTAGATCCACTCATTTCACTGTCTGGCTTTTGCTGTTATTGTGCACTGAGATTCCCTGCTCAGCTCAGACACTCCAGGACATTATAGATAGGTATCCCCACCTGATCCTCAGCCCTGGCATATAGGTATCTGCCCATTTAGCATCACAGAGACAACAACAGCAGTTTAAACTTTATCACTGGGCTATTGCACAGCCTCTGCTACCATGTGGAAATGCCTCATGAGCCTCTGTTTCCAAGAGACAAGAGTAGAACTGGACCAGGAAATGGCTGGGACACTGGGGGATACTCTAATTTACTGCAGGTATTGGGGCAATTTCACCTGCATACAGCAGAGGCACAAGAGCATGTCTGAAAATTTCTTGCTGCTCCCTTGTTGAGAATCACTGCCCTAAATCCTTCTCAGTACAGCTGCTGTCAAGCTAACCATACCCTTGGCCCCATCTGTATGTAAACACTTGCTTTTTTTTCCTTTTATTCATAGCAATTACATTTGCCTTTCTTGCATTTCATTTTCCTATCAGTTCTCTAATTTATCAAAATTATATATCTCCTGAATTTTAATCCTGTCCTGAAAAGTGGACACTCCAAAGGGTTTTCAATCTCTCACAGTTGTGCTGTGTCAGCTAGTTTGATTAGTATACTTACTATTTCTGCATCAAAGTAATCAATAATAAAAAATGTTAAATTACAGGCATCCCAGAACAGATTCCTGTGGAACCCACTTGAGGCCTCCTGCCAGTCTGACATTGATACATTTAGAGTTAATTTTTGCTTGCAGCTAGGCAACCTATTATGAATTTTGTCTAACTCACATTTCTCGCTTACATATGGGATTGTCATGTAAGAGTGTATCCAAAGCCTTACTGAGGTTCAGACATATTCTGTCTACTGCAGTTCTGTTACCTGTCAAAAAGTTATTACCACATAAATGAAAGAAATCAAGATAGTTTGGCACAATTTGTTCTTAGCAAATCCGTTTTGGCTTCTAGTATCCACAACTTCTTCCTGTATATGTTTAAAACCCGACTGTTTTATAATTTGGTCCTAAGTACTGAAGTCAAGCCAAGTCCCTTTGGCAGTCTTTTTTAAAGCTGGATGGTCGAATAGCCCTTTTGCAGTCTTCCAAGACCTTCCCTGTCCTTCATGACTATGACACTATTCTTGCCAGCAGCTCTGAGATGTCTTCATCAACTTTCTTTTAGCAACTTTGGATGAATTTGGTCAGACCCTGCTGAGTCAAATTAACTCATATTAGACAAACATTTTGTATGTTCCTCTCTTACGATTTGCATCTCTTTCCTTTCCTTTTTTTACATCAGTTCCTATAGTCATCTGATCATATTGTTTTAAGATTGAAGCAAAATCTTCAGGCTAAGTACAGCCTGAAGCAACAAGGCTAAGTACAGTTATTCAAACAGTCTGAGCTGTAAGTGCTCTAAGTAAAGTGCTTTACTCAAACCACTCTAGATTAGGTTAGGATACAACTAAACACACATGTGCTGTTTGGTGGGGTGGGCTTGGAGCCTGCCTGAACAGGTTGTAGCCAGTGGTGTAGAGGTGCTCCCACACACCTCCCAGGGGGCTCTGGGAACAGCCATGCAGCTGCCCCCCCCCCCGAGTGGCCAGCAGGACTCCCCTTCCCCAGTCCTTTCCCACCCCTCCACCAGCCAGATGCTGTCAGTGCTGGTAGCTGGGGGCGGGG
>NW_017728906.1:120867496-120882845 GCF_001723895.1 Crocodylus porosus | reverse complement strand
ATGTTTTTCTTGTGGGGGGAGAAGGGGAGGAGAACGGGAATGGAGCCTCCCTGGCTTATGGACCCAGACAAGTCCCCAACCAAGACCCACATCCACAAGCTTGCGGGAGTGATCCATGTGGCAGAGAGGCTCTCTTCCCCTAGCTTCAGACAGAAGCCTGTGGAAATGGAGCCTCTCTGATGCATAGTCAGGTTGTATTGCTGGGAGAGATACCAGACTTCTTTCCCTGCAGTGCCCCCAGCCAGGCTGCCAGGAGAGAGACCCCAGATTCCTGCCTCCCAGTGCTCCCAGTCAGGCTGCAGTGTGCTGTAAGGCCAGGGTGGCTGTGGGGACAGAACCCCCTCCCCTTTCCCAACCCCTTATCCACCAGGCTGTGCTCAGGGGTGGGATCAGAGGCTGTCACTAATTTGGGTCAGGTACAACAGAGGGGATGGGGATGGCCCAGTGTTTGTACAGAGCACAGAAACTCTGCCTGCGGGTAGAGTGCAGCGCTGCACAGTGCCACCTGGGATGCAATGATTATGCTTTAAGTTAATCCTTGACGGGATCTTGCACAGACATACAGTTGATAAAGCACTGTAACAGAAAGCACTTTAATGTAATACCTCATCCATTGGTGGTTAGCTGAGAGCATGAGCCACCATTTTTAAAGTGCTCTAAGAGCTGTGAATGTCTGTTTAGTTATGTTTTAGAGCACTTTCTGCCCACTTAAGATGAGAGATGTATAACGTCTGTACCTATTCTGTACCAAATGGCTGACTTTTTTGCATCGCATATTAATATTTCACTTACTGTTGAGCAGTGGTTTGACAATTTATCAGTCACTTCATATAAACACCATCTTCTCATGTTCCTGAAGAAATGCATGGTACATATATGGCAAAGACCATAAAAAGTGTTCCATTACTAGACACATTTATGTCCTTGTCTTATAGAAAAAATCTTCTTAGGAACTCTATTTGCTTTTTAAGAATATCTATTCAGGGGGGAAAAAAATTCCTTGCTCTCTCTTGAGCAAAACTCCCAGGGGAACGATGTTTGTTGCTTCACTTCTATTTGAGAAAACAGTAATAGAAAAGGTGAACACAACCCTGCAGTTTGGTTCTGTTTTCTTAGACTAAAGTAGATATAATAATCAATGATCCTCTTCTTTCTTCAGCAGTCTCTCACAGTTGAGGATGTTTGTCTTCCATGACTGTCTTACCTGTATATCTGAAGATGTCTGATGAGGCCTATCTGGGATCAACAGACTCTACTGAAACTCAGACATGTGTTTCTGTGTGGGATGGGTAGGGATGGATTATTGGTTTGATCTGGGACACACTGCTTCTGCCACACCCAATTTTCCATTTTCTCTTGTTGTCATGAGGTTTCAGAGTACTGAGATACCTACAGCAGGCTCTTCTTCTATTTGGGGTGGTCCTGGGCAATAGTCTCCTATGAGTTGACATTGATGTTGGATTTTTTTAAGCTCAAGGACATCCCTGAAGTGCTTTCTCGACCTTCCTCCTGAGCATACACCTTGGTTGCAGTGGGAGAATAACATTTGCTTCAAGAGCCTAGAGTCATATATCCAGAAGACACGGCTGGCTCAACAAAGTTCATGCCAGATGATCATCACCTCAGTACTCATGGTGTTTGCTTTCAGGACATTAGTGTTGGTGTGTCTATCTTCCCACTGGATTCAAAAGATCTTGCACAGGCAGCATTGATGGTACATACCCAAAAACAGTAGAAGTCTCCTGTACATTGTCCATGTCTCAGCTCTGTACAGCAAGGTGGGGATCATGACTGCTTGATAAACCATAAGCTCGGTTTCGGATCTGATGTCACAGTCTTCAAACACTCAAATGCAGCCTTTCCTCAGGCATCCAGAGACTGCATTTGTACATTTGAGGTGGCATTGGATTTCCTCACTGATGCCAGCCATCTGTGAGAGACAGTTTCCAAGGTACAGAAAATGCTCAATGTTCTCCAGAATCTCCCAGGCATCAGGATTATTAGAGTTCAGGACTGTTCATTAGGAGCTTCTTGGAGGAGGACCTTAGTCTTCTCAATGTTAAGTGTTTCATTTTCTCGTATTTCTCAGTAAAGACATTGACAATTGCCTGATAGTCTGCTTCTGAGTGAGCACATACTACAGCCGCATCGGAATACTGGAGCTCGGTGATTTAGGTTGGGGTGGTTTGGTTTTGACTTGGAGTTAGCTGAGGCTAAACAGTTTACCATACATTTAGTAGTTTAGCTCCACTCTGGCTGGAAGCTTGCTGGTAGTAATATAGCATCATGATAAGGAATATTGAGAAGAGTGTTAGAGCGATGACACAGCCTTGTTTAATTCTTATTTTAACCTTGAAGGGATCTGTGATAGATCCATTACTGAGAACCACCATCATGGAGCTGGCAGAGAATGGTGACAAATTTTAGTAGTCTTTGAACTTCAGAAGGATCAATCCTTCACAATGCTTCTTGGCTTACAGACTTGAAAGCTTTCATGAGGTAAAAGAAAACCATGTAGAGAGGTTTATATTGTTCATTGCAGCTGGTGAACTGTGAAGATAATATCAGTTGTGCTTCTTGATACCTTAAACCTACACTGAGATTTCAGGAGGAGTTCTTCAGCAAGTGAAAGGAGATGGTTCAGGAGAGTTCTAGCTGTGACTTTTCCTGTGGTGAATAGCAAAGCAATCCCTCTCAAAGTTTGATCTTCTGTTGGCATTGCTTCTCCTGCAGCTGTCATTTAAGAGCCAGTTTGAGAGACATAACCAAGTGGATGAGTTGGTGATGCAGGGATTCTGGCTTTTTCTGAAAGAAAACTCTCTCTAATTTTCAGATTTAAAATAAGTAACCCCAAATCCACCTTTTTTCCATGATTAAAAGGAAACACCACTAACATATATATTTAATCATGGAAAAGCTGTGTAGAGGTCAAGTTAGTGTTGTAAGCCCTAGATCAGGGGCAGGCAAAATACGGCCCACAGGCTGAATCTGGCCCACCAGATGATTTCATCCAGCATGTGGACAGCCACCCAGCAATTAATTGTATCTGGTCTAGCCCACTGAAGCCCCTGCTTAGCTTGGCATAGGGCCAAGCTCCACCCACTCCCACCAGGGCAGCACACTATATGCCTACCCTCTCTCACAGAAGGTCATCAGCTCTTTCCCTTCCCAGACCAGCACATAGCTTCCAGGGCTGTTGCTGCCACTGCTGAAGCCACTTGGGGAACTGCTCAACTCCCCTGGCCTCCAGCAGGTCCTTCTCCTATCACTGCCATAGCACTTTGGTCAGCAGGTAGGGAAGCGGTGGCAGGTGGGGGAAGCATCCAGCCAGGGCTGGTGGGAGTGCAAAGTGCAGGGACGGGGGTGACAGGAGCACACAAAATGGAGCCTGGAGTGTGGGGCCCACACTCAATGAGGTAGAAGGAGCACAGAACTTGGTTGGCAGGAGTGTGGGGTCCAGAGCAGCCTGGTTCCATTGCACAGGGCTCCCCACAGCTCACATGCAGCTCCCAGGAGTTGTGTTCCATGTGGAGGAGCCCTACATGATGAAGCTGGGGGCCTTTCCCATTCCCTGCCATCACATGCAAGTCCCAGGCCTCCAGGAGTGGTGGGGAGACCTGTGTGATGGAGCCAGATGGGCTTAGCCCTTCTCTCTGCTTCCCAGAGAGCACAAGAGCTGCAAGAGCTGCATGTTATGGGAAGGAGTGAGGCCAGGCTTCTGGTTCCATTACATGGGGCTCCTCCTTGGCAGAATGCAGCTCTGGCCAAGTTCTGGGAGCTGCATATGAGCCACAGGAAACTGCACTCAGTGGAACTGGGTTGGCCTGGCTCCACTTCCTGCTGCCATGTGAAGCTCCTGGGACTCCAGTAGAGCTGTGTCCTGAGGGGCTCTTCCTGCATGGGCACACTCCCCCACACATCCCCACACCATATACAAAAGTAAGACTTTATTTTGAGCTATTATGTGGTTGTTTCTATATACACTAGGCAAACACACATACATCAGACCAAAAATAGCTTTTAAAATCAAATTAAAACATGTTATGTTGATTTTTAGTACATGACTTGTTTTTTTTCCAGCTCCAAGATGGCAACCCCTTGCTCCCCCCCACACTTCCAAGAGGAGGATGGTCAGGGGTAAAGGGGGGGAATTCTGGTGGCAAAGGTCAGGGGTTAGGGGTGGGACATCTTGTCTCAAGATAGCAACCAGGAGCAGGGCACCTGTCAAGGGGTGAGGCTTCTCTTGCGGCCCTTGACAACTCACCAAAACTTATTAAGCGGCCCTCCAGCTGAAATAATTGTCCATCCCTGCCCTAGATCATTATTGTTTACTGAAATTGATGTGAATAATGTAGATATACTTAACATGCATTCTAAATTGTTAATAAAGTTTTTTTTGGCTTATATAGTACTAGGGGAGTACAAAGAAGTAGGTAGCACACTGTATACTAAAGAGATTGTCTTTGCTGTTAGACAATAGGTTTACATAGGTTTTGATAGTATTATTCTGGAGGTTAACTTACACAAAGTTTCACTTTTTCTTTATTGATGAGAGTTGTAGCTTTGTTATTTAATTACAACTGCCAATCAAACCCTTTCAGCAAAATCTTTGTAACCATGCAGTCATGAATTACCTATTTTAGCAAACAACTTATTTATTTTAATTTCCAAGGTAATTGTAGTCTTCTGCAGATAATTGAGACAATGGGAATAAAGAATATAGTTCAGTTTCATAACAAAATGGAGGCTGTTATGTTTGACTTTCTCTTTAAATAGATACATGTTCTAATGACTGAAACGAGAAAAGTTGTAATTCGGGGTGCAGGAAGAATGTGAGAAAGAATGCAAGCAAGAAAGCAAATGAGAGGTGGGTTAAAAACAAAAAGATTAAAGTATGAAAATACATGACCCCAGAGGCTCAGAATGAAACACCTGTGGGAACAAAAACATTCATGTCACTGAAAGGCTAAAGAACAGCTAGAACATATAATAAAAAAATGACTTCTATACCATGCCCCATATTTTCTACCTAAACAGGCTACAGTTATTTCAGCAGGCCAAGAAAGCTGAATCTATGATCTTCAACTGGCATTGCTTAGAAGCATGGTATTGCTTATAAACAGGGGTCCTAGTTTTCTCTGATTTAAAAAATCCCCAATTTTTGGATATAAAAGTAACTCAAAATCCACATTTTCCCATGATTACAACAAAACACCACTATTCTAATATAATAAAGGGCTTAGTCTGTCTGTCTGTCTGTCTGTCTGCCTGCCCATAATGCTTTGGATCAAGTGTGCAAGCTCCCCTGAGAGGGCTGGCAGAAATTGGCTGGGTGGGCTCTGCCTTCTCGGGCAGGGATTCGAAGGTGGAGAGAGCAGTTAGAGTTTAATATTTACTTGCCCCTGCATGCCTGTCAAAGCTGATAGGAGCCAGGGGCAGTAGAACCCAGGGGGAGTCCTTAGCATGACTGAGCAGCCCACCCCCACCCACCCCCAGCCATTCGCTGCTTCCTGCCCCCACCCTGATCTGGCACCATGTGGCTCCTGGCTGCATCACTGGATTGGCAGGCATGGAGCCCCACTGATGTGTGTGTGTGTGTGTGTGTGTGTGTCTGCAGGGGCAGAATTTGTGGGTGTTTGTGTGTGTGCAGGCTGGGGCAGAATGTGTGGGTGTGTGCACATGCAGGCAGGGGCAGAGTGTTGGTGTGTGTATGTGTGTTTGTGTGTAGGGGCAAAGTGTGGGTGTATGTGCAGTCGGGCAGAGTGTGGTGGTGTAGGTGTATGTGTGTGCAGACAGGTCAGGGGCAGTGTGTATGTTTGTGTTCAGGCAGGGGCAGAGTATGTGTGTATATGTGGGGCGTGTCAGTAGGCAGGGGCAGAGTATGGTGGGGGTGTAGGCAGGGACAGAGTGTGTGTGTGTGTGTGTGTATGTGCAAGCAGAGGCAGTGTGTGTGCATGTAAGCAGGGACAGAGTGTGTTGGGGTGTTTTCATGGGGTGAGTGCCACATGCACACCCCATCATACACCTGTACCCACATCCCCCTTGCACTGCCATACACCCAGACCCCAACACCCACACCCCTTCACACAGTCCCCCACAAACCCCACATCCCACTTATCCACACACACACTCACATGCTTCCTCACCCCCCATACTCACACACCCACAACACCCACAAACCTATACCCCCCCCCACACACAATATACAGGAGTTACGCTTCATTTTAAGCTATTGTGCAATCACCTCTGCGTACACTACACAAACACATGTAAATCTGGACAAAAATATATATTTTGAGTCAAATTAAAGAATTCTGTAGATGTTTCCTTTTTAGAATATGATTTGGTATTTTTCTGGTTCCAAAATGGTAAAACCCCTTGCTGAAAGGACTACTTCTGGGGGCAAGGGGAGGGACTTCTGGTGGCAAAGGTCAGGGGGCAGGACTTCACAAGAAGACAACCGGTGGTGGGGCACCTGCCAAGAGGCAGGGCTAGCCATGTGGCCCTCAACAGCTTGCCAAAACTTGGTAAGTGGCCCTGCACCCAAAATAATTGCCCACCCCAGGTTTACATGGCTGGCCCTGAAGAGTGAACACCCCCTGGAACACTGTCATTCATGATGGGCAATTAGCTATAGGGTGTGGGGGGGTGGGGTGTATATTAGTGGTGTTTAATTTTAATCATGGAAAAATGTAGGTTTTGGGTTACTTCTTTATATCCAAAAATTGGGATTTTTTTTTTTTATTAGAGAAAACCAGGATCTCCGGTTATGAAGACTGCAGAAAGGTAATACTTATTTTTTCATTTAAGTGTGCTTCAGGGTCTAAACCTAACAAACTTATGGAGAAATTTTTTGTTTGTTTTGTGAAGTTAATGCATGAATCAGTCCAAAACACACAGAATGCATCCAGACCATGCCATGGCAAGAAATGTGAAACCTGCCAGCACCCCCACAATTACTACACCCCACAACAGAGCCATCAGCATTCCTGGATCTCATACCTGCACCTCCAGAATTGTAATATATCTCATCCAATGCAACAAATGCCCTGATGGAAAATAAATAGGAGAGACCAAACAACAACTGTGCACCTGAATGAATGAAGACTATCAAAGACAAGAACACCCAAATACCTGTGGGGCACATTTCTCACAAGAAAACCACTCTCTGTCCAATCTCTCAGTTCTAAACCTCAAAGGGAATTTACAAAACACCTTTCACAGATGAACTATGAACTTTGCATCATCAACCTCCTGGATACAAAAAATCATGGACTAAATATATACAAAAAAAATAGAACTCTTGGTTCCAAAATGATACCTTTTATTAGACCCCTGGACTAAATATAGGCATTTGATTTATGACAAATTATAACCTGCCTGACACCTGACTCCCTAGGTATCTCTCCACTATTTACCAGCTACATTCATTTCCCTCCCCTCACCCCAGCCTCTCACCTACTGACTCCTCAGTTTACATCTTCACTGACTGCCTTTCTTGCATGCATGCCAGCCTCTGGCTTCTCTAGTATTCATTCCATCCAGGAAGAGCACACACCAACTGCAGAAACTTCCACAGCCTGACAAAGGGTATTTATACCTGAAAGCTCGCTAAGAAGATTTTTTTCCCCAAATATTTGAGTTGGTCTAATAAAAGATACCAGATTTACCCAAATAACATTGTCTGCCTTTGTCCCTAGACCAACACGGCTACAGCCTACACCCCTGTTTCCATTTTAAAGACATTCAGAGAAAAAAAAAGGAATTTTAATAATAATGAAAACTTGAAACATACTTGATTTAAAGACAGAGAATATCAGTACTATGTACACATATAGCTCCGTACAGTAAGAGGGTATATACTCTGAGATGGCAAAGGAATTGGCACTGTACTCAACAAAATCATATTTACAAATCATGGAGAAATAGGAATATAACAAATAGACTGAATAATCTAAATACAATATGGCCATGTGATGGGGACAATTATGGTTTCTTTTCTTTTTTCTTTTTTTTTTTCCTTTTTTCTTTGTTCTTACATGGCGGAAGTAGAATTATTTTCTACTGGTATAGATTTTCTAAAAAAAATAAAATAGCGATATATTATAATGAAGTTGTTGTCTTGAAGCAAGATTTTCAACATATGTCTGTTATGTAATAGTAGTTTTAAATGTCTGCCTGATTCTTCCTGGGATATTGTTTCCAATTCTGGGCTCCTCATTTCCAGATAAAGACATTACATAGTGGGAGTTTGAAAAATAGCAATAAGCTGAAATGACAGAAGCAAATGCTGTAGAAAGAAAATGGGTTATAAAAGCAAGCTATACATAATTTGACTAAGTGATGATTAACGTTCAGTTTGACAGTTTACAAGTACTAGCAAGCTGTAAACAGAGAAGATGACAAATAATTATTCTTATTACTTTTGCTTACTTCAGTTCAAGCAAAGCTTAACTTTACTTGTAGATGTTTTCCTGTATTTTATTCTTATATATTTGGGTTGTGCACAGCACTCTTTATTTAATCACTAGTAAGGTACTTTACTTAATGTCGTACAAGCTAGAGTAACTGGGAGCAAGAAGTAAACTAAAAACTGAGAAAATATATCCAGAATATTATGAAAAAAATATTACTTACTGCAATGTTTTCTATGATAGGCTATGATGTAAGCTGCAAGGGAAGAAAGTGACATCAACCCATTACTCTGATCAAGGTACTTATGTTTATATTACATTCATAGCCCATTTATACCCCTATCTACAAAAGGACTTGGGAACAGATCTAACTATTTCCTGTAGGAACCTCCACATAAGGACTGCAGAGGCAAACCCCAAAACATGTATCATACCCTAGGATAGGGAAATGGTTTGACAGGGTTCCTCATCTAGGGTCTGAATGCAAAGATGATCAAGAGTTAACCCCCTTAAAAGTATGCTACACATGACCATGCCAAAAGTCATCCAACAGGACATTTTAAGTACAAAATGTGTCTTATTTCCCATTCCTGAATACTAAGTACCTCCATGACCTTAGAATCTGAGTTCCCAGAGGGGAAGCATTTAATTCAAACCAACAGTATTCAGTTAAGTACAAAGAACAAAACCCTACATCCACTTTGAAACAAGAAAAGAAAAGAGTACCTGGATAGAGATGCTTAGTCTGTACAGAGCTAAAATCCAGCTGCAGGTACTCAGCAGTTAATAATCTGCTTGGCTGGAAGGTTGGGAGCCAGATGCAATTGAGGGTAATGCTACAGAGAGAGTTAAGAAGTCTAGAAGCAGAGGGCAAGAGATGGAAAAGTGGAGGATGGTATGATGGTAGAAAAGCACAGCCTGAGTTGTTTCTCTCTAAATCTGAAAAAGAGCACAGGTTTGGTTTTGCTTGCTATTTTCATATTTGCTATTTTGCTGTTCATTTTGTTTGCCTTGTTTACTGTGGGGACAAGCTTGTCCTATGTAAAATAAAATGACTGGAAACCTGAAGTCAGACTCAACTGACCTTGTTGAAGAAGCTGGGTGAGTGACCAGCTTACAGTATTCCCCTATTTGTCTAGGAAGTGAGCAGTTCAAGTTGCAGATCATCTTTAGCTTGAAGTGACTCAAACCCTAATCTCCCAGCTGCCCAAAGACTGACGTAACCATTAACATGGGTTCAGAAGCTTAAATCAAGGTTCATAGGGAACTTTTCAGATCAAAATGGAAGCTAAAGATTCTAGGTTTTGAAGAGGCTTTTTGTCAGCCCCTGGAGCAGGATTGATCTGGATTTCTTTGTGTCTTAGGAAACTACATCAATAATTAGGATCTGGTTCTCAGGCTCTTCAATCTAAAACTGTGATCTGCAGAAGCCCTATTCAGCCAGTGCTGGAAGATGCACATATTAATTTTCAAATAATTTTCTATCATTAAACTCCTTGAGTGGCTAAAATTTTGCTTCTGCCTCAATCTTGTGAGTATTGAGCATATCAGCTCCAGCCTTATGGCTAAGCCTGTTGGGATAAATGAACTAGACACTTTTAATGAACATGCACTGGGGCAGAGAAGAGAGCACGAATGAACATGACTCTCCAGTTAAATGGCGCATTTTGTAAGTGACTTTTGTTAAATTAATTATAGGCAGTATGACAAAAAATATCCCCTTGAGGCATATCCATGTGTTTTCATAACACTCATACTGTTGTATATTACTACTCAACATTAACATATTTAAGTATTATAAATTAGCAGAATGGGTTCTCACAGAGATATTTTGGCTTTGTTTCAGAAAGAATGTATGAATCAGATCTCATAAAACTGCAAAGAGTGTTCTCCTAGGAAACTGCTCTGATTGTATTAAATTTTATTTGGTTCTTGTAATTTCACCTGAAGAAAAAGACATGAAGGGCTACAATTACATACAAAAAGTAAAGCATTCTAGCCAACAGCCATTACAGCGTTCTCAGAATTATTCTTTAACTGTCAAATAATATAGAGTGTAGTGAAAAAGTCTATCAATATTGTGATTTATCAATACTCCCAAAATAAAACCTGCTGTCTTAAGAGTTAACTCATATCCAGCCTCTCATTAGGGGAGATTGGGATAAAAGCTTTGGGTTAAAACACTCTCTTTTATCTAATTTGGCAATGCAATGGCTTCTAAAGTTCTGTATTTTGCAGAATAGTTGCACAAAAAGTCTTTACATTGCAACACAAAAAATGTGTTTAGGATGCTGAGTGTCATACACTTGTGGAGATTTTCAGTAGGTCCCATCCATTTATTCATAGCTGTAGTCAGGCTGTCAGGTCTCGGTAAAATGCTGCTTTGTGAAAGCTAAGGTTCTAGGTCAAGGCTGAAGGCTTGAGAGAAAACAGCATATTCATGACTGGTAGCTCTGTGCTCACTGTCTTGTAAGCATTCTCAGTTTTTTTCATGGGAGATTACTTCTCTAGAGACCCACTGTTGTGATTCAGTGATAGAATAATTATCCCCCATGCAGGAGACTCAGATTGAATTCCTGGACATGTATATAACTACAGCCATTGAGGCAGTGAACTTCCAGACTTAGTCTGGCCTTTGGATTCTGTCTCAATGGTCCAAAGGGAGGATGGAAGATCTGGGTAGCTTCCACTCTTCCATACTCCTGCCAAAGTGTATGCATCAACAGTCCTAGTGACCTCTCATGCATACATGATAAGGAAGGATTAAATGGTTGCCTACTACTGTTATGAGACTGCAAGCTCTACAAATATCACATTTTTCCCCAAAATTACACCTTTCAATTCATTTCTGAATCAAAATGCATGGCTCTCAAAAGTCCAATTTAAGACATAAAGTACTTTTCAAATTTACTGCAAAACAATTAAAATAACTCCTACTGTCCTGGCTGCCTTCTGTGTTTTTTTTTATTATTATTATTATTATTTCCTTCAGTATTTCCACCTACTTTCAGGAATAATTCAGATTCTAACCACTTGTGGTACCATGTCCATTTCTGGGTTTAGCAGAGGAGTTGTAGTAAATTAAAAAAATAAAAATAAAATAAAAGGAACCTATTCTAACATACAACAGCCTGAAGCACCCACTTCTAATCAATTACCCACTACCAGTTCTACACTTACTTTCATAAAAATTCTTAAAGAGCCAGTATCTTTACAACTTCCACTGTTTAAAGCTGTATATTAGAAGAAAACTCAGGCTTCTGTGAAGCTTTATTCTGGCACCTCAGCCTAGACAGCATGGGAATTCAGACATAATCTTTGTGTTAAGTAAGTAGCTATTAAGTATCTCTAAGCAACTTACCGCTCAATGTCTGAAGTAAAGTTCATAGTGATCTAACTCTTCCTTTAGGATATTGAGGGAGTGTCTACCTGAGATGCTTACTGCACATTAGTCTACTAACACTGTGCAGTAACATGATGGTTAAAAACCATGCTAACAGCCTACTGTGCAGTGATATTAGCAGAGATCCTGGTTTTCTCTGATAAAAAAATCCCAAGTTCTCACCTATAAAAAAACCCTTGAAATACACATTTTTCCATGATTAAAATGAAGCATCACTAATATATATTAGTCATGATTTTAATCATGGAAATGTGGAATAGCAGTTTTTAAACATCATGCTACTGCAGTGTTGTTAGGCTAATGTGCAGTAAGCATCTCATGTAGACACATCTTCTATATCCTATCGGAAAAGTTAGATCACTACAAATGTTGATACAGACTTTGAGTGGCAAGTTGGTTAGAGCTATATATAGTGGGGTCTAATTTTAATCATTGAAAAATGTGGCACTCGAGGGCCAAGAGCCAGAAGAGGAAAGGAGGGAGTTGGGCACACGTGTGTTCTTGCACACACGTGTGCTCCCTTACTTGACCAGTGACAGAGGTGGAGGCGGATGCAGTGGCAGAGGCAGCAGTGGGGGCAGCAGATAAGAGACAGGGCCCTGGATAGTCCTGGGAATCGGGGGGCAGTGAATGCGCCTTCAGGAGACCTTAAATGCCTTAAATGCCTCTACACCAATGCTTGTAGTATGGGGAACAAGCAAGAGGAACTTGCCCTCCTGCTAGCTAACACAAACCCAGACATAGTGGGGCTCACTGAAACTTGGTGGTGTCCAACGCACGACTGGGTGGTGAACATCAAGTGCTATAGGCTGTACAAGAGGGATAGAACAGGGAGGAAAGGTGTGGAGGGCGGCACTCTATATCAAAGAGCAACACACATCCTCAACAAACAACACTGTGTCAGAGGAGTGGCAGATTGAAGTGCTCTGGGTCAGAATACAAGGGTGTTGGGGGGAAAGGGACTTAACAGTGGGTGTCTACTACAGGCTACCCAACCAGAGAGAAAAGCTAGACCAGGAATTCTCAGGTCACCTTGAGGAGGCAGTTAAGTCAAAGGATGTGGTGATCATGGGTGAACTAAACTATGCAGACATCTGCTGGGAAGAGTAGTCAGCCAGGTCTGACCACTCACTTAGGTTCCTAGATGAGCTACAGGACCTCCATCTAACCCAGGAGGTGCACAGTCCCACTAGGGGAAATGCTTTGTTAGACCTGGTTCTGGCCACAGACCTGGTGAGGGGACTGCCAGTGCTCGACCACCTGGGCAATAGTAATCATCGCCTACTGGAATTCACTATCCAGTGCAGGGTGTCAAAAACCTGCAGCAAGGCATGGAATTCACTATCCAGTGCAGGGTGTCAAAAACCTGCAGCAAGGCAGCAGCCCTAGACTTCAGGAGGGCAGATTTCAATGAGGTAAGGAGTCTATTTGAAGAGGCTCTCAGGTCCCGGAGGGGATGGGAGTTGGGAGTCCAAGAAGAGTGGTCATTCCTTAAGGAGACAATCCTCCAAGCCCAAAGGGTGACAATCCCAATGCGGATCAAAGGGGGCAAGAGTGCTCAAAAGCTCTTATGGCTCACCAAAAGTATCCAGGAGCTTCTCAAATATAAAAAGGAGGTGTACACCCAATGGCAGGGAGGGGCCATCACCAGAGATTATACCTCTTTGGCTTGAGATTGTAGGTGGGCTGTTAGGAAGGCTAAGGTGTAGATGGAACTGGGACTAGCACCCCAGATCAAGAATAACAGGAATTCCTCTTTTAAGTAAGAAGGTACTGGGTAACATGGGGTTGCTGCAGGACAAACTGGAGGAAATCTGGTGATCACACCAGATGACAGAGCTAATCTCTTTAACAATTTCTTTGCCTCCATTTTTCTGAGCAAGGACCTGGTCATCCCTCCTCACCAGGATCCCTGACAGTCCCAGGGGAGACACAGTCAGGCCCAGGGTCAGTGAAGATCTAGTCATGGAACTTCTGGTGGGACTACACATGTTCAGATCAGCAGGTCCTGATGATCTCCACCCCAGAGTGCTGAAGGAATTAGCAGAAGTCATTGTGGGATACCTCACACAGTTTTAGGAGCATTCATGGTGCTCTGGTGAGGTGCCAGATGACTGGAAAAGGACCAATGTCCCTATTTTCAAAAAAGGGAGGAAGGAGGACCCAGGAAACTATAGGCCCATTAGTCTTACCTTGGTCCTGGGGAAGCTGTTTGAGAAAACTATCCAGGAACACATCTGTGAGGGACCAGCAGGGGAGATTATGCTTAGGAGCAAACAATATGGGTTGATTAGAGCAGGTCCTGTCAAACCAACCTGGTGGCCTTCTACAGCCAGGTCACAAAAGCCTTTGACACAGGTGTCGCAGCGGACATAGTCTTTCTGGATTTTAGGAAGGCCTTTGACACTGTCTCTCACTCCATTCTCATTAAAAAAATTAGGCAACTGTGGTGTCAATACCTACACAGTCAGGTGGGTTGCTAATTGGCTGTAGGGCCACACCCATACAGTGGTGGTACACGGGTCATTTTTGACCTGGAAGGATGAGGGCAGTGGGGTTCCCCAGGGCTCGGTCCTCAGGCCCACACTGTTCAACATCTTCATCAGAGACTTGGATGAGGGGTGAAAAGCACCTTGTTCAAATTCGCAGATGAAATTAAGATGTGGGAAGAAGTGGACACACTAATGGAGAGGGAAAGACTGCAGTCAGAACTAGACAGGTTACAGGGGTAGGCAGATGAGAACAGGATGGGTTTCAAAACTGACAAGTGCAAGGAATTGCACCTGGGGAGGAAGAACCAGCAGCATACCTACCAGCATTCCCTTCTCATTAGCACAGAGGCAGAAAAGGATCTTGGAGTCATTATTGACTCCAAGATGAATATAAGCTGGCAATGTGGGGATGCGGTCAGGAAGGCTAACCGTACCTTGTCATGCATCCATAGATGCATTATGAGGAGGTCCAAGGAGATGATCCTCCCCCTCTATGTGACATTGGTCAGGCCTCAGTTGGAGTACTGCATCCAGTTCTGGGTTCTGGAGTTCTGCATCCACTTCAGGAGGGGTGGGGACAGCATCGAGAGGGTCCAGAGGAGGGCCACTTGCATGATCAGGGGGCAGCAAAGCAGGCCCTGTGAGGGGAGACTATGGGACCTGAACCTGTTCAGCTTCTACAAGAGAAGGTTGAGAGGGGATCTGGTGGCCGTCTATAAACTGACCAAGGGGGACCAGCAGGCTATGGGAGAGTCCCTGTTCCCCCGAGCACTACCGGGAGTAATGAGGAATAATGACCATAAGTTGATGGACAGTAGATTCAGGCTAGATATCAGGAGGCAGTAATTCACAGTCAGGGTGGCTAGGAGCTGGAATCAACTTCCAAGGGAAGTGGTTTTCACTCCTACCATGGGGAACTTCGAAAGGAGGCTAGATAATCACCTAGCCAGAAGCATTTGACCCCAGCATTCTTTCCTGCCATGGCAGGGGGTTGGACTTGATGATCTGCTCAGGTCCCTTCCAACCCTACCAACTATGAA
>NW_017728906.1:120857228-120867396 GCF_001723895.1 Crocodylus porosus | reverse complement strand
GACTTGATGATCTGCTCAGGTCCCTTCCAACCCTACCAACTATGAAACTATGATTTTGGATTACTTTTTTAATCTGAAATTTGTGGATTTGTTTTATCTCCTGGATAACCAGAATCCCTGATTATTAGGGTAATGTTCAGTAAGCACCACAGAGTAACTGTGCGCCCACACTACTTTGCAGTAACTTTAGTGTGCATTCAGTTACTACTTTATTAAGCAAGTGCTTTATTAAACTAAATGCACAGTTTCTAATACACATTAATGAATGTGTAGATGCACCCAGGGTGCATCCATACTTGCAAACACGTGTGCTTGCAGCAGCTCAAATAGAAGTGGTGCAATTTTGAGCTGGGGCTTTTTGTCTCAGCACATGTGCTCGGACATGCACTTTGTTGTGGAGCAAATTGTGCCACTTGGGGCAAAATAACCCTGCCTGGCTCCTCCAGGATCTGCAGCCAGGGGGAGCTAGAGCCTGGAGCCAGCACCTGTGCTGTCCCCAGCAGTATAAAAAGCTGCCATGTCCTGGCCCCATCCATACAAAAGGCTGCCCTGGCAAGCAGCTCATGGCTTCTTGTTCTCCAGAGCTTCTGGGGCCTGGCCACTGGGTACCTGGGGACACTACCCCTTGTGCCAGCTGGACTGCTGCAGCAGCATCCCAAATCCATTCAAAAAATATCCCCAAAATCCATGTTTTTTCCACATATAACACAAAAGACCGCTCTACACTCACACACACACACACACACACACACACACCCCTAGACAGAGAGAGAGAGAGAAAGCAATCAGTTGGGCAATGCTTTATTGGTATATTTACAATGTTAAAGCAATGTGTAAGCTTTCCAGTGTCTCTATCATCATGGCAAAATAAATTCTAAATACCTATATGTGTTGATGTGTACTTTGGGGTGTGATGGGGGAATGTGGTGCTTGCAGGAAGGTGGTGGGAAGGTGGGTGGATGTGTGTGTGGAGGGATGTGCTTTGGTGTGTGGGTAGGTGTGGTAGATTGCTGGGGGAACTGTGGGTGTGGGGGACCTTGTGGGGGGGCTGCTCAGGAAGGGTGGGGTCCCCTGGCCCCCACAGGGTGCAGCCCCCCCCACACAGTACATGGAATGCTCCTCCACAAAGGTCCTCAGCTCCCCACTGGAGGGCCACAGCTCCTAGCCCCCACTGGGTCCCAGCCCTCCCACCCAGGGTCTCAGCTCCCCCTGGAGGGCCCCAGCCCCACCACTCAGGGTCCCAGCTGCCCCTGGAGGGCCATAGCCTACCTGCCCAGGATCCCAGGCACCCTGGAGGGCCCCAGCCCCCCCATAATATACCTGTAGCAGCAGCAGTGGGAGGGGGGCGCTCTTAGCCATAGCAGCAAGACCTAGTGCAGCATGCAGGGGCCATGCGCTATGTCCAGCCGGGTCCTACCAGCCCTGGGGACTGTCTACCACTCAGCTGGGAGGACCCGGTGTGGCACATGGGGACTACATGCCAGGTCCAGCCAGGTCCTGGGGCCTCTTTGCTGCTGGGCCAGGTCAGGCCAGGCCAGGTGACAGGATAGGCCTTGTGGCCCCTGTGCCACCCACCCAGACCAGGACCCAGGAAGACAAGACCTGGCATGGGGGGGATTTGCAGTGGGGCAAGAGGCATGTGTGGGCTCATCTGGATGCACACAGAGAGTCTATCTGCTTAGAGAGTCTGGTATCTTTATATTACTCTCCATAGGCCAGAGGCCTATTTTTAGATAGTACAATTTGGATGGACTAATGAACTTTTATATTTCCATGTTAATAACAATACAGTGTGGCATATTGCTCAATGCCAATAGATAGATGTTTTATTTTTGGTTGTTATAGCTAAAAAAATTAAGGTTCTATACCATTTCAGTTTAAAGTATATAACTGGCAGTTACCTAGCCTCACAATGACACATTTAGATAGTTTTGTGTTCTATTTTTACTTGTGGCAGAATAAAATTGTCCTACATGTATGTCTGCCACAAATAAAATGAAAAATCACCATCTTTCATTAATAGCTAAGTTGTTTAGGGGCTTGCTTACTGCATAGGAGACCTAAGTTTTAAACCACCATCATGCTCTTAATTTTTGGCAGTTAGGCACAATTTGCAAACCTGCTCCCTATGCTAGATGTATCCCTGTATGGATAAATAAGCATCACAAATATGCATAGTAGGCTACATTCAGGCTTAATAGTTATGTGATTCTCTATGCATGTACCTGCATATAAGCCCTTCCTCCCCACAAAATAAACAGGATCTTTTATTGTTTAACCTTAATAGCGGAGGATTTAGGACACCCTTCCAGGAAATGGGAGACTCCCTTTCCACTTCTCCTCTGTGATACTTTGAACCTACATCTCTCAGGCTACAAATAGGCATTGCCAAATGAAGAGGATCAGCTGTGCCAGGATTTGCCTGTTGATCTTGAAGGACACTGGGGGATGAGTTCTCCCAGGGCTTGATGGAGTCCTGCATGCCTTGGGGCTTCCCATACAGGTTTTGGCAGGGCTCCAACCCTGGGAGCATCTGCCTGGTGTGGCGGAATGCCGGGCTTGCGATTCCGGCACCGCTTGGGGAGCCGCGGGCTTTGCGGAGCGGGCGAGCGCGCGGCTTGTGGGGCAGGATTGGAGGTAGCTTTATAACCGCCCTCAAAGTTCGCCAAGCTGGCACAAGTAGACAACTTAGAGTCAGTTGTTGGTTTCTTTGTAATAAGTCTATAGGATGTCCGTTGATTCATGAGGTTCTGGAGCTAGCCCTTACGTTCCAACACTGGAACCAGTCCAATGCTAGGTGTGACTGCCGGCTCCTTAAGTCTCAGAACTGGTCAACGGCTCATTGAGATGGGATGTTAGTAATAGAAGTTATTACAGAGCAGATATAAGGTAAAACAAAAGGTTTTATTCACTCACCTGGCCTTACCCTCTTATGAATAAGAGGGGAGGCTGGCTGGAACGAAGTTGCAGTAAATATAAGTATAGAGAGCATAGATATGCTGTCTAAGCTACGATGAGAGGCAGTCAAGAAGTGGAGTCTCCGATGTTTCTTCAGTTACAGTATGCCGGATACAAAGGGGGTCTGTTGGTTCACAGGGTTCCAGAGCAAGCCCTTGCATTCCAACACTGGAACCAGTCCAATGCTAGGTGCGGCTGCCTGCTCCTTAAGTCCCAGAACTGGTCAACAGCTCATAAATGGGATGTTGAATACAAAACTGTAACACGGTGAGTCGTTGTCGATTGTCAGGTTTTCGAGGCCTTGGTTTTCGCTGGGATACGCCCAGGCGGGGAGGCTGAGAACTGGTCTGCAGGGTGATCAGGCCTACAGAATTCTCCAGTTGTCATCTCTGCTGTTTCCTGCTTCTTTGCCTCTTTATAGATGTTGGTTGGACTGCCTCTGTGACACTAACTATGATATAAGCTAAGCATACAGGGATAGGATAGTTTCTTTTACACAGTAATTGCTAGGCAGACTTTCTACATAAGTTTTGTTTCTGCAGAAATGACACTTTTAGATAAGAAATTAAATTTACAGAATGCGCGTGTGTAGCTTAATGCCAGCAGAGAAAAGTACAAAGAGCTCATTTTAATTAACAGTCAAGACTTCAAGGCATAAATGTGAGAGTGCCGCGCGGCAGTTATACAGAAGAAAAAAATAAAACAGTTACACCTGCTTTACAGATTGAGAAATCTTGCAGTGCGTCTCTGTAAGCAGGGAAAGCTGGGTACAAACGCATCCCAAGATTCCCCAGGCATGTCCCAGCAAGCGAAATGGCCAGGTTTTCCCCACTGACAGAAATGAGACCCTGCCCTCACCCACATACACACAGAATGCCCATGTCATTTGTGGCAGCCATCCAACAGGTGGGCCATCCCTGGTTTAGGGTATGGCTAAAGACCTAAGGAACTTTGGTGTCCCTATTTTTAAAAACTTCTTTACATTATAGAAATATTGGATTAAATACAAAAACAAACAAATACATAAACAAGCCAACCTTGAAACAGGAGTTGGAACCTGGGTCCTCCTTTCCCATCAAATGTCTGAATCACCAGGATAGTGGATCATCCTTCTACTGTCTGAATCCTGAATTATTTTCTGCAAAGTGAATAGCCTCAGTGGGATTATAGGTATGAAGAATGCTCTCCCACATACATCCAATGCAACCTACTGGAATGTGTTACAGGCTTTTCCAGGAAATGAGAGATGGATTTGAACCACTTAAGGCTGAGGAGGATATAAAACCTAATTGCTCCAATCCTGGATAAGTGTTCTAGTTTTTGAGCTACTGTGTAAAAATAACTGCTTTCAAAATCACAACCTTTTATTAGAATAAAAGTAGCTGTGTTTCTGTTCATAGATTGATCTTGTGAATATACATTAGTGTTCTCCAAGCCCACCCTCTGGACTGGACACTAAGAGGAGAAGGCTGGAGGAGTGCCTAGTTTGAGAATCCCAGTGTACCTTAAGGTGTGAAAAAGACCCCCCTAACAGCTCAATCATGCTAATATAATGACATTTCTATGTCTGCAATGGAGCAGAATGTCAAGTATCTTTTTACGAAAGTACCAATCATTACTATACTTGGGGAGGAGGGACAGAATTAATACAGTTGTGTATATACAAATAAGCAGTGTGTGTCTATTTTACAAGATAGTGGCAATTGCTTTAGAAATGCCACGGTGATGTTAGAGAACTGGGGGAAAAGGATAAATTGTTGTTGTTATTGTTCCGGGGAACATATTTGGGGGTGAGGTGTAAAATAGTAGTGCTTTGATTTTTTTTCTCCTGAAATTTGGAAGGATTTTTTACTTCATTCTGGAGTATTTCTGAATCTTATTACAGAAATTCTGGAACATTTCATAGTTAATAGGACCTGGAACAATAAAGGAAAATGGGTTAGTAATGAAAAAAAAAAAATGTGCTGGACATGCTTAGTTCCCTTTTTTATTGATTTGGGAAATTAGTAGAAAAAAAGGAAATTCAGCTTATGTGATATCTGATAAATGGTGCACTGATACAGAGCCTCACAAACTCATTTACAAAATTGATTGAAATTGTCTTGGATATGAGCACAATCGCATGGATTGAAAACTGGCTGAAGGACAACAAACAGTAACCTAATGGATTGAGGTGGTGCACTGAGATGCAAGAGTGATTGGTGCTAAGCCAGTTTGATTTAACATCTTTATTACAGGTCTGGAAGAAGAAGTCGGCAGCACATTTATTAAACTTGCAGATGATATTAAATGGGAATGGATTGCAAATATCAGTGTGGACAAAGAAATAATAAAATGGGACCAAGTGAGGTTAGAATAATTGGCAGGAAATAAAATGAGATTTGGATTTGGAAAAATGCAAACTGTACATCTGTGGAATAACAATCCATTCAGACCCTTAGGAGGGAAGGGGAGATGGAAAACAGTATTGGCAAGAAAGACCTAAGGGTGAACAGAACAACACATAAGATATGTGCTTCAGTGTGACATACAGCAAAAAAAAAATTAAAAAACAAACAAAAAAAAAATCCAGTGCAGTTTTAAACTACATAGAAAAGAAGTCTTGGGTTGAAATGTGATTTTCCTTATTTTTGAATTAGTGAAACCGTACCCTGAACAATACACCATAGCAGTTCTGGGTGTCTCATTGTCAAGAATTTGATGCTGAATTATATGGAATTTGGAAAAAGAACAATAAGACTGATTCAGTGTCTTAAAGGACTAATAAGAAAACATTAAAAAACCAAAACAAAAATCTGTATAGGCTATCTTGGAAACAGGAAATTGCTGTTAGTAATAGCAATCTGACATACTTAAGAGGTACCAAAAAAATGCAAATGAAGGTATGGAATACTAAAAAGAAGAGATGTTACTCATGAGTGAAAATCATCCTGTGATGTCAGACAACACAATTTATTTGCTACAGATGTCCCTGATTTGGCATAATATGGACCTACAGTGTTGCATGGTGTGACAAAAGAAACTAAGTGGGCTGAGTTCTCGTTGGCAACACTTTGGTGGGGCTCAATACAGCTTATGGTGATGTGAAATAGCTGGTATAAATAGTTTTATAAGCAAGACATCTATATACCCTGTTCACTCTGCGGGGAGACAGCAGTCTCTGCCCAGTACCAGTGCCAAGACTCTACTCCCTGACTGGTTTCTCATGATAATGTTTCATTTTATTGGGCAAGTGTTGCCCCCACACTAATACCAGAGTTTTGTAACTGTGTTGTTCCAAGTATGGCTGACTGAACCTGAGGTTTAAAAGAGTGAGGGTCTGAGAGTGGAGGAAGGTAGTCCCTGGGAGGACAGAATAAAGCTCAATGAATGGCAGAGGGAACTGGGGTAGGACAATTAAAACTTTGTTCTGGAGTAGAGTCTGTTGTGGTATTTGGGATGTTTGCACTCTGATACACCTCGTCCTTTAAAAGGAAAAAAAAAGGTCCCCTTTTCCATAAACCAACCAAAAAGGAAGTGCTTTTAGAGATGGGGGTGCTATAGATTTCCAGGCAAGCCAGGAACTGAAAAGAGTCAGGGTCCCAAAGCCAGAGACTTGCCCCTTGTGAAACAGTGCCCCTCTGAGACTGGTACTGATTCTGTGACAAATGGGCCTTGTGTGGGCCCTCTACATAAAGACAAATGTCACCCAATGATTTTTTCTCATTATAAATAAATATACAAAGAGAATAGTGTACACACTCATAGCTAGTAGCATCATGCAAATGTGCCTACACCCACAGAGTTTACTTACCAAATAAAATGCCACAGACTGCGAGATTTAAGACCACTCTGATTTCAAGGGAGCAAACCAACTAAACATGCTGGATCATGAGTGTCTCATGTATGAAGGCAGACTGAAGTGTGCCCAAGATGGCTCAAACAGTCAGCAAATTGCAGAGGAGGAAAAAAGGAAACAAAAGGTAAGACAAAAAGCTATTTGCTTAAAATAATTGGAATACTTATGTATATTAGATCTGATTTAAATTCAGCAACTGTGTATTTCTTGAATCTCATTAGTAAATCTCTTATTTGTTAGCACTGGCTTTGCCTTCAGGCATTTCTTTCTCTGTGTATAATGTTAAACCAGCAAGGATTCCCTTATCTCTTTTCTATCAATATATTTCCTTGTCTGGGAGTTGTGTTTTCTTATCTCTCATTTCACCAAATCCAATAGTCTTGCAAAAAATCTTCCAGACAAGAAAGTTGCCTCTAGTAAACATGTCATATATGCTTTCAAAATAAAAAAATTGATAGTTTTGTAAGAACTTATCAGGTTTTCTCCCCATAGTTCACAGTAAATACTGGTAAAGACATTAAGACAAATATTTTCAATATGGAAAAGACTTGATTTTTCCCCCCAGTAATGTTTGATATCACACCTTTGTATTTTGAAGCCTTAACCTATTTTGAAAAATATTTTTTTTGTCATTTTTTCTTTTCTTTTCTTTTTTGTATTCACAAAAGGCAATACAAAAATAATAAATCAGTATTTTTTTTATCTTAATTGAAGACAAGCAATAACCAGCAAACTGATCCTGAAACCATTCAGCGTACCATTCAGCTAAACGCTGAATGGTATGCTAATGTTCAATGAGACTTACTTCATCTGTTCTATGTTCAAGGAGATTTTTGTGATATAAGATTTATATTTTGTGACATAATACAAATGAAATGAAACAGAAGATGGGATTAGGAAAAAAAAACTACAAGGAAGGGAACCTTTGAAGGTATAGGACAAGGTGTTTTGTGGCTGCCTCTGATATTTCACTACTGCAAAACTGCATATTTACAGTTATCTTCCAGTTAAAATACCTTTAATTATATATGTTACAACTCCTTTTCTTCTGGCTTTGACAACAGAGAAAAACAATACAATTATAATGAAACATTTGTCATAGCGTACTGATTTTCTATTAATACAGAACTCATCATTTCTCTTCTGCTGTAAATACTGATAGATTAATAATAATTGCAGGTCAGTTGGTGTCAGTTTCTCCACAAAAACACTTAGGACCCCCACCCTTACACTGTTTTTTCTGAGTACCCCTTTGAAGTCAGCTGAGATAGCTTCTAAATAGAGTAAGCCCTTGGTTCCTTGGACTCCAAGACTAGACTATATGATTTCTGATGCCTACAGGTGCTGTTACAGATTGCCTTTATAATGTTTTAAATCTGTGGAATATTATACACTCATAAAGTTAAAACAATTTCAGAGCAGACACAGGTTAAGGCGTAATGCCATCTCAGACCTGCACAACTGTGGCTTGCCAATAGAGGGCTGGCAAGCAGGGGCTTGGACAGAAGCCAGGACTCTTGCTGCCCTTGGATGGGAAAGAAGTAACATGTAGCTTGGAGGCAAAGGAGAGGGAGATGAAAGGCGAAGGGGTATTGATTCAGGAAGGAGATTTTTTTTTCCTCTGGTTGATTTAGTGCTGGTTAAAGGTGCCCAGAAGAACGAAGTCCTGAATTTATCCATATGGTAGGTATAGCCTAGGCAGAAACAGGGCAAACATCCATCTACATGTCTCAGCTGCAACCTGAGGTCTCCTGCCATCATCCCATGTTTGATGTTGTTCTTTGTGTTGACATGGCTCAAAAAGGTATGCTCATGTCTAACTCATACTCTGAACCATTGGCTAGGAGAGGTGAGCCAGGAAAGCCCCAGTTCTTTGGCTACCTTGCTGTATGGTGTTGGAAAGCTCTGTAACCCAATGTAAGAGATGCTTTTGAGATTCTTTTGCAAAGTGCTTTGACATACATGAATGACAAGTTCTACATAAGAGCTAAGCATGGCTTTGGTAGGTGTTTGCTCTTTCTAGAAGCTGTTTGTCTTTATTCTTCTAGCTCCAGGGAGCTGTATGCGTTGAAATACTCCTGACAAGGTACTACTTGAGGCAACCCCCAGTTGACTCAAGGCACCCCTGGACAGACTCGAGGCACTCCTCAGAACATGCCAGATCTTCCTTTTCACTCATTTTTTATACTATAGAAAAATAAAAGAACGATTCTTCTGTTGCAAAGAACTCAGAAAGACCCTACCAGGGCAGAAGGCTTTTAACGTGATGGATTCTTATTTGAAATCACATTTATAAATTTACCAGTTAACCCCTGGTGTCTCCATTCTCAGTGTGGAGCTGCTGCATTACTTTCAGCGAGACCAGAGAGCCTGGGAAAGCAGGCTGCTCTTGTCAGGCTGCAGCAGCTCCATGCAGAGTAGAGCATCCAGGGCTTAACACCAGTATACAACAAGAGGAAATCTAAAAAGTTAAATGAGGGCTGTTAGGCCTCCAGAAATGTACCTCCCACTGTGAAAGCTGTAAGTAACTATGCTCTTGCCAGCCCAGCCTAATAGATCTGGCCTGTGGTGAGGATTTGGCCCAATAATTACCAGAAATTTTTATTTTCTTGGATAAAAAAAAATATACCAAATTTTTGGTTTAAAAAAGTAACCCTAAATCCATATTTTTCCATGATTAAAATGAAACACCACTATGGCATTTATTTATTTTTTTTAAACTGAAAATTGGAGGGGGAGGGTGTTAAATCAAAGAAAACCAGGATCCCTGATAATCACAGACTCCAATAAAGGTTCAAACAATATGGTGTATTCATAACAAACAACTAACCAACAAGAATTGAACAAGAATGACATGCTATAAACAGGATCACTTTTAGCAACAGGAACAAGACATTCAAAACAAAGGAGTAAGCAAACTGTAAGTAATTACTCTGATGGGCTCACAATGTCCCACACAGCTAAGAGCTGGTGCAGCAGCTGTTGACTAGCCATGTAAATGGCCTGCAACTGCTAGGTTAGAACAAAGACCACTAATAAAGCAATAGGACATTACAAGCTCCAGTAAGTGCAGTGCCAACAACAACTATGACACACACACTCTGGAATTCAGTGACACCTGGGAGAGTCAGCCTTAACTCAGTCACAGCATATATCATACAGCAGGTACGTGACACTTCAAGCAAACCCACACTTGAACCAACCCAAACATGCACTCTGGCCAAAGTGATCCTTCTCCAAATCTCATAGACTCTGGCCAAGCAGCTGATGACCCAAATTATGCCTGCTCATACCCTAGGCCTCCCAGGCCTTCTAGCCTCAAGTGCAGGCAGGCGCGCACACACACACACACACACACACACACACACACAC
>NW_017728906.1:120837284-120856688 GCF_001723895.1 Crocodylus porosus | reverse complement strand
CGCACACACACACACACACACACACACACAGGAGCTCTTGGCTTCTGTAACCTCCCGTGCCTTTCCCCCAGGCGTTGCGCATTCTTCATGAACCTCGCCATGGCTTCTTGGGCTGCACAGCCAGGCTATTAGGAGTGGACTTGGGTCAGTTCCCCAGTGGTCTCTCCTGCCACGTCTTTGATGATAGGTAGTTTTCTATTGGGAGGACAATGTCTGGTCCTGCCTCCCCTGGTACTTTCCCTCGGCCGTCCTCACGCTTGTTTCTTCTTGGGTCTCCACTTCCCCTACACCCTGCCTAACACTAACCATGGTGTTGTCCATCAGGGCCGATGCTCAGGCCCTCCCCTCAGTTTCTTAGGGGCTGCGGTCACTGGCCACTGGTGATACTCGTACCAAGCCCTCCCTGTGGCCTGTCTTTGCTCTTGGTTTATATGGAGCCTGACTCCAGGGTCCAGCCCCCCTTGACTCATCGTTTGTTCCCTGAGTTCAGTACCTGCCACCTGTCGTCCAGGTCAGGGTTCCATCCTCATTGTATTCACCAGTGTCCCAGTAACAGCAGCTGCTGACCTCAATCCATGCCAGCTCTGTAAGCGACTTCTTGGGCCCTCGCTGGCTCAGCATTCCCTTTGTGCTCCCCTTCTGAGAAGCCATCGAGTTTTCTCCCCAGGATTGTCCGGGTGCTTTGGCCCCTTCAGGCTGGCCGGGGACACCATTTCTGGTCCCCTGGATTACTTCCAGCCAGATCTTTTCTCTCGGCGCTGGGTCCTCGCCCAGCCAATCACTCTCGGCACACTTTTATAAAGTATGCCAAGACAGACATGGGAGCTGTTCCTGGCTCCTCCCAGGTCCACTGCAGGTTTTTTCTTTGATCTTCATCCGTGGCGGCTCCAGCCACTGCAGTTTCACTTTCACCATGATCAGCTGCTGGTGTGGCATCCCGCCACTTCTTCCCTGACTCAGGTAAGTTTCCACCACAGCCTCCCAGACTGTCCATCACAGGGCACACCTATACGTTACCCTACAGTGACATAGTGATGCTCTACATCACCATATGGCACATTATGGCAATGTAGTGATCATGTGGGTCTACATGTGATCAGCAACTACGTCATTGTAGTGGCGTGCTCCCCCAGTATAGCACATGACTATGGTGATGTAGCAGCAAAATCTAACTGTGCACCATGCACATGGTGCAGTAACCATGTGTACTCTGCCATGCTTTAGTACTTCCAAAAGGAAGTAGTAAAACACAGCACCATAGCAACATCACTGTATGGTGATGTGTACATGTGCCCACTTTCTCACACTGGGCTGTGCAAGTACACAGGCCAGCAAGCCATACAAACCCCCTCATTCAATCCAGATGGACTCTTTCAGGCAGGAGGAAAATGAATGAATGAACAATGACAAAGACTTTCTCTCTCACAGGTGGCTTATATACACTGATAGCCCAATAACAAGCATCATTCTCACTCTTACTAATCACCAGGAATCTGGGTTTCTCTGTTTTTAACCCCCCCCCACCACCAATTTTCAGTTAAAAAATAGTAATCCCAAATCCACATTCCCCATGATGAAACACCACTAATATGTAGGTATATATAGTGGTGTTTCATTTTAATCATGGAAAAATGTAGATTTGGGGTTACTTTTTTAAAACCAAAAATTGGGGATTTTTTTTTAAATCAGAGAAAATAAGGATCCCTGCTAATCATACAGCTCTGCACATATTACCACTCGACCTGTCAATCATTCAAAGATACTGATTTTGCCTCCCATTCTGTTCCGCCAAAAGGTGGCTGTTACTGAGTATGGTCCAAAGTAGAAAGTGGGTCATTACCTCATTGAGATTTATAAGTTCAGTTCTTCTAGCATCCTCTGGGCCTGAACTCCACTGAATAGGTCTGAATTCATTCAACTTACTAAAAACTACTAATTCCCATAAATTATATTAAACAACTAAATTAGGGAACAATTCTGGGAACTTTTCAATGTCAACAGGAGCTCCACTCTCAGCTCAGAGCCGTAGCTCAGAAAGGCTAGAGAGCCCTAGGGAAGCAGGCTTTGCCAGGGCTCTTTCATCTTTCTGAAGCTGATATGGCAGCTCTATGCTTAGAGTAGCTGAGCTGCCCAGCAGTGCAACATGGATCCTGGTTTACTCTGATTTTTAAAAAAATCCCCAATTTTCAGGTAAAAAATGTCATCCCAAATCCACATTTTTCTATGATTTAAATGAAACACCACTGTATATATAACTATATATTAATGGTGTTTCATTTAAATAATGGAAAATGTGGATTTGGGATTACTTTTTTTAAAACCAAAAATTGGGGATTTTTTTAGATCAGAGAAAACCAGGATCCCTGGACATGGCACCCACGGAAAACAATTAAAGTACTGCAAGTGTTGCTGTCCATGTGGAAGGGAAATGGGAGTGGAATGGGAAGGTCATGAACATTCAGGGGTATGGAAAGGTTATAGAAGCTGGGCATCGTGTATTCACAGATATTGGAAGAATGAAAATAAAGCATTTTACCACCCCTGCCCATTCAAATAATGCCCTAGAATGACATAGTAAAACATTTCAAAGTTAAATCTTGTTCTGAGCTGCTTATTTTTAAAATGCTTAGAGGGTATGTATGATGGGTTAACAACCTTTAATGAGTGAATGCACCCATTTTAAGTTCATTTGTGGTGGTTTAAAGATAACCATCTGTAACAGGGACCTATGTTTATTTGAATCATGGAAATTATTTGCAGCTTCCTCAAATACTTACCTTCTGGCTTGGCTACTAGAGAAGGACTTTACATCTTCAAGGGAATGGGCTATAGCAGAAGTAAGGGAGCCATAGGGTCAGGGCTTGATGTGTATGGGTGCACATGCATGGGCCATGCTGTCCCACCTGACTCCAGTCCTGGGAGCTGCAGGGTTGGGGCTATGTGTGTGTACATGTGCACATATGCATGCCCATATGCTTGTGCTCCTCAAGTGCCCACCCCCTCCACCCCCCACCTGGATTTCCTTACTCCATCCTGGATTTCTCTTAAATTATTATGGTCTCACCATAAGCAGAAGCCACATGCAATGAAGAAGTAGTTTCTTTGCACTATAGAAGGAGTGGAGTGCTGCTGTCACTGTGATGTTACAGAAAATATATAGAAAGAAAGGGTTTTTTTCTTCTTTGCACTGGAGCTTTGAAGTCCCCCCTTAACACCAGAAACTGCAGGGAGTTTTCATATATTTAGACCTCAGTTCAATGCTCTGCAGTTTGTCCATTGTTCTCTTGATGATCCATTTATTCTCTTAACAGAACACTCAGTCGGGTTCCTACAGATTTACCTCCAAACGCAGTTAATGACTTCTCCCTCCCCCTACCCCCCATAAGCTAACCCAGGAATCTGAGATATATAAGATTATTGTAACAGAAACACATATAACCATGAAATATTACAAATCACTATAATCTGTCACAACTGGTACCTTGACATTAATGTTGAATTTCAAGAGATTAATTTAATACTATGCAGGTAAGATATAAAAAAGTCTAACAGGAAAAGTGATTTTGAAAGTTGCTATTTTTCTAGCATTTGAGAATTTAAAAAAAAAATCCAGGAATGTACTAGTATTAAAATATGTAAGAATATTTTGGCTATACAGCACAAGAAATAGTTGGTTAAAGAAGTCCAGTATGCAAACAATGAGTTTTATTCAGCAGTTACGTGAAAGGTGAATAAGCACACACTATTGACTAATTTCTCTGTTGAGAAAATGTTTTTTGTGCTAGTATATTTGTTCCTCTTCAGAATAATATCATCAAAACCTTTGTATATTTAACTAAAAATGAATGAATTATTAGTATGACAATAAAATTCATAGCTCAATAAATAACCACCTCACTAATGAAGTGTGAAGACAACTGCAAGGAGACACTTAATTAGATCATTTATAACTCATTAAGTAGCAAACTGCTGTACCCCCTGTTGGTTACTGTTACTGGTGAAAAAAGATAAAGCAGCATAAACATTGCTTCAGACATTAACTTACATTTACATGTTCCAAGTAGATAGTACGTATTTTGTCCATTTGTTTTAGTAGTACCATTTTGTTCCACTCAGTCTAATTTACATGACTTTGGAACTACGTTTCTAGACAATACGTTGCATTTTCTCTACTTACGTTGAACTTGTTGGACAATTACAGAGTGAAAAATGCTACTTGAGTGCATGAACAAAGATTAACTGCTTGTACATAGCTAAGTATTGTGTTATTTGTGGAGGCAATTTTATTCAGACAATGGAGAGGTGAAATTACACCACCCCATGTCACATTTCTGTATCAACATCTGCAAGCACAAGGGAACAAATAGCAGTCAAAACTGCTTAAGGGAGACCAAGCCCTCAAATTGTGACTCACATCTCCTTAGTACAGGAAAAAGCTGATTATTGACATATAATAATAAACTGATCATATGATACCTTACAGTTATTATTATTATTTTTCTAATTCTAGAATGAAAACGGTAGATAAGCAAAGATCACACGGAGTCTACTTTTTTGACACAAGCAAATATTTACATTTGTGAGTTTTCATCATTTACCAGCATTGCCTTTGCCTGGTGGATCCAGTAGTTAGAAAAGGGTACTACAACCTAGACACAGAAAGGACATTCATTTCTAGCAGTGGAAATTTTTGAGAAACTCTCACTGCCAGAAATGTTCTTGGAAAGCAAGTAGTATAGGCATTTAACCTGCAACTGCCCCTACCCCAGCTCTACCTGCCTCTACCAGACTGGGGATCAGTATAAAGAAGATGAGGGAAGCAGCAGTTGCTGCACCTCTTCCTAACCTGGGGAGACTTGGGTACACTATTTCCCCCCAGTCTGTGGAGCCACGAGGGAGCAGCTTCTCCTTCAGAGTGGGCCAAAGCAGTGGATCTGGAAACATAGGATCATAAAGAACTCATATGATGAGGGAAACTTTTCCTATACACAGCATTTCAAAGCTGGCTTCCTTAGTCTCCCCAGGAGTGGGGACAGAACAAAGGGTCAAAACCACCAGCCTGTTCCCCAGACCAGGCAGTTTTTGGTCTGGAAAAGAGAAGGGGAGACCCCTTCATATTGTTCTCCATCTCTCCTGAACTAGGCCAAGAAGAGAAGTGCACAAGCATTCATTATTTGCAAGAGAAACTATTTTGAAAGGGAGATATTCTGCAGGGCTGTTTTCCTGGGAGACTTTGAAGGAACATGAATGCTTACACACTTTCGGTGATTCTCTTGGTAGAAATGTAATGACTGTATATGGTTCTAGAATCCTAGTTTTTGGATCATCCATTGGCTTGGTAAACTCCAAGGAGGAATTGATTGAATCTATTCAAATTTACCAGTGTACATTCATACATTGCAAAGATTTCAAGTAAAGGACTTTTTCATATTTTATATTTAGGTATTATTTTAATGTAATTAAGACTCCTTTATTCAGAAAATCATATATCATGTAGTGAAATTCATGGAACAGATAATGAAAAGAATCAGGACTTTCAGTCATAGTGACAAAAATTATTAAGAGAGTATGGGCTTGCCTTACCATACTACCTTAGCATACTACAGTGTTCTAATTCTCTTTGTTTAAATACTGTATGCAGAAGGATTAAGTTTTGATTTATATCTCCTGTTTTAGCTAGTCTAAGGTTTGACTTCCTTTTTAATAACCCCCCCCCCCCAACCTTTGGTAGTTTACAACTAATGTTGTAGCCATGTTGCTCCAGGTCACCTGAGGTGACCTCAGGAAGAATATCTTGCATTTGGAAGCTTGTCTAGCTCTATCCCATCTACATAGTTACTCTAATAAAAAAATATCACTCTAGGGGCTGAAATAGTTATCAACTGATGTCTTATTTGTAGTACCATAACTTTTTTCTGGCAGCATAAATGCTGAACAAATGGACATCAATACTCTTTGTTGTGCCAAGTGACCAGGAAAATCAGTGGCACAATGAAAGGTGGGAATAGGCTCTGCTACTTTATTGCAGTGGATGTCTATTACCTCTGTGGCACTTTCCCTGATCTGCTAGACCTACACCCCAAGTCTTCCTGAGCAGGGAAAAATACTTCTCTGCTTAACCACTCCCATCAGTTTGGCTGGGCAAGGGAAAACCTTGCTTCCCCCCCACTCAGACAGACCTACAGCCAGGTCTTGCAAAGAGATTTCCCCTACATGTCTGCTATCAGAGAAGGGGGGTGAAAGCTCCATCTGCCCCCATGCTTGGAGTTGCACTTGGAGGGAATCCCTTGCTGAGGGGTTTCCCCACACCCACCCAAAAATATGGGATGGGGGGACAGGACCCCTGTCCAAGTCTCCCCTCCTCCCTTCATGCCTGTAAGGGATTCTCTTGCTTCCCAGGACAGGGAGCCATGGCAACCAGGAATACTTACAGATATACCTGGAGTACAGTCAGTTGTGCTGCAACATGTCATGGCACAGTTAATCACACTTCACTGAAGACACTTGTTCTAGCCCAAGAAATCCTTTCCCCTTACAAAGAATCCTTGTGCATTTTCAGTGCTTGAATAGGAAAAAAGATCAAAAATAGCCTCTCTCACAAGAGTGTTTATCTCATGCATTTTTCCTAACTATAGTTGCATAGTTCCTTTTATTCTCTACTTTGAAGTCATGTTTTCTTTTGTATTGGTTTTTTAAAATATGGATGGTCATTGTGAAGATGATTCAAATCTTACTGAGGTTAATCAAAACTATAAAAGTATACAAGATATTACAGAAGAACAAAACAAAGCTAAGCAAACAATCAACATGACGATGGATGACATTTAGTGCAAAAATGCAAAATAATGAAAACTGTAAAAAGTAACTTGAGCTATTCATAAATATTGCTTGTTCTAAATTCACTAGTAACAACTGAAAAAAAGAGATGAAGCTGCTTTTTATTGTAGACAAAGCTAAATACATGGTGGTGTTTGGAAAAACAACGCAATTTAGAATGTATGTTTTTTTAAAAGTTCTGAGAAATAAGTGAAAATTTTGCAATGTCATTATATCACTGTATAACGTTTTAGCATGCATAGATTATTTCTGGTCACCCTTATCTCAAACATATACTAAGGATAAAAGGCTGAGAGTAAAGACAAGTGAGAAAAATGGCTTATGGAATTGAGGAGAAAAAACTAATCAGAGGACATACAAATATGCAAACAAATTTAAACTAAATAACAAATAACAAATATTGGCTGGCCTTTTTCTTCCAACTTCCCCTGCCACAACCTTTCTATGTAGGCCAACCATTATAATTTTGCCTTCCATTACCTGGCAGATGCACGTTTCATCATCTCAAAAATGGGGGGTGTAAAAATAACTCTTAAGCCCCTGGCACACATTACACTTAAGACATGATTAAGTAGTTAATCATGTCTTAAGTACCCAGCCAAACATTAATAACTTTATGACTGGTTCCTATCCTGCCATTAATTGAGTGTGCAGTCAGGCTGGGACTCCCAACCAAGGAGACAGCCATCCATGTGCTCTCACAGCTGAGAGCCCTGTCATCTGATGGCTGCCAGCATTAGGGGGTGCCTGGTGAACTCTTGTAGCTGGGAGCCCCATCAGCTGACAGAGCTCAAGTCATGGGAGCTTGCTACTTGCCAGTGCAGGGGGGAGCCCAGAATCATGATCACAGACTTGCCCTGAACCAGCAGTAAGGTGTAATAGGATCTGAAGTTTGCCACAATCATTCCGTATGCCATGCACCTTGTGGCATGGCAGGAGTCATGATTGTGTGGATCATGCATCAGATCTCATATCCTATTGCACCTTTACTTAAATGTGTAGAGGGGCCAATGGAGCGAGGCAGATAGACTCTGAAGACAAGGATTTGGTGGGTTTTGGTTTTTGTTTTTTTTTCTTGAAACCCAAGTCCTGTATATATGCGATTATATAAAATGTGTTTGGCATGATATATTATTTAAGAGAAATTCAAAGAAAGTTCTCTGTTTAGATGCAGAGAACACAAAAGCATATAGTTTTTCCTGCGTAATATATTCATACACAAAGATCAACTCAGTCTTTAGCTTTATTTTATAATAAAGAAGCAAATGTATCAAGTAACGGATTTCCTTCATTTTTCATCTCTGCCTTATGTTGGGATACCATTGGACATGTAATGAATTCAGGCTACCTTCTACTTAAGTTTCCCATTTCTCTCAATTCAGAAAAAGACTCTGAGAGGGGTAAAAGAAGTTAAGATCTAATTTAACATTTAAAAAAGAATATTTAACATTTAAAAGTTAAGCTTTCTTGAATGTATTTCTCTCTAATGGAGTACATTGGTAAGCAGGGGAAGAGATATAAAAGTTAAAAACAAACAAACAAAGATGTTCCCTTGAGCATTATAACAGACCCCCCTTCCCCGCTCCCAACCCCTCCGGCCACCTTTGCATTAATTAGTTACAGTAGGTGTCACTAATGCACAGTAAGCATTACTAAATAACCACACAGTAAGCGTCACTAAATTTTGGATAGGCATCCGGCTGGGGTCATTTAACCCCAGCACTCTTTCCTGCCTAGACAGCGGGTCATACTCAATGATCTGTTGAGGTCCTGTCTGACCCTAGCATTTATGAATCACATACCAGCACTACTGTCCAGTAACTCTAGTTATTGCACATTCAGTTAGTACTTCATTAAAGAAGTACTAAACTAAATGTGCAGTAATTAGGGCACATTAACAAATGTGTAGACACACCTAGTAATTTTTATTTCTTTTTATAGGAGAACTTGATATGCAATCATCACTTTTGCTCCTGCAGCATATGTCATCTTTGATTTTGTTACTTTGAGATGTTCCATTGTTTAAAGCAGTGACATGAACTTTTAAATTATATGAACTTTCTAATGATCTGTGTCTATCCCTAGTTCAAACAGAAACTTTGTAAGAAAACTATTGTGGAAGAAAACAGATACTGTAACCAGGGCTGTCCCTAGGTGGGTGCAAATCACAGCAACCACTTGGGCCCAGCACTTTGGGGGGCCCTGCAGACAGTGCTGCAGAGGCCCCACCTGCTTCTGCGGGCAGTTGCTTTGCCCCTACCCTCCCATAGCCGACGCTTCTGCCAGCTTCTGCAGGAGGTCGCCAGCCTCACCCCCTGGCCCTGCACAGGCTAATATGCCTCGGGCCTTGCACACCCACACCTAAAGATGGCTCCGACTAAGTTTCATAGAGAAATCATTTCAGTTTTACAATGAAAGTTACTAGTAATATTAAAATGGTTAAAATAATACTTTAAAATGCAATTCTTGATAAGATGCCTGTGGTCTTATTAAAAAATCTTTGTGAGGCCTTAGATAAAATATGAAAGAGTTTTTTGGTCATCCATATGAAAAATGTAATAGATATAATAGTTCATCCATATGAAAAACAACATAACTCGCTGTTATGGTGACTGGAAATTAACAGTCATAGGTAAATTCTGTATGCAGATAGGATGCTGAGTAAAAAAAAAAGTTATAATTATACTACAATGATTTCTTGTGTAAGTAGCTAATGTGTTTATTATTAACTATTAATTAAGAAGTTAAGTTTCTGAGTAATATCCATAAGAAAATTAGGGAACTAAATCCTTAGGTGCCTTAATAGGCTAGGGGTAAAAATTACACATAAAATGGTATAAGAGATGGGAAACGGGTTCAAATCTGTAACACAGAAGAAGTTCAATACACATAAACTATTTTAAAAACAGCTGAGATCAATTTAGAGATATACCTGAATGGATGTAGTCTCAGACTTAACTGATTTTAGGTAAATAGGTTTACTGAACTTCTCTTCCAGTTCCTCTCCAGATTTAAGCTAACTCACAGTCCCCCAGCATCCCACAATGCAGTGCACTCCCCCTGAAACCCTCCCCTCCTCCCAGAGTGAATGGGCTAGTCTTGGCCCAAGTTGTCTGCTCCAGCCCAAAGGGAAGCACACCCTAGCACATACCCAGCTTCTGGCCTAGGCCACTGTAGGCATGTGGCTGAATTTCTTTAATCAAATGTGAATGTCTGTTCACTTGTTTATTGATTCAATCTGCATAGTTTAGACTAATCTTAAAGGATTGAATTGATTCAGTCTTGGGTTTTTTGATTGTTTATACTTAGCCATAGATATTTACTACAGCTAAGGAAGGGATCACAATTTGTACTGGAATGTGTTCTGCTGTCTATAGACCTTTCTATAACTTAGAGTTTCTCAGCTATCCTCTAAAACATGTTCCATTCTATCTTGAAATTTAGGTTACAAACTGAAAATTTCCAGGGTGCTGTTTAGTGTGTGGCTTTTCAGATTCTAATATGAGTAGATTAGATGGATGTCTGCAGACGAGTCAATCCAAAGATATTCAAACTATACAAAAAGTAAAATCCATTGAGAAAGATCACTCCATGTTTCTTGCCATATAAAGCTGGTTCCACTAAAATAAACCTATGCCCCACTTTATCATTTTATCTTTCAGCACTTGTCTTTGTATTTCAAAAACAGTTTGTTCTATATTTATATTTTGAGTATATTAAATGGAGCAGAAGGGAAAGCAAAAAAGAAAAATAGCTCAAATTGTATCAGGGTATTATTATTATTTGTATTACAATAGTACACGGATGCCTCAGGCCCTTAGTGCTAGATGATGAGAAAATATAACAAAGACAGGCTGTGCCACAAACAACCAAGTATGAAAATAAAACAGGATGGAGATTCTCTGTCTGGATTCATAAACACTATCAAATATTCCAGTTTGCATGTCTGTAGGAAGACCTCTGCAATACTTTCATCACCAAAGGGAAAAAATATAAACACTATCCTATTTATTCACACTTTTTAAATTGACTATAGTGTGAAAGGAGGACTACTAGTGTAGGACAGTAGGCATGTCTACCCATGCATTAATGTGCTTTTCCTAATGCTCATTAAATGTAGTACCTGCAATGTGAGGGACTAAATAAATATGCATTAGGCTGCCCTAATGTGCAGTACCAAAAACACACAGTTTTTAATGACACAATGCACAGTATCCTACTTTTCTGAACAGTAATGTAATTGCACATTTTTTACATGATGCTTTAATGCACAGTAAAATAGGCTACTGTGCATGAAAGCACACACACAGACACACTGAGTTTGTCATAATTTGAGATCATAAATACTTTGCCCCACTCATACCAGAACATCTGTCCTGTTCTGGATGTCTCTTTGACATTTTACAATAGCATTGTTCCTGGAAAAGGGAGATACCTGATAAATTATCTACTATAAAACATTTTTCAGTGTAATGATTTGTGCAATTATCTGTGCAATGCAACCACCATTGTAGAGATTGTTGCACTGTCTTTTTCTGCCCATGGTATAAGAATTGAAGAAGAGTGAAATCACTTGATAGATCGGTATCTATTGTTCTACAATTTGGAATGTCACTGTTGTTGAAAGAGGAATAGTTATATCTGTCATATAATCAGGGATCCTGACTTTCTCTGATAAAAATAATCCCTAATTTTTGGTTTAAGAAAAGGACCCTAATATCCAATTTTTCATTATTAAAATGAAGCAACACTAATGGTGCTGTTTTATTTTAATAATGAAAAAAATAGGATTTTAGATTACTTTTTTTAAACTGAAAATTGGGATTTTTTTTTTTTTTTTTTAAGGGAAAACTAGGATCCCTGGTCATAATTAAAAACAAAATGGTAAGTGAATTTTCACTGATACATAGGCAAATATAATAACATTTTCTCCATTTTGGTGAAGATTTCAGTAAATGGAAATTACTAAGGCACTTTGAGATCAATGGGAAATTGGGCACCTTTGTGGTTGTAGTCCTAAAATTGTATTTTATACTATAAAATACCAATTGTATTTTATATTAATACATGACATTAGGAGGCTCCTGAAGCATATGACTTTTTGTTTGTTTGTTCTATGTAGATGACTATTTCCATTTCCATCACAGTTTTTAGTGCTGTAATACTTTGCAAAGAAACATTTCTTTCTTTCTACAGATTGTACATGCAGCTCAGCAGGACACGTCAGTGGTATCTAGCCAAGTATTTCTAGACTGCAGTTTATAAAGAAGAGCTTCAAGGCTGATGTATTTTGCATGCACCAGAATCTAAAACTGATGGTAGAAGCTCCTGCTTGTGCAATGTGTGGAACATCTTTGTGGCTGTTTTCCACTGACCGTTACTTGCCTGAATGTCTGGCACAATTATTGTTTATGGTGCAATTAACCTGTTAATTGCACAATAAATGTAACACAGAATCATAAAGAAGTAGGGCTGGAAAGGATTTCCAGAGATCATCCAACTCCCTGCCTGAGACAGGTTCCTCCCAAACCAAAACATCCAATAAAAGTCCATAATCTAAACTCTTGTAAAACTACCATCATCTCTGACACAACCCATGACATAAAACCTTAAACTGCTACAAGTAGGGCAAGGAATCATGGCAGCCAACATCCTATAACAGTTGCTGATACATGCTCAAGTGATCCAATGTAAAGGGCCACCCCGCCCCTAGGCTAGAGACAGACATTACATATAAACTACTTGAAGTGATCATAAACTGGTTTAAACATGTAACAAAACATAAGTTCAGTGCACATAAACCAGTTTCAAAATGGCTGAAACTGGTTTAAGATAAACCTGGTTGGATATAGTATCAGACTTAACTCATTTGGGTCAAACTAGTTTATGTAATGTCTGTTCCAGGCCCCTTCCTGGCCTAAGTTAAACCAGAGTCTCCCAGCATCCCAAAAGCTGAGCAGCTGTGGGCTGTGCTGTCTGCTCCAGAAAACAGGGTTGCCTCTGCCCCTCTGTTGCCTAGCCAGAGCTCCAGTGGAGACTGCAGGCACAATAGGGTCTGCCTTGCTTCCCACCTCCCTCACTGCTTGCTGCTCAAGCAGGGATTCCACCCTCCCATCTCCTACAGCACAAACCCCAGCCATGTGGTATGCTAGCAAATCCTGAGACAGCTCTTTGTGTGTGTGTGTACATTTGTGAGTGCCTGTGTGTGTGTGCACCCCAATTTCACTGGGACAGACAGAACAGTAGCCACTTAGGGCTTTTTGGAGTTAAACAACAGGTCAGTTGGTAATGTCTCTCCCTTTCTTCCTTGGAAAAAGCTTTTTAAGAAGAGCCTGAAATAATGACAGAGGCTTTTGTTTTCTTGATGGGCTGATAAATGCTGTGTTAGCCTCCTGCTGGCTCCTTCACCTGTTGGGTTTGCAGAAGGTATGAAGAAGCAGGGTGAGGATGATTGAAAAGCTTAGTATCATCAACAGATGCATGCACTGCACACCCCACCTTTGCCTCAGAGTGCTAGCCAGGGGCTGGGGCCTGGCAACACTCCTGCCCCTTGAGCAGCAAGTGGGGAAAAGCCTGCAACAGTGTAGGTGGAGTGGGGGTTTAAACCCCTCTCTAATCAGAAGTCCTACCAAGGCCTAGCCATGCCCCCTTAACTCAGTACTCTGCAAGGGAAGAGAGGGCTGCCCTAGCACCCCCTGCCTTCTAGCCTGAGCCACTGCAGGCATGTGCCTGAATTCTTCAGTCCAGGGAGAATGTCTGTGCAGTTGCAAACTGGTTCAACCTAGACACATTAGACTAACCTGCAAAGATTGAATCAATTCAGACTCAGGCTTTTTGAATGTCTGCCCCTAGCCCTACAGTCTGTACCAATCTGACAAGTTAAAACTCTTTCTTGATCTCAAATATGGTGATCAGCAGGGATCCTGGTTTTCTCTGATTAAAAAAAAAATCCCAATTTTTGGCTTAAAAAAATTAACCCAAAATCCACATTTTTCCATGATTATATATGATTTTATACATCTATAAATAATCCAAAAATTGGGGACTTTTTTTTTTAATCAGAGAAAACCAGGATCCCTTCTGATCAGTTGGACCCTGAGTGGAGGGGCAAGACCCTCTAGCAAGGAACTTCCTCCTTTAAGTCTCATTTACTAGGGGGGATAGCATTTGGGAAATATATTAATTTTTAGGGGGTTCCACTGTCACTGCTGAGAGTATCATTCTTTTACTGAAAAAGTGTCTTTGAGCAGTGTTTTCTGATGATTTACTTAACCTTTACTGGAGCAGTGTTCCAGAACTGAATCCACTCAATAAGAATACTTTCTATTATATTTTCATACACAACATTCTGATGAATCTATCTTCATAGCCCTATAGAGCTGATTCTTACATAAAAAGTTTGTGTTTTGATGTAGTTGGAAATTGATTATTTAATTTATTTGAAGATTAGCACTATGATTTTAAACTATAAACAAGTGACTGAGAGTCAGTGGAGGGATTATGTCACAAGCCAAATATTGTCACAATAACAAAAAACATATAAATAACAGTATATAACAGGTAGAAATCAACTTAAATCAGAAGGCAGGAAACACAGAAACTGATAAGTGAAGCCAAGTTTTTCAGGAACATTCTATGACAGACAAAACTAAGAATAATCATTTAAATATATTAGGGTCAAATCCTAAGTGTGATTAAGAAATATTACAAGATAGACATATTAAACTGGATAGTGGCAGAAATAGTCAATAAATGTTGAAAGTCCCTGTTCTGTATTTGAAAGAACAGGACAAAAAGCAGGGTAATATACTCATACTACATTCATACTACATGAGAATGACAAAAATACTACTGATAACTAAAATTAAAATCTGGTATGCGAGTATATCTATCTATCTATCTATAGATATAGATATATATCAGCATACCTGTATAACATGTTGCCCTGAGGGGTCAGGCCAACACTCAGGATCTCAATATTGCACTGTTAGACAGGAGGGTGTGGTGTACAAGTGCACATATACAAGCACACAAATCAATCAGGTGGATACACACACTCAATTAAGTGCATACACACACATGCTACCAGCTCAGGCACATACACATCCAAACCAGCCTAGGCACATGCATACCTATCACCAATTCAAGCACATACACTATATACCCCAAAAGTTAGACACAGATTACTAATTCATATGTCATGCACATAATGCCATATATATATAGACACACACACTAGCAACTCAGATGCACACAAATTCAAAATAACCAGTCTAGGTTCATGCACACCTATCACCAGTTTAAGCCCAAATTTAGACAGAATCAGTTACCAACACCTGCACATCCAATACACATGCATGGATTACTAATTCATATACCACACACACACAATGATATTTATATATGTGCATTCACCAATTCACACACGTCACCCACCTACGCATGGTGAGTTCCTAAATTGGTGCTGTGATGTGTGTGTATGTATGTGCTTGGTGCACTTGGGATACCAGGAGAAAGGTTAAGGTAAGAAAGTAGAAGTGTAGGGAGTGAAAGTCACCAGGACTGGGGTTAGAACTGGTAGACTAGAGGGGCCTGGGCTGAAGAACTGAGGCTGGGGGGTAAATTTAGGTTAGTTAATTAAAAGACAATGCCCAAAGTCTACAGAACAGGGGAGCGATGCTGGCACAGAGGCTGAGACTAGAGCCAGAGCTACAGGGGAGCTGAAAAGGTAGGTGGGGAGAGGGAGAATGGGACTAAGGGAAAGTGTGGGTGTTAAAGAGGGGCTCTGGGTGTGGGGAGCCAGAGGATGACTCCAGGGCAGCTAGAGAAGTTGCAAGGAGCAGCAGTAGGTGCTTGAAGCTGGAGAAAGGCTCCAGCTGCTGGATAAAACTGCAGGACAGCCACAAGGAGCTGGAAAGTTGCAGAGGGGGGTGACTACAGAAGGTGCAGGGGAAGCCTAAAAACAGAGAGACAGATAGCAGAAAATCACAGGAAAAGTGGCAGGAGGGACTGAAAGGTAACAGGGCAGTGGAAAAGCAAAGAAAGGCAGTAGAAAATCACAGGGAAAAGGCAGCAGACAGCACGGGAGGCTGAAAGGCAGCAGGGAAAGCATGAAAGCAAGAAGAAGATGAGAGGTGCCAGAAAAGGGGAGACAGAATTAGGAGGCTATTGGGAAACTAGCAAAGAGGGATGGGGGCTGGAGCTGAGAGAGAGAGAGAACGAGGCTGGAATTTAAGATAGGGAATGGACTGGGTTTCAGTAAAACATGTCCCAACTCGGGTTTGCAAATGACAGTGGTTTTATTGAACAGGGGAGACAGTGACACGATGTCTTATTGGTTCCATTGCGCGCGCACGCACGCACACACACACACACACACACACACACACACACACACTGGCAGCAGGGGTTAAAGAGCCTTAGTGCAGGGGCTGAAGTCCACTGAAGTCCAGGTGGAGAGAGAGTACAACAGTAACAATCAATACAAACCTAATAATTATACAATATACAACAGTGGATATCCAAAACCAAAAAAATTGCTACCAAAATAAAATGTTAAAGCTTATCCTAAGTTTGAGCTTACTTATACTTATCTATGGGGAATAGTGAGGGAGAGAAAAAGTCAGAAATGGTTGGGGAGGGGGAGGGAATGCATTTTAAAATAAATTTTTAAAAAATTGTGGGTTTTGCTACAAACATACATCAAGCCGTCCATAGAGAGTCGACTGATAAAATTGTAGTCTATTTGTCTGTATTATTAATACTAGAATTTTAGAACAGTCACAAAAATTTCTCATGGTATGCAAATATTTCTGAAGAGAAAACAGGATGGCTGACAAGCCTCAGTTAGTTAGTCAGCCAGTAATTCTAGGCAAAATAATGAAAAAAAAATTTGGAGTTCAAGTACTTTAATAAAGGATTACAGGATACAATGCCAGTCAAGATAGTCTGTGAAAAATAGGTCAGATAAACCTGCTTTTATTCCCTGATAGCATTACAAGTAGGAACAATAAACTGAACAATATTGGTACAATATTGTATCAATACGAATCCTATTTCCCCTTTATGGGCCTAAGCACTACTTATGTTCTAAATATGGGGGCATAAGTGCCATTTTCAGCACTTGCATGGACTTTAGATTCTATTTACACTTGTTAATCATGCTTTTACTTTTCACCATATTCAGAAGGCTCCTCGAAGGGCATAGAGTTTCTGTGATGGAATAGTATCACCCAGATAGGCAAAGAGCTTCATGTAATTTATGTAGAGTAAGAGAATACAGCTGAGAAGGAGAGTTTTCAGGTTTAGTCCACAGTCTAGTATCTACGGCCCCACACACATATGGGGGGGCTTGATTCTGTGTGTCAGCTTTTCAACAAAGCGCTAAAATGGCCCATAGTAACCCTATTAGTTCTAGCTGATAGGCCTGTGTGAATAGGGAACTATTCATTTCAGATTCAGATTCAGCCACTTTGGATGCCAGGGACTCAATCTGGATATCTGAATTGTTTTTCCGATTCAGTTTGGCCAATTGCTTTGGAAGATTCGGAGCCAATTCAGGGATTTGGCCATAGAGTATAATAGGGAATCAATGAAATATCTATAACTTTGTTGTCTTTTTGATGATTCAGATGAGACTTGCAGGGATGGTAGCCTCTGCTGAGAGCATGAAATGTGCCAAGTTTCAAGATGATAGGTGCATTGTTTCTGGGAAACTGCACCTTAAATTCCTGAAAGCAAAACTCATGTCACATCTGTGTTAATCCTTGCTCATTAACTTGTTATCCTTGCTAGCTACTGTGTATGGAGCTGGTCCCTGAGTGAATCATGATTGATTGGTAACCTAGTAGCTAGTGAGGATAATGAGTTAATGAGAAAGGAGTAACACCTAGGAAACCACAGACTAAAGATAGGAAAGAATCAATACACAGCCAGGAAATGCTTCTGCCCGAAGACAGAGACAGTCAGTTGCAGCTCCAAATTGATTCAGAAAGCCTAAAGCTTCCAGCAATTCAATCTGGATTCATAGATTCAGCCTCTGAATCATACAAATTATCTCCAGATCTGAACTGTGATCCGAAGCTTTGCACACCCCTCCTAGTTGATACACTACATGGGTGCATCCAGATGAGTGCAGATATGCAGTATGTGGCACTGCAAACACATTTGCAGTGCCACATACCACACAGTCCAATGATCTGCACACTGCAAAGATGAACTGCCCAAGTGTGCACTGCACCGGGTTTTTATTTTTCTGCAGGTTTTTTTTTAACAGCTGGATATCCAAGAGTTACAAAAAATAATAAAGTGGGGAAAAAAATGGTGCAACACATGCTTGGCCAGTGCATGCTGCTAAAAGCAGAGCCGGACCATCCACAGCCATGCTGCAGCTGCTGGCCAAGCTCTGCACACCAGAATCACCATGGCTGCATTCCCAGAAGGCCCCCAGAACCAAATGTCCATGCACATTTGGATGTACCCCATGAGCTTTTGCAAAGGTACAGTCCAACAGAAAGTAAATGGTAGGATAGACTAGAAATAAAAATGCAAAATGACAATTTCCTCCTGGAGCCAGAAGAATATATAATATGGTTAATTCTGTTTATCTGAGGTCCAGCTAAGATCCTAGGAAATGGACTTTGCATACTTATGCTGTTAAACAGTACAAGAACTATGCAAGCCTCAAAACAGAGCTTAAACTACACTGGAATAGACATTTTTTTGCCCTGCTACATTGGAGTGAATTTAACTTTTTTTGAAGTTTGTAGAAATGACAAAAGTCTCATATGTGAACTATATTCCATTAAAAAAATGCAAGTCCTATCATTTAAATTTGTCCTTACTAATTTAAATTTGACAATATTCATACCTTTGACCAGGGGTGCTCAACCCCTGGCCTGTGGGCCAGATGAGGCCTTCTGAGTTATGTCATCCAGCCCATGTGGCTCCCAAAAGGTCTGAAAATTTGGCAGCAGGGGAGAAGTGGCAATGTTAATTACTGTTCTCCTGCTACCAATTTTCAGACCTGTGAGAAGCCCCATAGCCTGGTTTACATGACCCTGAATGAAGCTGGATCTAGTAGGTGAGTGGATGGATTGAGGATTGGGTGATGTGAAGCCAAACCAGGCTGGCACAGATTCAGATTGGAGCAATGGATGTCTGGATCTGGGTAACCTGGAGGTGGACCCATAAACTGACTCTGTGCAGGAGCTGGCCTGAGAAATGACTCCATACCACTCAGCCAGCCCACAGTGCGGGAAGGCTAGGTGCCACTGCCTGGTAGAGTTCTTTAACTTGCAAGCTAAAATAAGTCTTATTGGGCTAAGAGACATAGTTTAGCTGACCTCTCTACCCTTAAACATGTATCATAGAATTGTATTCCTGTTTTTACTGGATCTGTTCTCTTGACTTAAATGATGCATTTCACTACTTATGACCAGGGATCCTGGTTTTCTCTGATAAAAAAAATTCCCAATTTTTGGATTAAAAAAAACCCAACAACCTCAAAATCCACATTTTTCCATGGTTAAAATGAAATGCCACTAGGTGAGTGTGCAAACACACATG
>NW_017728906.1:120796556-120837184 GCF_001723895.1 Crocodylus porosus | reverse complement strand
TTTTAATCACAGAAAAATGTGATTTTTTTTCAGGAAAAAAATTTAGTTGGAGAAAACCAGGATCTCTGCTTACAAGTAAGAAACTACTTTCTAATAGGGATACAATAATTAGTTTAACCATTAAGACCAAACTATAGAAAAAAGGGAAGCCTCTTTTGCAAGCATCTTTTTTATCTGGATAATCATCCAGGTAGAATAAAAGATGCTGGCAACATTTAAAAAAAAAAATCATTCAATTGCCTCAGGCTTGCTTTGGTACTTTAGTTATTTGAGTATAGTTAAAAATCATTGATTACTCATCCATTTTGAATTATCAAAATATTTCATCAAGAAAGAATTGGAAGTTAAATACCAGAAATATTATTAGGAAAACAATGAACAATTTAAAATACAGCAGCTACAACAAATAAAGAGGTAGAATGAATTAATATTGTGCAAACATCTACAGGATATTTTGTTTAAAAATCCACAGGAAACTTCATTAAATGCAAGAGAAGAGACAATGTAGTAAACTGAAGCATAAGTAGATGCAGAAAAATTCAGTAATAAGACAAGAATAAATACAGCTGGAAAGAACAGTAAATTAAATAAGAGAATAAATAAATCCTAAAACAGCTTCTCTGAACTCATAAGAGAAACAGGTGTAATATTAAACATGAAACCCCTGATATAAAATACAACTGAAGTAGGTGGAAATGGAAGATTGCTATAAGAACTTCTCAGGAAACCCACTGAAAGAAAATAAATTAAAATATTGTTCCCTATACACACACAATCTGAAAATATGCTAATATCTTTACTTGTGCTGATATCAATGACTGGGTTATAGATGTTACACTTAACGCACATTAAGCATGCAGAAAGCACTTCAATGCCATAAAAGAACAAAAATTCATGGCACTTAAAGTACTTTAAAAATGGTGCATTACTAAGTTAAGCCCTGATAGATGCACCATCAGACTAAAGCACTTTAGGTTAGAGTGCTCTTTTGGTCATCGATGCCACGTTCATCATGTGTTAAGCTAGAATGCATTCACCAGCATCCCAGGGACCCTTCAGGGCATGTCTTGGACAGAACTTGTCTGCTGTGCCCATGCTGGAATGGCCTCATTCCCTTGACTGTCATAGTACCTAAATCAGTGACAGCCTCCAATGCCAGCCAGCTGTAAGCCACAGCCTGGGAGGATGGGTTGGGGGACTGGGAAGAGGGGGTTCTGTCCCTGCAGCCACCCAACCTCATGGCACACCCAACATGACTGCAGGAATTCTCATGCAGGAGTGGAGAAAAAGCCACCCCCTGTTATGGAGGGCATGGTCTGGACCCCTGAGACTCCAGCCACCCCCTCCCCCCACATCAGAATTCCTAGTGAAGCAAAACCAGGGCAGGGAACACATGCTGCCACTGCTGGCTGCAGCTAGGGGCCCTTCCCCTCTGTTTGATGGCTGATATCTTGTGGGGCTAGACCAAGCTCCTCTGTGGCGAGGAAGTCCTTTTTCAACCCACCCACCACAGTTACCAGAACTGCAAAAAGCGGTGCGAGGAACTTGTGCTGCCACTGTTGGCTGCAGCTGGGGAAAGAAGTCTCCCTGCTGGGCATCCCTCCCTCCCCAAACTGCTTCCTGGCTCAGGTCCTGCTGGGGACCAGGCAGGCCCTTCCCTATGGCAGGGCCAGGTATGGGCAGAAGCAACAGTGTAAGTTCCCTGTGCTGTTTATTTGCTGCACCAGGAACTCTCGTGGGGCGGTTGGGGGGGTGGGGGAGGCAGGCATGGGCTCAGCATTACTCCCACCAAGACTCTATGTGGCATTAGTCAAACCATAGTGGGAGTACTGTGTCCAGTTTTGAGCAACGTACTTTAAGAAGGATGCTGATAGGCTCGAGAAGGTCCAGAAGAGGGCCACTCATATGGTCAGTGGCTTACAGGACAAGCCCTGTGAGGAGAGACTGAGGGACCTGGACCTCTTCAGCCTCCGCAAGAAAAGAATGAGGGGTGATCTTGTGGCCACCTACAAATGTATTGTGGGCATGTAGCAAGGGATCGGAGATGCTCTGTTCACCAGGTCACCTCTTGGGGTAACAAGGAACAATGGTCACAAACTGACAGAGAGCAGATTTAGGTTAGATATCAGGAAAAACTTCTTCATGGTAAGGGCAGCCAAAATTTTGAATGGGCTTCCGAGAGAGGTGGTGCTCTCCCCTACCTTGGGGTCTTTAAGAGAAGGCTGGATAGACATCTGGCTGGGGTCATCTGACCCCACCACTCTTTCATGCCTCAGCAGGGGGTCAGACACAATGATCTGTTGAGGTCCCTTCCGACCCTAGGATCTATGACTCCTGCTGGGGGAGTACACCTGGCAGGTGTGCTCCTTTTCCACCTCCCCCTGCTAGAGTTCCCAGCCCTGAGCAGGGAACTTATATTGCCACTGCAGGGCACAGCTGGGGAAATGGAGCCTCTCTGCTGTAAGGGCTCGCCACAGCTTGCTGGCTGAAGTCTGGGGAGGGTCTGGGCTGTTGGGCAGGAGATGCTTCCTTCCATCCCTTCTCCCCCACACCACACAGCTGCTGTTGATAGTCCCCAGCTGGCAGAGGGTTGGGGTTGCAGAAAGCTGCTCCAGCAACCTCCTTGGAGATGTGTGGGAGTGCTCCTAACCTGCTGACCTTGGTAATTTCATTAAGCCTCCCCCCACCCCACCACCGAACAGTACATGCCTTTTCAGTTGAAATGCACTCTAATGTTTAGCACTTTAAGGAAACTGTGATAGAGTGCTTTATGCCAGAGCTTATTGAACATCTGTACTTAACCTAAGATATGATAAATGAGAAGCTACTTCTACCATGGTCCTCTTATCCAATAATTTCTGGATTGGTTTATGGCACATGCTTCTATTATGGATCAATATGGATACTCTTATGTAGCGGTACAATTTTTAGGATAATGATACCCAAGAGTGCTATTCTGCAGATATCTACTCTGTTTTTATAAGTAATGTCATCCAAGATTTAATACAATCTTTGTGGATATCATCCATAAAAGTTCTCAAATCTAGTTTATACTATACTCATTATTATTTCTCCATCCTCTTTGAGGAGAGATAATTGCAGACATCATCCTGTCTAGTTGCAATTACTTCACAACTAAATCTGAAAAAAACACAACAACAAAAAAAGAACTCAAAATGGTTCCTAAGAAGCATATGTTTCTGTTAGTCAACTAATTAGTTAAATGTCAGTGTTTAATAATCTTGGCTAACGTATTAGAATGACATATTGTAACAGAAATGTAAGGCTCCATTTGCAAAGGGGGGGATGTTAATTACTTTTTCTTTTAATCCCCTTTCCATGTACCTTTAAGTTAGGGGCATAAAGACTGATTTAAAAGCAGTGGAAATCAGTGTAAGATAGACTGGTTGGTGTTGATGTAGTATCAAACTTATTTGATTTAGTTTAGACTGTTGAATTGAATGTCATTACCAGGTTCACTCATGAATCAAGTTAAATTGATGTCTGCCAGGATATGAGGGGTCTTTTCAGGGGCCTTACTAATCCTCCCTCATATCCAAGAGCCAGGACTCTACATTGGAATGGCTCTAAGAAGGGCCTGGAGGATTTCCCCCATCCCAAGTTGAGTTCCAGCTGAGGCTACTTCCCTTGCAGCTGCAGGACTCTAGTCCCTGGAGTTGGGATGGGAAACCAAGCCCTTGCAGACGCATAGGAAAACAGCTTAAGCCTCAAATTTGGCACTGGCTCTTGGGGAAGAAATCCTCTGAGTTCTTCCTGGAGTTGCTCCAGCATACAATCCTGGGGCTCAGATGGAACGGGTGAGGAACTCTCTGTGTTGTGCATCTGAGTGACTCCAGGAAGGGCTCACAGAATTTCCCCCCTGGGATCCAGTGCTGAGTTTGGGGCTAAAGCTGCTTCCCCAAGCAAATGAAAGGGCATGGTTGCCACCCATCACCTCCCCAGGGGTTTGAGACTGAAGCTGCAGGGAAATGATATCAGATGGGAACTTGGTGATGGTTGGGGAGGGGGACTCCTCCAAGCTCTTCCCAGAGCTGCTCTAGCACATGGTTTTAGGGCTCAGATGGAATGGGGACAGGGGGAGGACACACTGTGCCCGCCTGAACCAGGCTAGGAATGCATGGTAAGCCACTGATGCTGCCTCCCCTCAGCATCTCACAAACCTCACCTCCCTTTCCCCCCCATCCACACTGTGCAGCAACCCCAGACAAAGTCCAGAAAATCCCATGCCATGATGAGTGGGTGAGTAGAGCATGACTCCCTCCACTGGCTGCCTACAGCTGGCAGCTGCCTGACAGATATATACTATATCCAGTCTCTATCAACAAGGTTTATTTTTTTTCTGCCTTACAAGCAAGTATAGCAAGAAAGCTTAGGCTAGGGACAGAAGTTACATATAAATTGGTCTAAATGATCGGAAACTTGTTTCAAATCTGGAACATAACAGAAGTTCAGGTTAGTGCACATAAACTGCTTTCAAAATAGTTTAAACCAGTTTAAGATAAACCTGGATGGATATAGTATCAGACCTAACTGATTGAGATTAAATCAGTTTATTGAATCTCTATGCCAGATGCAATCCAGATTCAAGTTTTCACACCATTTGGATGGCAGTCACTCAGCGTCCCAGGATGCTTTACATACACCCCCTCCCCCACAAACCCTCCATCATAGGTTGGTGGGCTATCCTTGAGCTGTCTAATCAGTTAAATCTATGCAGCTTATACTAACCTGAAAAGATTGAATCAATTCAGCCTTGGGTTTTTTGATTGTCTGTTCTTTTCATTTGACACAACACAGTAACACAGATAAATGTTTAAATAAATAAGCTCTTTAGATAAATAAGTGTTTAGGTAGAGCATTGGCACATGGGACACTCAGCATGGTTTTTATTTAGATCATAGTAAGCACAACTATGAGTAAGAACTTGTGCTGAGCAGTCACAAAGTAATGCTGTCTTGTCTATGGTCTGGACAGGGCAGAAGCTACCTGTATGGGTGACAGCTGTTTGTCCATTCCAACTCCCACACTAAACCTAGTGAAGACTGCTCCTATTATCTTTGTGAAGGAGTCCTATGATAGCTGAACATGGGACAATTAATATTATCTGGAGATAATTCTCTTACAAAAATTACTAGCTTTGCTACAATATGTTGACATTTAGTAGCACGTTTTACTGCTTAAGCATGTGGACACTGGGATTTAAGTGCAGTTAACGTGTCCTAAGTATAATGTGAGATGAGATGCCCTCAAAACAGCATTGATATCTACTGACATCCAAATTGTATAAAAACTAAACTGTAGCCAAGAATACGTGGCTCTGTATACCTCTGTCAGTAAGGTATCACAAATTCTAACTAGAAAAATCCTAGGGCTGTGTATTTGGCTTGAATTTCATCAAATGCCTAGCAATAAATAAATAAATGGTTCCCACTGACTTTAAAGGGCTTTGTATCAGCTCCTTATAAAGCTTTCAGCCCTCTGCTTAGGCAGTAATTCAGCCACCATTGCTGAATAAAATGAGAAGTCCTAAATATTATATAGCTTTGGATACTATCCAAAAAAAGAAATGGATTGACTGTTGCCTAGAAAACTGCCTCTTCACATATCTAATATATCTAAATTTGAGACATGAAAAATAGTTTAATAATAAGTGAACTATGATTGGCAAGACTAACACAAAAGAAACCGCAACAAAGCATTCTAACTTCTCAAAAATGGACTTTGACCCAATTAAAAAACTCTTCATGGGTGTTGCTGCATTGTGTCATGCAGATGTACCCAGAGAATGCTTGCCTTACATCTGCTTGAGTTCAAGCAGACCTATTAAGGCTGGACTAGGCAAGCCAACTGCAGGTGACAGACAGCTTTAATGTCATGGGATATGCCTGGAAGGGAACTAGGCCTGGGAGTGATAACCTCTGTAAAGCACATTTGTGAGTTGGCTAATAATAGGCACAAGAAAACCAAACCAGGAGTTGTTTTGCACACTATAAGGAGAAATGCCATAACATCTATCTTGGACTAAACACTTTAACCCAAACTGGAAACCTAGGGTCTACAAAGGAGAGACTGAATGCAGTACTCCAGTTGGCTCTATGAAAACTACTTGCTACCAACTTCATTTTGCCTCTTCTGTTATAGTAAGTAGCATAGTGAAAGCCTGACATCTTAAGCAGAGAGAACAGTTTCACGCAACACCGAAAAATGCAAGGTTCTCCACCTTGGGAGGAAAAACCTGCACCACCCTTATAGGCTCGGCAGTGCTACGTTGGTTAGCACTACAGAAGAAAAAGACTTGGGGGTCATCATTGACCACAAGATGAACATGAGCCTCCAATGCGATGCTGCGGCTAGTAAAGCGACCAAAATGCTGGCTTGCATCCATAGATGCTTCTCGAGCAAATCCCGGGACATCATTCTCCCCTTGTACTCGGCCTTGGTGAGGCCGCAGCTGGAGTACTGCGTCCAGTTTTGGGCTCCACAATTCAAAAAGGATGTGGAGAAGCTTGAGAGAGTCCAGAGGAGAGCCACACGCATGATCAGAGGTCAGGAAAACAGATCTTACGATGACAGGCTGAGAGCCATGGGACTCTTTAGCCTGGAAAAGCGCAGGCTCAGGGGTGATCTGATGGCCACCTACAAGTTTATCAGGGGTGACCACCAGGATCTGGGGGAACATCTGTTCACCAGAGCGCCCCATGGGATGATGAGGTCGAACGGTCACAAACTCCTGCAAGACCGTTTCTGGCTGGACATAAGGAAGAATTTCTTTACTGTCCGAGCCCCCAAGGTCTGGAACAGTCTGCCATTGGAGGTGGTTCAAGCACCTACATTGAACACCTTCAAGAGTAAATTGGATGCTTATCTTGCTGGGATCCTATGACCCCAGCTGACTTCCTGCCCTTTGGGCAGGGGGCTGGACTCGATGATCTCCCGAGGTCCGTTCCAGCCCTAATGTCTATGAAATCTATGAATACTGGGCCATTTGTTCAATTCCAATGCTCTATAATCCCTGGAAAGACTTTAGGGACATTTTCTGATACACATTTCAAAGCTTGCAGGCATTTAGGAGTAGATTTGATAAAGGCCTGGGGTGCCCATATTTAGGTGCTACAACCCTTACCTTTTGGCGCCTGGGCCAGGAAGGGAATCCAGATTCCAAGTGAGATGTTTAGGGGAACAGGCAGAAGTGCAGCTCCCTACTGTAACTGAGGAAGTGTTTTGAGTTACAATGAATCTAGCTGGGAAGGGGAATCTAGCTGCTGGCTACAAGCTTGCAGCTGGTTTTCCCTAGCAATGGCTCCTCCTCCTTGCCAGCTCCCTGCCAGCCCCAGCTGTTTTCAGAATGGAAAGGAAGAAAGGTAACAGAGGAAGCTCATTCTAGGAGTTCCCCAGCTGGCACTGGAGGGTAGGGTGGGTGAACTGCAACCTCGCCAGCTTGGTGGGGACCCAAAACACCCACCTCACCCTCCAGCAGGTATTGAAAAAACCCCAGACTGAACTCCCTCCAATCCATTTCCCCTGTCCCCTTCTAAAAACAATGACAGGCTGGGAGGATCTGAACCCTCATGCACTGAGGTTTTAGATTGTCACCCATTTGGCCTTTTTTTTATCAGTCTGCAGCTCTGCCCTTGTGTTTAGTCATAGTTATAGACTGGTTTCTGAGGCCACAACAGGGAAAAATTGTCACTTCTGTTTGCACCCTAAGTTTGTTATTTACCACATGAAGAAAACTTAGTTGCCTCTGAATGGGATCCAAAACAGCCCTAGTCCTTGGTAGCTACTGAAAAGAAAGCTTCCAAGAAATAGCCAATAAAGAAACACTGGCTGTGTCTACATGAGATGCTTGCTGACCGAGCAGTAGCCCTAGACTACTGCTCAGTAGTCACGTGGCAGAAACCATGATGTGATGCTACTGCACAGTATTCTCAGGCTGCTGCACAGTGAATGTCACAAAAAAAGCCATTCATCAGTGCTACCGTGCAGTAATGCAAGTTAATGCAGTCATTTACTACTTGTTTATACAAGTAAAAACATGTATAAACAAGTACTAAATGACTATGCAGTAAAGACTGTGCAGTCAGCATCTCATGTAGATATGGTCACTGAGAATAAGCGTCAGTTTTAAATGTAATTCCCTGAATAGATCATTCAAGGCTTCAGGGAGGGATATTTTCTCAAGTTCCATTCTGAAATCTTCTCTTGAAGGTAAACTTCTTTTAAAAATGTTTCAAAGAACTGTGCAGGGCTGATTAAAACAAGTTGTGATGTAGAAGGCTTGGGAGCTGCCTGCTAGATACAGGCATACTAACTATTTCACTCTAGCTAATGCATTTTTAAATTTTTACATGTTGGTACAGCTTCAGCAGGAAGTGCTGAAAATACCCGCTTCCAAACATGATTTCAGAATAGTGCTGAGTGTATAGATTTGACTATCTCCATATAAAAGAGATTTGACCTACTGGGCAAGTGAGATTCACTAAGAGGTAGACTGAAAGAAGTGGATGCTAGTCATGTTTTAAATGGAAGTGATGGTGTTCACTAGGGACCCTTGTTTTCTCTGACAGAAAACAAAATCCCCAGTTTTCACCTTTAAAAAAGTTACCCAACACCCATACTTTTCCATGATTAAAATGAAACACCACTATATGTCAGAGGAGTTTGATTTTAGTCATGGAAAAATGTGACTGTTGAGTTACTTTTTTTTCCGTCCTAAAATTGGAGATTTTTTTTTAAATCAGAGAAAACTAGGATTCCTGCTGAACACTAAGTTTGTGAGGACCCTGATTTTGAGCAATTGTGTATCTGAGAATACCTGTTAGGTTCTTAAAGTATATAGGTAGAGGAGCACACCATTCTGAAATCTTAAGTGTGAAATAGCTCACAATATATCATCCTATCAGAATGAAGGTCTTCTATACATGAACAAATAAGAATGGTCAGGAGCCCAGGAAACTTTAAGCTTTCTACTTATTTTGTACTTCAAGTATGTAAATCTTTATTTGTTTATGGTGGAGGGGAGAGGACAGGTAATTTGTTAACTATTGATGAATTTCAGTTGAATCTTTTTGTGTTCATTTTCCCTTCTAATTTACTTTTATCCTTTCTGGAAATCAAGTCCTCATCAGTCCTCTATTTTCTGTATTTATAACTTGTATATGTATAGGAGTTTTGTTTATAATTTATGGGCAAAGCCACTAAGTAGAAGCAAGAAGTTCAAAGAACTTGTTCTTTAGTCCATTGACTCCAAGCCCCCAACATGGAAAGAGTAAAAGCTTTACCCTCCTTTGGTACTTAGGTGACTTCTGAGGAGCCACACTTATAAAGGAATTTTTACTTCCTTCCATAGTTGTTGCTAAATCTTGTTGATTTTAGCTAATAACCTCTTGTCTTGAAAGAGAAACCACCACAAAAAACATCTAATTTTAAAAAGCTTTAGTAGACCAGACAGGTCTTAAAAACTACATGAGTAATGCATAAGAAAAAATATGGAAAGCCCTTTGAAATAACCTTACATGGCTTAAATCTTCTGAAACTAATTTCTGCCAGTAAGGGCTGTATTAGAGAGCAATGTATTAAATGAAGACATTTTCAGAGTCATAGCATCTTAATGATATAGTGCACAAATACATTATCAGTGTGCCTTTACCACGCAGAGAACAGAATCACACTTGTAAAGACTCCCTATCAAAATACTGGGTTGTTTTAAGAGTTCTGTGAAACACTTGTGTCATTATTTTGACCCACCAGACATTGTGCTGTTTTGCCAAATCACATAGTTTATACCTGAAGCTTACATTTGACATTGATTCTTTGAATAAGTACAGTTTCTACTTATTTCCATTCTAATATTTACATTGAATGTCATATTCAGCTTTTAAAAGTCATCAAGGAAATTTATGTTGCTCACAGATTGGTATCAAGACACTGGTAAAACACAATTAGTCTATAGTTTGTACAATTAAAATCCCATATTATTAGATGGTGAATAATATTAATAAGATTCATCAGGCATATTTTTTCAACAGAAACTACAACTTTAGTGTAATTTAATGTTTTCCCTTCAGGACTTTTCCAGTAGGAAGTCTTCTGACTACTAATATACCTGTCAGATCACCCCAGGAATGTGTGTGTATGGGACTCCCATTGCCTTGTGTGCCAAGTGCCCCCTGAAGCCAGCCCAGGCATGGTCTGTAGAGTAGGAGGAAGCCCTGGCTTCTTCTGACTCTGAGTCCTTGGCCTTTTGGTTCCTGACTCTCCCTGACTTTCTGTAGCCCTGCTTCAGGGACCTGCTTTTGAGGTCAGCTCCCAAATGAAGAAATTTGCCTGTTAAAGGGGAATGAAGTAACACACAAATACTAATCGTAAAAGCAGTTTCTCTTAAGTAAAAGCACTCAGCTGGGGGGCAAAGACCACTCAGCAAGACTGTCCTGTCTCCTCCAAAGCAGATCTATAGTCACAAGGTTTGTTCAACTGTCCTTTCTCCAGTCCCCATAGATTGAATGCCTCTAAAATAAACTCTGATTCTGACTCTCTGCAGATCCTCCAGTTCATCCCAGACTCCCATTTTGTCAGCCTGCTATGTCCATTGTGATGCTTCTGTCTCCTAGCTCCCCAGGAGGAGTTATAGGGACTTTGGCAGCAGTCACCTTAACCAGCATGAAGGAACGTAAAATGAGAGGAGTCATTAGTTAAAGAGAAGTCATTAGTTTAGATAACTCTAAACTTTTCACAGTTATGCTACTCCAGCTGAGGTTTATCTTTGATTCATTTTTCCCAGGGCATTCCAGGATAGTGTATGAATGCTCTGAGGAAATGCAATGCCTTACTTCATTCCTCCAGTATCCCAGGATAATCTATTCCTAACCCTTCCCATTCCTTTGCTCCACAGGCAAACCTGTAACCCTCCTAACTTCTACTGTGAGGGGTGGTGCTGGTTCCAAGCCACCACTCCCTCCCACCCCCAGGTGTGAACCTGATTGCTCTGAGCACCATTCCGAGCACCTCGGTTTTGATTTTCAGTTCACGCTGAGCACCAGGTATATATCGGTGCTTGGTTGCTTGCTCTGAGCACCCACATGAATCTCCTCTCATCAGCTTTGTCATCGCCATGCAAACAGCAACAGCTGCTACCTATTTACTACCTACTTCTGTGGAGAGAATGAGAAGCATGAAAAATAACAGACAGTCTGCAAACTGGACTCATTTTGAGGAGGTGGACCTCATCATCATTTGGAATGAGGAGAAAGTACTTGTTATCACTGCCAGAGGTTCAGAGGGCAGCAGGCAGCACCAGGACATTATGCCACAGCTGGAGACTCGGGGATAACCTCAGGACTAGGTTAGGATGTGGGCCAAGGTCAAGTCACTGAAGTTTGGGACAGAGATGCAAACAAGATGTCTTGAGCAGCAAGGACTGTTATTTCCTACCATGAGGCGGTAGCCTGGATCTTCAAGGAGGGCCATGCTGTGGTTCTCTGCCACATGGTGCACTGCATGTTTGGGGAGCCTGTGAAACATGACTGGGACAGATATGTTGAGGAATTTCTGCAGCAGCCACCTGATAATGAGATGGACACAGAGGATCAGGAAGGTGAAGTTGACTACTCTGCAGGCATTTTGCAAGGTCTGACTGGCTAATCTGCTGCTTAAAAAAAAAGCCTGCCTGAAAAAAAAAGACCCACTCTGCAGAGGACCTGAAGGACCCCCCCTCCCCCCCCCCTGACATTCGCACCTGTGGCAGACAGGTGGGATCCTATGCAACAAGGTAATTGTTTGTAACCTCATTTGCTGCCTGTAAAAGTCTGGGTGCAAAAAAGAGAAGGGACCTGAGGGATGGTAACACATACATATAAGAGTGTGTGTGTGGGGGGGGATATTTTTTTCTCACGGTTCTTTCTCTTTTTTCCTGCTGTCTGTTCGTGTCATTTTTTTTTAAAACCCTATTGTCGTTTCTCTGTCTCCAGGCTAAAAGCTTCCACCTTGCTACTGTCTCCAAGGCCACACTAGCCAGGCCAGCTACTGGTAAGTCACAATCTGAAATGACATGAAGCGGTGACTGCTCTAAAAATGTCCTAACTTTGACATCCTAGTATTTCACATATTGCTGGCATTATACAGGTAAACCTGTTGCAAGCCCTAGGTGTCCTTTTCCATCCTACCCTTTTGGTGTGTCAGCAAATCTATTCAGATCCTTGTAGATGGGTTTGTCTTTTGTCAGGTAAGCCAAGTACCAATTGTCTTAATGTCCTTTAACCCCTTCTTTCTCCCCTGAACAAATCTTCAGTTCTCTTTAGCCAACAGAACAATTCCCTTGTCCTGAAGCATCAATAGCAAATTCCTTTTATTAAATGTCTATTAAACTTCAGGTGTAGTTCCTATACAATGTGGTGGTCGTTAAAACCAATCAGGAGTAGTAATGTGGCTGGACGACTTCTTATCATTCTCGAATTCTTATGTTTCTCACGCCAACATTTTGCTGGGGTGTTTGCTAGTTCATACAGAAAATAAATCCTAAATTTGTCTGGAAAGGGGAGGAAATGCTGCAATGAGTCTACAGTAGAAATGTTTGGCTCAGTTCAGGACAGAGTTGGTTAAATGATGCCTCCTCCCCTGTATGTCTAATATCTCAGAAGTAACTGATGAGAAAGGGTGGTTGTCCGGACAAGAAAAAAGATGATGCAATCATGAGCAATAGTGTGGTCCCAGGAGAAGAGGGAAGCTACCATATCATAGCTACAATTTTATTTTATTTTTTTTAACAATGTTAGCAAAATATTATTTCTGCTGCCACATTACTCAAGTCTTCTTAGAACTGTGAAAATACCTTTTAGGTAGTTTGTGGTTGAAAGGAAATATAGAATAAAATTATTTTGTGTTGACCCTTTTTGCTTGTTTTACCTCAGATGGAATTATTCTGTTTTTCCCCATATTGATCAATCATTATACTAAACCTTTATTTAAAGTGAGGCCAATTTTGAAACTAAAATTATTTTTAAAAAAACATTCAGAACATTTTGTCTTTAGGTTTCAGTAATTATAAGTTGTTGACTTTCTCCCCATTTTAAAAAAAGAACACCTTTATTTTTTTAGATTAGCTCAAATTTATGAACAGTTATAGTTCTCTTAAATGCATTTTGCAGTGAATTTATTCTATGCTAACTTATGTCTAGTTTTCTTTGTATTAATATTTGTTGTTCATATAAACAGAAAAAGTCTAGAAAATACATACTGTAACTTTCTGTAAAGATGAAGTCGTTCTACTATTTTTTTCCCTCTAAGGACAGTGTATAGTGTTCCCTGTAGGCCACCCTTTTTGTTTTTCCAAGGTCACCCTAATTAACTGAAGCTAGATGTTTAATTTTTAAGGTCTATTCCTTATTTGACATAGGAGCAGACTGTGTGGGTGAAATAAGTATTACTTTCAATTTCCCTTCTAGTTAAGAGAAATTTGATTTAATTGGCTAATATCCATAGTCATATCACCAGACTTCAAGAAGATGCATAATTAATTATTTACAGAGCATGTATCTCATTTCATTCAATTCAGCCTTAAACATTTGGACTTAAGACTGAATCATTTTAATAATCCTTTTCTTTATAGCAGGGGTGAAGTGGTATAAACCGATTACTAGCAAATATGAGTAGTAGTTATACGTGTTAGTCTGAAATCAAGCAGAAAGCAGAGTACCTTCTAGACTAATTGAATCAGAGATGAATAAGATTTTGTGAGCAGGAGTTCACTTCATAAGATGCTGTTAAGGGGAATGTGAAGAGCAGGATATCACACTAAGGGTGCATCTACATGAGATTTTTACTATAGAGCTGACTAACAAGCTCTGCAGTAAAGTCTCAGTGACTGCATGTGTGCCCTTATTAGGGTGCAGAAAAATAATAAATGTTGCTGTAGAATAGTACTTGTAAACACAGCTACTATCCTGAGGTGGCATTATTTAGTGTGCTGCAATGCACATGTAGACATTAATTTAGCTGGCTGGAGCATGAGGATATTTTGGGGTGGGGGCTGTCTACTGGCTAGCCCCACACTAGAGCATCCTTGTAAAAATTCACGTTAGTAAAATATTTTACTAAAAAGGCTTCAGTTTTAAGTCTAAACTTAAAGGCTATGAATCAAACAGAACAAAATATGTGCTTTTTAAATAATTAATTATGTATCTTCTTGAAGTCTAGTAATATTACTATGGATATAAGGCAATTAAATATTAACAAATATATTATTTGTTTCAAAGCCAGCAGGAATTGGAAGTGATGTATGATGTAACAACTGATACCTTAACTGATTGTGGTTAGAGGAGTGATGTCATCAGCAAAAGGATGCATTTCAAACCCCAATGCACACTCAAGTTGTTACCAGATTCTGTTTCCAATTAAGTCAATAGTATCATAGCACTTAGGGTCGGAAGGGACCTAAACAGATAATCAGGTCCGACCCCCTGCCCCGGGCAGGAATGGGTACCAGGATCATATCACCCCAGCCAAATATCTGTCCAGCCTCCTCTTGAGGACTTCCAAGGTAGAAGAGAGTACCACCTTACTTGGGAGCCCATTCCAGAGCCTGGCAGCCCTAACTGTAAAGTAATGTCTCCCGATGTCCAGCCTGAACCTTCTGTCTAATAATCTGTGGATGTTATTCCTAGTAACCCCAGGTCATTCCTGGGGGAACAGAGCCTCCCCTAATTCCCGCTGGTCCCTCCTGGTGAGTCTGTAAATGGCCACCAGATCCCCTCTCAGCCTTCTCTTTTGGAGGCCCTTTAGCCTCTTTTCGTAGGGCCTGCCCTGCTGCCCCTTGACTGTGTGAGTGGCCCTCCTCTAGACCCTCTCAGTGCTAGTCACATCCCTCTTGAAGTATTGTGTGCATCTGTGGATACCATTTACTTTAGTTTAAAGATCTAGATTTAGTTTTAACAAAACAAACAACCATAATAAAATATTCATGACTGGGCACTGTGCATCTTTTTTCCCTAATATTCTTCATTAATTCTGATTCACAAATGGTGATTGCCTTAAAAGGAGGAATCTTTAGAAAATTAGCAGTACAATTCAGGGTAAAGTATGCCTTAAGGGTTACAAAGGTGTCAGTGCCACAGGGCCTGCGGTGAAGGCTATTATAATTGGCTTTCCACTGATATCCTTCTCTATAAGAAATGTACCCCTATTAGAGACTAGCCAATTGCCCATCAAGAATGACGGGGGGTGGGTGGGAATGGAGTGCCACCACCCAACACCTATCAGCACTGGGGGGGTCAAAAAACTTGCATGCAGCAGCCACTGCTGCCACCCAGTGGCCTGTGCTGCCATTGCTGCACATCTGGCCATGCACAACTACCTGCTGCTCTGCATGCAGCCCCGTACCCCCCACTGCTCCACATCCAGCTGTGTTTGCCTCCACCCACCCCCTCTGCCACCACCTCTGCTTCATCTCCAGCAGTGGGACTTGCAACCGCCACCCTGCCTGAGGTGGTAGCAGTGGAGGCGGAGGCTGTCCCCCCTGCCTGCCTCCACCTCAGACACATCCTTCCCCAGAGCAGCAGGACTTCGAACTGCCTCCCTGCCTAAGGTGTCAGTGGTGGCAGCAGTGGCAGCTCCTCCCTTCCACCCCACCCACCTCCATTTCTTTCCCCAAGAACAACCACAACTACTCCCCTGCCTCTGCCTCCCTGCCTGAGGTGGCGGTGGTGGCAGTGGAAGTGGAAGTGGCAGAGGCTCCCTTCCCCTGCCCGCCTCTGGCTCTGCTGCTGCCTCCTCACCCAGAGCAGCTGTGCTTGCAACCTGAGGTGGCAACAGAGGTTCCCTCCTCCCACTCCACTCCACCTCCACCTTCTCTCCCACAGCAGCAGGGCTCCTACTTCCCTGCCTGAGATGGTGGTAGCCCTCTTCCTGCCAGAGGAGGTGGAGCCCACAGAACTAATCATCACCGACCCTCTTGGCAGCGCATGTGCAGTTGCCCAAAAGTGTTACGGACAAATAGACACACAGACAGACAGACTGAACCCTTTATACTAGAATTGCTGGAATCCTTGTGGGCTATTAGTGCAATAAGAGATAAGAAATGACAGGTTTGGATTCTGGAGTGCAGGCAGTGAAAATGTCAAGAAGTTCCACTGAGTCTGGATATGGCCAGATATAGCTCAATTACATCACTAAAACAAAGGGTCTGGCAAAGCTATTGAAGAATATGGTTCATCTGTAATAACTTTCTTCTAGGATAGTGGTGCTCAACCTCAAGCTCAGATTTGGCTCATGGGACAATGCCATCCAGTCTGTGGGGCTCCCCAGAGGTTTGGAAATTTGGCCTGGGGGTCGGGGGGGGGGGAGAAATGAGAGTGCTAATTTCCATGGATCAGGAATTTATAGCAAATAATGCTGCCTCTACTCCCACAATGTTAGACTGCCAAACCCAGGGAGAGTCCCAGCAGCAATATCCTTGATTAAACATGGCCTCTACCATGGCTCACTGATGGGTCTCAATGTGACTTAAAAGTCTAATCTTTGAGCCACAGATCCATCTGTAAGAGTTTAAGGTCTTTCTGCAGGGGGGAGTAGGCCATAGGCCAAGATTTCTTTTCTTTCCTCCACTGTCTCTTTGTCTCAAGGGAAAACACTTTACTTTGAAGTAGGCTGTCACTTTGTTGTAGTTCTAGTACCATTCAAGCTAGCAGCCAGCTCCTCTTAGCTCTTTATTTTAGCGTCCATTTTCTCGAGGTCTGCCTTCAGCATGCCCTAGTATCATTTCCTCTGGCTGTTGTGAGATTTTAAGTCACAACTAAGCTTGGAGTAGAGCACTTGTTTGGGAGTCAGGACTCAGGCATACGTCTGGTCTAGATAATTTGGCACTTGAGGATCACTACCCATGCTGGTAACCTTGGTTTCAGCAAGGATTCTGGTGTTTATATAGTGATGTTCCCATTTGATGCAGAAGATTTTCTGGAGACATTATTGATGTCTTTAGACCCTTGAGATGACAATGATGGGTCACTCACATTTCACAACCCCAAAAGAAGAGTGGGAAAGATGACTGTGTTGTTTGTAGACTTGGATCTTGGTGTCTTTCCTGAGGTCACAATCAATAAAAAACACACAAGCATGTCCTTCAGGAAATTACTTTGGTACACCTGATCCTGTGTTGGATCTCCATCAATGCTCACACTGAAAGAGGTGGCTACCAAGGTCAGAGAAGTGCTTCACTATCTCAAGTATCTTTCTCTAAATGTGAATGTGAGCGGGGGTGTCATACTCCTGGCTCAGAGTGGGCTAATAGAACACTTTAGTCTTTTTGATGTTGAGAGTGGGGCCCATAATTTGGTAGGCTTCTTCCAAGCCATCCAGCATGGTAAGGTGGTTTTCCTCAGTGTAGACAAGGATGGTGCAGTTGTCAGCATACTGAAGGTCAAGGATGGTTGTTTTGAATACTTTGGTATCATGACCAGATGGCGCAGTCCCATATGCTAGGTTATCGGAATACCTAGGGTCAGATACAGTACATATGGAGCTTCCCTGGTGCATGATGTTGGATCACTGGCACATGTAGGATCACTGGTACATTGGGTCACTGTTTTTGCATGATGGTAACCTTGCCTCGGGTTGTGTGGGATACAGGCAAAGAATTATTCTGTTGACTTAGATCTGTGATCACCAGAGATCCTGGTTTTATTCTTTTTTTTAAAATCTCCAATTTTTGGATTAAAAAAGTAACCCAAAATCTACATTTTTCTGTGATTAAAATACATTAGTGTTATTTCATTTTAATCATGGAAAAATGTGGATTTGGGGTTCCTTTTTTAAAATCAGAGAAAATCAGGATCCCTGGTGATCACTGCCTCTTTGATGGAGAACATCTTGTTAGCCTAATAGTGGAATGATCTTAACTTTTTTTTTTAAATGACAGGAATTAGTGAAGAGCCATTTGGGATCTATTCTGTCTGTGCATCAGTTTGAATTTTGCCTGAGGAAGGAGTTTGGGAATTAGTTTCTTTGGGTATTAGGGTAAGCAGTACTTTTGTAATGTCAGATAGTGGCTTTAATATTGTCATTATAAAATCACAAATATCCTTGTTGGGAAGATGCAAATTAAAGAATCTAATGCTGGATTTTTTGTTTTGTTTTTTCCCCCTTAGAAATAGAGAGATGATAATGAGGCAGGAATCAAACAATATGTTTGTATAAATAAATGTCATCAGCACTAGTAAAATTCACTTTATATCCTTTTTAGTAAAAATGCATCAGTTTTACATCCAAAGTTTAAGGTTGTGAATTGACTGTAACAAGAAATTTTCTCTATAAATAATTACGTGTCTTGAAGTCTGGTGATATTACAGATATAACATAAATCAATCAAGTTTCTATGGATTAGAAGAAAGGAATCCAAGAGCAATGCTTATTATTTCACCCATACAATCTGCACCAGAATAAATTCCAGTGATGACAAATGGTTGGAAAACCATGTGCAGTGACTAATAATTTCCAGTAAGTTGTCTATACCAGTAGGCTATATCAGTTAGAGTCATCATGATATATTCATTCATAACTTACAAAAGATTATTTTTATACTAATCTAAATAGCATTTTATTTCTTACATAATATACACACAAATCTATATGTTGCCTTAGGGAGGCAATGCATTAATGAAGATTTAGGTACAAGTCCAAAATAGGATTTAGATACCATAATTTCATAGGGCTGGAAGGGACCTCGCAAGATCATTGGGTTCAGCCCCTGCCCAAGGGGCAGGAAGTCAGCTGTGGTCAAAGATAGGCATCCAAGTGTTTCTTAAAAGTGTCCAGAGTAGGTGCTTGCACCATTTCTGTGGGGAGTCTATTCCAGGCCCTGGAGACTTGGATGGTAAAGACGTTTTTTTCTTATGCCCAGCCTACAATAGTCTTGCAGGAGTTTGTAACCATTGGACCTTGTCTTTCTGATGCACACTTCTAATGTACTTACAGGCTGCCACCAAGTTGCTCATAAGCCTTTGCTTCTCCAGGCTGAAGAGTCCCATGGCTCTCAGCTTTTCCTCATAAGGTCTGCTCTCTTGTCCTCTAGTCATGCACATGGCTCTCCTCTGCACTCTCTCAAGCCTCTTGAGCCCAGAATTGAATTCAGTATTCCAGCTTTGACCCCACCAAAGCCAAGTGAAGTGGGAGGATGATTTCCTGGATCTTGCTTGAGATGCATTGGTAGATGCAAGCCAGAGTTTTGTTTGCTTTGTTGGCTGTGGTATTGCATTGGTGGCTAATGTTCATCTTGTGGTCAGTCATGGCCCCTAAGTCTCTTTCTGTCATGGTGCTAGTGAGAGTAGCACTGCTGAGCCTATAAGTATGATGTGGGTTCTTTCTCTAAAAGTGGAGTACCTTGTATTTCTCTATGTTGAATGCCATCAGGTTTTGATCCATCCACCTTGCAAACCTGTTGAGGTCAGCCTGAATCACCAGCCTATCCTCTAGTGTGACCATGCTTCCCCATAATTTGCTGTCATCAGTGAACTTAGCCAGTCTGCTTCTGACACCAGAATACAAATAATTTATAAATATGTTAAAAAGTACTGGTCCAAGTATTGAGCCCTGGGAGACAGCACTGGTCACCATGTGCAATGTTGATTCAGTTCCATCATTATCATTCTCAGGGTCTGAATCAGTTCCCCAGCCATTGGACCATAGGGTTGTTGAGGCCACAGTTCCCCAATTTTACCATGAGGGCACCATGGGACACCAGGTCAAAGGCTTTTTTGAAGTCCAAATATATGATATCAACCTCTTCTCCTTTATCCAGGTGATGTGTCATAGAAGGAAATGTGGTTGGTCAGACAAGGCCTACCCACAATGAAGCCATGTTGTCTATCTGTTAGAATATTGCCTTCTGTTAGCCTGTTAATGGTTTCTTTGATTTTTTTTTTCCCAGGATCTTTCCAGGGATTGAGGTCAAATTCATTAGCCTGTAATTCCATAGATCTTCCTTTCTCCCTTTCTTGTAGATAGGAACCACTTTGACCCTCTTTAAATCCTCAGGAACCTCTCCCAAGTGTCAGATATCCTCGCCATTGGCCATGCTATGATGTCAGCCAGTTTCTTTAGCACTTTTGGGTACATTCCATCCAGGCCACCTGATTTACTGATACCCAGTCTCTCAAGGTGATCCCTCACAAGATCTTCGCTAATGATGGGCTTATGTTTGCCCTTACTCTGGTAGGCAGGCTGATCCCCTTGGGCTGGTGGAAGACTGACACAAAATAATTGTTAAGGAGATTAGTTTTTTTCCTGGGTGTCAATTGTCAGCTGCCCCATTTGGTTTAGCAAGGGTCTAGTGTTCCCCTTGGGGTTTTTTTCTGACTTTCCACATTTGAATAAGGACTTTTTATTGTCCTTGATTTCTGTAGCCAGTTTGAGTTCAGTTTCAGCCTTGGCTTTTCTAGTTAGCTCAGTACAGGTGTGGGCCACTGTTGAATACTCCTCCTTAGTGGTGTTTTCTGACTTCAGTCCTTTTATAAGCTTCACTTTGCAGGTACAGAAGGTCCATGAGTTGCCTATTCACCCAAGGGGGCTGCCCACTCCTTTTGCTACCTTTCCTATGGGCTGGAATGGACTCCCCTTGTACTTCAAGGACTGTGTCCTTAAGAAGCTACCACTTGTCACTGACTTCCCTCCCTATCAGATCATGGCCTTTCAGGGCCTCAACAACTAGACTCCTCAGTCTGTGGAAGTTGGCTTTCCTAAAGTTAAGGATTTGTGCATTGCTGACTCATTTGCCGGATTTGCGATATATAGAGAAAATGATCAGCTTGTGGTCACTGTCTCCCAGCTTCCCTTCAATTCTCAGGTTGCTCACTTAATCATCCTCTTTGGCCAGTATCAGTTCCAACAGTGCCTTACCTCTTGTCAGCCTATAGACTTCTTGAGACAAGCAGAGCTTGTTGATGCAAATGAGGAAGCTCCGCGACTGATTGGATTTGAGTGACTGCTCTTCCCATGAGATATCAGGGTAGTTGAAGTTGCCAGTGACAACTATGGACTGAAAGCAAATTCCCTAGCAAATTCATGGTCATGCTTTTCCTCATGATTTAGGTCTGTAGTAGACTCGGACCACTATATGCCTTTTACCACAACACCCGCCTCCCACCCCGTATTCTGAAGAAGGGGGTCTCGAGTCACCCTCCTTGGGTGCCAATACCCACTTGTAGGAATGTGTACTGCTCCTTCACATAGAGCTACAGCCCCCTCTTTCTTGCAACACAATCTTTTCTGTACAAGGTATAGCTATCTAGACCTGTGGTCCAGTCAACTAGTCATAGGTGGAGTCCCACCAGGTCTCTGTTATCCCTATGGAATCATTCATTTTTGTTTAGTAGAAGGGCCAGTTCCTTCTGTTTGTTCCCCAGGCTCCTGGCATTTGTGTATAAGCAAGTAAGCATGCCATCAGAAGCCCTAGGCTTCCCTGCCCTCCTAGAAGAGACCTCTGTGTGGGCTGGGATAGGAGTGAATTCCCTTGTGCAGCATGACCTGCTAATTTTTGTGGTTGTTGCTTGGTGGGTTTGATGAGGAATCCTGGTTTTCTATGTTTAAAAATCCCAGATTCTCTTTTTAAACCCCCACAATTCTGCATTTTTTCCCATTATTAACATGAAATGTCACTATATATTGTGCTGAACACAGTATTTTATTGATATATTTAACATTTTAAAGCAATATGAAAGCCTCAGAGTGCTTCATTGTAATAAAATAAATTCTAAATACCTATATATTTTGGCATTTGATTTTTGTTTGTTTATTTTTCATTGAAAATCAGAGCTTCCCCTTCCCCTTCTGCTCACTGGGGCATGGGTCCAGCTGCAACTATCCCCCCTATACTGCTTTGTGATGCTGAGCATCCCTGAAATGCCAGTGCCCTGCCCCTACCTCTGCCCCTCACTCCCAACCCATATCCCACCCCCAGCCCTCCTGGTGTCTCACTGCCAACTCCCCAGTCCTGCTGGTGCCCCTCACTCCTGACATGCTGCCCCTTTCCTCCAGGCCCTAATCCCCCAGTGAATGAAGAAAGGCTGGGTGTGGGTGAAAATGGTGCATCAAGGGGGTGGATGAGGATGCAAGCCCCTCAAGATTTCTGCACCCACAGCAGGGTGTGCAAGTGCAGACTGGCTGGACCAACTCCAGGCAGAGCTGCCAGGCAGAACAACCCAACAGAAAAAACCTGGTGCAAGAGGGAGTGCAGCAACACTAACTATGGCCACCAAGGTGAGGTGCCCTCTGCCTGCCTGGCAGCCGTGGGGGACATAACTCTGCACAACTACTGTATCTTACCTTGGCAACTATGGTGGCACAGTGCTGCCTCCTGCACCAGGTCCTGTCTCCTGGGCTGTGGAGGAAGCTCTCCCCAGAAATGGTCTGACCACGCTGCAGCCCCATGCCCTGTTGTGGGAGCATAAATCTTGGGGGACATGCAACGATACCCATCATCTTTGTCCCCCTAATCCCAGACTTAGTTGGAGGGAGCTGCAGGATCTGCTCTTCATCACCCTGCCTGGCTTCCATGTGCATGGAGCCACTCTAATTAAAGTGCGCCACCTCCCAGACATGTCTGTAAATGTCCGTAGTAAGTAGTGTATTCATTCATCATGTTGGATACCTGATTTCAGTTCTTACTTCTTCCTAAGAGGATTCAACCACATCTTTACCTTCTAGGAAAACAGTGTTCCAAGCTGTAGGTTATGCTGGAGAGGCTGGTGGAGTTGCATTTCAATCTCCCCTGCTTCCACTACTCCATACCTCCTCCATGAGACACAGGAAGTGAATGTGACTCCTTATGCTAATTGTTACTCAGCTGATGGACTGCTCCAGGGTTATAATTCCTCTTCTAAGATTGTTAATCTTTTTTTTTTTCTGATGACTTTAAAATCTCAGAAGAGAAATTACAACTGAACACTCCACCATCCCAGCTTAGTTTCCTAGACTACATGTGTAGATTCTGGCTACTATCCAAACTAATGAATCTTGATTTTTGTCGTGCAAGCATGCATCCCTAACCTCAACAAGATTTTACATAAATCCTAGTTTGGCAGTTAGTCCACACTCTTGAGAGATGGAGAGATTTGGGATTGAATCCTCTTACGCACTGGAAGGAAATGAATATGAGAACCTGGATAAATATGTAGTAAAAGGAAGCAATAGCAGAAGTTTTAGCAATGTTCTTGGAGACAGAGTATAGGGCAATCATTCAGATACTAGAAGTATTTATATACAAATCCAAAATGCATGGAGAATAAACAGAAAGACTTGGTGGTCCTAGTACAATTCAGGAATGATGATGTAATTTGGGTTACTCTGCAAGCGAGTAGGCCTGCTAAGGCTCTGAGTAAAGGTCAGGGGGGAAACCAGGAAGGGGGATGTCACAGTAGCTGTCAGCTGTGGGCCAGGAAACAAGGAGAAAGGTGTAAACAACTTAAAGAACATTCCAAATTACAGGACCAGATTCTCATGGTGGGGACTTCAATTATCAGAACATCTTTTGGGTGGGAAATAGTACTACAAAGGAGTCCAGCCCATTTTTGGAGTCTACTGGGGATAAATGATAGAGATGGTATCAAATGGCAGGAAGTTCTTTCCTCCCTGCTGCTCACAATCAGGAAGGAATCAGTTAAGAATATGAAAATGGAAGGCAACTTAGGTGAAAGTCACCACAAGATCTTAAGGGGAGGAAGGAGATAACCAGAATAAGATACTACATTTCAGAAAAGCAAAGTCTAAGGAAATCTGGACAGGTTGTCCTGGGTGGCAAGACTGAAAGGGAACAGGAGTTCATGAAAGTAGACAGTACCATAAGGAGGCCCTTTTGAGAGTGCAGGAGCTGACTATCCTGATATAACAGAAGAATAGGATGTATAACAGACAACAAGCTTGGCTAGACAGCAATCTCTTTAATGAGTTAAAAATCAAAAGGGAATCCTACAAGAAGTAGAAAATTGTTCATATAACTAGGGAAAAGCATAAGAGTATCACACAGGTGTCTAAGGGGAAAATTAGGAAGACCAAGGCATGATCTGAGATGCAGCTGGCAAGGGACAGACAAGGCAATAAAAAGATTCTACAAGTATGTCAAAAGTAAGTGGAAGACCAAAGAAACTGTAAGTCTCTTACAGAGTGCAGAAGACAATCTATTTATTGATGATACAGACAAGGCTGAAATATATAATGTCTTTTTTTACTTCAGTCTTGACAAATAAGGACAGATACCTGATGTCTTTACTGCTAACCATTCTTGCTAAGAAGCAAAACAGCCTAAAATAGTAGAAGAAGCTATTAGGGATTACTTCAAGGAGCTGGATGCTTTACTTTCAGCTGAGTCAGATAGGATACACCCTAGAATACTGAAGAAACTGGCTGAGGTTATTGTCTCTCTACCTATTTGTGGTGTTTCATTTTAACCATAGAAAAATGTGGATTTGAGGTTTATTTTTTATCCGAAAATTGAGGATTTTGTTTAATCAGAGAAAACTAGGATTCCTGCTGATGACTTGGCTAGGATGATTTAATCAGGGATTATCTTGCCTTGAGCCTGGGGCTGAATTAAATGACTTTGTGAGGTCCCTTCATGTTGTACTTTCCTATCCTCTCATATTTAGAGACCTACCTAATTCATGGTGGCTGTCAGTTGATTTCATATATGGAGCATGGTGCTCCCCCCACCCTTTGCCACCGATTGGCTGCAAGTGCTCTGTGTGGAGCATAGCTCCTTGGCACTGATTGGTGGAGGGATGGAGCCACATGACAGGCAGTCCGCATACCAATCGGTGGTGATAGTCAGGGCAGCAAACATCTTGCCGACAGCCCTTCAAATAGGAGCCTCTGGATAGCCATGTTTAATTTTACATAATTGTGTTTGTTTGTTTGTTTGTTTTAGCCCACAAATTGAACAGATTTAATGGGCATTGCCCGCATTTTGCGAAATCTGCAAAATCGCAAATTCAGTAGGTACCTGGCTGTGTCCTGGGTAATCAGCAAACAGTTTTACAAAGTAAAATTTCCTCTTTCTGCAACCAGGCTTTTAAAAAAGTGGTGGGCTGTGTGTTTTGTGTGGATCCTGATTCAGTAGGCATTCCTGAGAATTCCTACCCAATCAAGGTGAACCCACACCCATCTATCCTCCAAAGAAGATAACTTATGGATCTTAGATATGACTAGGGGCCAATCTGCTCAGCCTCAAAGACACACTCCTCTAGACATGCACAATACTTCAGATCCTAAAAAAATAATGAAGACAACTGAAATATTTACAGAGTTTAGATACCTCCAGGATGAACCTTACATGTGTAAGTCCTTTTCAGAATCTGATCGTTGGGATCAGGCACAAGTCAGCTCTGTGTCCATAACACAGCCCTCTGTGTCCGTAACTCCATGCCTTATCTGTGCTCTAGCCATGGTAGCCATGCAATTAGATTCTAATAATTTTTACTCCAGTGCATGACAGGACACGCAACTTTTGGGATTGGGCATAACATTCCTCCAATACCAACTGTGGCATTATGTTAACACCTTCCAGGGCCTAAGTGTGTTTTAACTAGTATAAAAAAAAATTTTAGGTATGCCTTTGCAGATTAACTTCACTAGCACACAACCTATACAGTACTTAATACCTAGTTAATTAGAGTCCTAACTGAAGGCTTCATCAGGACAGACAAAAATTGTGCATAGAAAGCTACCATGGACTCACTATTTTCAGCCATTTGGAAATCAGACACATGACAATAATTGCAACTGTTTGTAGAAAGCTTTTGTTAAAAAGCCTTATCTCTTAAATGCCTTGATAGATAAGTCAAGTATTCTTATTTATAAATTGCTGCAGTTACTACATCATGATAACAACTTTAGTGTCAAGAGGATGAAAGACAATATATCAGCTCACAGTCGCTTAAGATTATTTTACTTAAAGGTCTGTAGAAGAATGTCAGTTCTCTGAGGTAAATGAAACATACTGAGGATATGAAATTCAGAGACTTTATTTCAAGTGGAAGGCCAGTAAATGTAAATTATAGCCTTGACAATGAAAAAATATTGAGTTTTCATTTGGGGAGGCATAAAAGGTTTTGTGCCTCATCATCCACTCCAACATGTAATAAAATAGTGCTTTGCACTACAATGATCAATATGTTTAGTCTATTATTAGACTTCTGTCATGTGCGGAAGTAGAACTAATGTAGGTATAATTTGATTGTTGAGAAAACCAAGAGGTAATACTGTACACCTTTCCCTGAAAACAGAATGCTACACAGATCTGGACCACTACTAGAGCTTAGAGTTCAGGTTTATTCAGTATCAGATTTACAGCTTTATGCTTTAAGTACGGTTGTTAAGCTACTCTGTGAAATGTCCTGTTGCACAACTAGTTTTCCAAGGAAAAGTCCTGACTTTTTAAGTTTATAAAGGACATATTTAAGGACAGTTATAAAAAAAACAGGCATGAAAACATAAATAGACTGACAGTCAACTAAAATCAGGACATGACTTTTGGATAGAACAGGGTGAATCTTAATCGCTGTTGTGCCAAAAGGCTAATTAAACTCTGACTGCAAATTAACATAGTACAAATAGGGAGAGTACATATAAGTTAACATTATTTTATGCAGGATGACACAGCACACATCTGAATTGTAGCTCTTAGGGGCAAACAAGCAAAGTATAGGACCTCTTGGTTAGAAATAAAGTAGGTTTAAACTGAGTTTTAATTGCCTAATAACAAAAATTGCTGCTTCAGGGATTTTTCTTTTTTTCCCCCCGTAATAAAGAGATGCCTGAAAACATCAGGTTTTACAATCAAAAGCATTTTATTTTTCCAGGCTTCTAATCCTTTTGTTTAGACTCATACGGCAGTAATCTCTGACAGTGTTCATGAGATAATGTCTGCTTGTTAACACAGTAACACCTCAGTTGTCATTTTCTGTTGCTGTTATTTGTAGTTGAGATAATGGGTTAGATTCATCAAAGGGATTACAGATGATCACCAAATATACAGTGCCACATGCAGAGACAATAGCATGGCTCGGCACTTATGAAGTACTGATTTTTCTGTGTGCATAATTCTAAACTATGCTCTGTTGCACTTCTGTAAAACTGGAAGAACTTCACTCTTATAAGTGATATTGTTCTAGTTTCCTTCTGGTACAAAATGCCAGAACGTAGTCTTTGGACAAGTACTGGTACAAACAATCCTGATTCTAGAAGTGAATAATAGGTACTATAGGTAATGAACAGGGGTTCATTGTTTGGATAAAGTGAAAAGGAAATAAAGTTATCATCTTATTGTCCCTTTGATTGACATGTCTTTTGAGACTAGTGGAATCCAGGGCAATATAATTTGGTAGTGCACATGGCACAGATCTCCTGCCCACCTCCCCACCCCCCCCAGCCCCTTCTCCTTAGTCTTCCCAACCTCTGATTGCTTCCCTGCTACAAATGTAATTGCATGGCTGTGGCAGTAGCTTTTCTTTTCCCCCCCACTTCCTTCCCAAGGTCAGCACCCAAGGCAGCTGCCTCAGTCATTCCACCCTAGTTACACCATTGGATTTATCCAGTTCCATATGAACTGGTTCATTTTTGCATGTGTGTGTACATGAGTGTATATGTAGTAGCATAGCTATTATTTATATTGTATTGCAATATGTACTAGAGTCCCTAGTCAGGGATTTGGACACTGTCCTTCAGTGCACACAGAATGAAAACATGGTCCTTCTGCCTACAAGCTTACAACAAAACTATAATATTCCATGTAAAAGCAATTGTATGAATGTAGTACAGGCATAATTTTGACAGTTTGACTTAATTCAGTTTGTTTGCCTTCAAGACTGCAGCAGAGCATGTTTCTCACAGACACTGACCTAGCAGCATACTCCAACCTTTATCAAGGGGGCAGGAATTCTGGACATAGTTCAGTTTCCTTAACCTTTGGAGTTCTTGGCCTCTCTGCTGAGTCTGCCAATTAGTGCAAAACGTAGTGCTGAGTTTGCAACATGGGAGCTCAAACTGAAAGTCCTTGATGTAAGAACCACTACAAAATAATTAGATGGGAACAACATTTAAGCCTTACTGAGCTGTGAAGTACACAGATTGGTGCCCTACAGGTGAATGGTGTATAATTTATTTGTAATTTAGTCCCCAGAAGGCATGTCTACATGCACAATTAATGCAACTGAATAAACTCCAGCACAATTTCATCTGGAGTAAACTAATCCTGATGGTGTCTACACATGCATTTAGGCACAAGAATTTATTCCACCATCAGACTGTCTGATGGGATTATCTGATGGCACTGTAAATTAGTCGTCACCAACCCAATTGCCTCACATGTATAAATTGTGACACTATACTAAATAGTAATTTAGTCTACTGCACAGTAAAGCACATGTATAAATGTACCCAGTAAGTGCTAATCTTATGATACACACACATTTAGGTTTTGAAAGGACAGTTTATTGAATTAAGTTTTGTTCCTTTTGAAGGTTACACAGAAAGGTTTTCTGGGCACAGAGACAAAACTGGGCACTGTTTGGGCACAGAGACAAAACTTTCAACAAATACCCGGTCAGTCTACCATCAAGTGCACCAAAGTGGGTATGTCTACACAAGATGCTACTGCTTAGTAGCAACAAGCTACAATGCAGTAGCATATCCAGGCATTAACCATGCAGCAATGGTACTGTGCCATAGCTCACTGTCACTGCATGGTAGCATTGGAAAAAACCCATGCAGTGACATCACTGTGCAGTAATGCTGGTTACTGTGCAGTCCACTGCTTGTGTACACGTGACCAGTATTTCCTAAAGTAGCAGTTACCATTAACTAATATAGAGGCAATAAAAATACAATAAAACTAATGTAGCAGCATTTAAAAAAATGGACCCACCTGAAAGAATGGGAAGGGCTGCCTGGCAGAAAGACAGAGTTAGTCCCAGCAGGGACACTGTAGGCTTTGAGGGCAAGTGAAGCTATTTTGGAGGCAGCCCTGTTGGAAGTGGGAAGGGTGAGGTAACCCCAGCAAAGTTTTGAAATAGAGCTGTCAGCCAAGGCCCAGGAAGGGCCCTGGGTTGGGATTGGCTGAAAGGCTTGGATAAAAGGTGGGGAGCAGTTTTACTGTGGGAAGAGAGAGAGCAGCTGAGGAGCAGGCTGGAGACTGGAGGCAGAGTCTCAACACAGTGGTCCCTCGGAGAGCCCCTGGGAGTGCCCTGCAGAAGCAGCAGCAAAGGGCTGTAACAGGAGTGATACAGTATCCAGTTCCTCTCTCCGGCCTGGGAGGCTGTGGTGGCAGGATCAGAGAGGGACTGCTGTGTGGAGACTCCAAGCCTGGAAAGACCTGCGTGCAGCCTGGTGTGGCTTGGTGAGCACAGCAGAGCCGGGGGTGGGGGAAACTGCTGGAGTCTGCCCTGTTTTCCCCAATGGATGAGGGGCTCCAGAGGCAGGCAAAGCCCAGGGAGGGGCTGTGTTTGCCGGGGCTGTGAGGCTGTGCAGGACAGGACAGTTGCTACAGCCTGCAGCTCAGACACTGCTCCCTGCTGAGTCGGGGAAGGGGGTCAGAGGCAGGGGAATGCTGTCTTGCAGGGACTGCAGAGGAGGAGCCACTGCCTGATGCCCCAGGAGCATGGAGACAGACACCAGCACCAGGGAGCATCCACAGACCATGTGCTGGGACACAGACAGTCCCAATCCCTGAGATACCCTGCTAGGGGCAGTGCACACAGGATCCCCAGTACACCGTGTGCAAGTGACAGACTGTGTAAATAAGTTCTTGAGGGTTTATTAGTAGGTATATCAATGTGTTTATTTAATGGTTATTTGTTATGTTGTAAATAATTAAATCTTGTAAATATTTTGAGAATTGTCTGAGAGGGTGCTTGATTGTAAGCGAAGGCTCTCCCCTTGGGGGCACTGCAGCAGCTTCCCGGGGGGCTGGGCAGGGCTACTGACTACCGGGTACCCCAGGATCCCACTATTCAGGTGAGGGCACATATAGTGTTGTGCCCAGGGTTACACTAATATTACCTCAATACCATATAGAGTACTTTGCAAAAGAAGATTATTTGAGGAAATTAAAGGATTCAGTGATGAACTCATTTTGAATCTGTCTGTAAATTAAAAATATGTAAGCACATTTCTTCAACATAACTCTTCTACATACTTTCTTCCTGCTAGGTGACCTCTGGAGGTTGCTTCCAGACCTACTTCTTTATGCTTCTATGCTTTATCCAGGAGAATCTTTCCCCAAAAAAGACTGTACTAGATAGAGTATATTGTGGAAAACCACTTCTTCTGATTTATGCATTACATAATTGAAATATCATATATACAGCCTATGCTTTCAGTCAGTTCTTTCCTATCAGATATATGTAGTGCATATCACTATGCACTTTCTGTAAGGAAAGTGAAACATTGAAAGTGATAAAGTAGCCTAATTTATTAATGAAATGAGAGCATGCACTCCAGCTGGCACCATAACAATTGAGGAAGCTTTTGTTATACTTGTAAAATATGACATAGCCATTTTTCAGGTTAATTAAATTGATCTGAAGAAAATCCCATGGCAAACTCCAAATCTTCAAGTAGACAATAGTGATAGATAGCTTACTATAATAATCTATTAGGATATTCTCTAGTCTCCATCACCATAGTATTTGAGTACTTTCCAGTAAAATTAAATATGCTGAGCCACCTACTGAGAAAAGCATCTGATCCTATGATTACTTCAGAATTGGAAAAAACAAATATCTAAGGTGAAAGAGAATAGGAATATAAGAAAAATGGGCCCAATTTGTGGGCAAACTTTCCAAAAAACACAACTTGCTAGTATGGATTTCATGATTTCACACCTCTTCTTCCATTTTAAATGTCATTCCATGTTTCTATAAATAGCCATTATGCAAGAAGCAAGAAGAGAAATCCATAGAGGATGCACCCACACATGCCAACAGAATCCAAATCCTGTTGTTTATTACTACTCAACATCTTTATGACTTTTCTTTTTCTATCTATTTCTCCATTGAGAGTTCTGCTTCAGAACAGAATAGTGAATGAGAGAAAAAAGGCACTTCTTGAGTGTCTGAACTATATCTGTTTCTAGTTCAGTGAGACTAAATTTATAAGTATTTCCTTCTATGACATGAGATAACAGAAAATGTCTATTTTTTACTTCTGCTGATGATTACTCATGACCAGGGTCATTATAAAAATTAGATATTTCTGAAAAACTGGGATTAGATTCATGTCAAATGGGTATTGGATTTGGACTTGCCATGTGCTAGGAAGTCTGTAGCTAATATAGTAGGCACAGGATCAGTTTCTAGCACTTCATTTGTGGACCTAGCAAATACTGTCCTTCCTTTCCTGTCTTCATGATAAGGTATTTAATAGAATTTGCAGAATCTAAGGGACAAGCCATGAACACTTCTGCTATAGCCTTGAACTTGTGACGTCTGCACCACTCTAACCCTAGCAAATGCTGTGGTGTTGATGATACCCAGACCTGTGATTCTTATCTAGAATGATTTTTCTCAAATAGGTTGTACAGTTAAAGTCCTAACTGTTATTAAAAAAAAATGTTATTGAGGTTCACATAATGGCACAATGAAGTTAATATACTTGTATTGTAAATCGTATGTGAAGATGCTTCTTTTTCCTTAAGGTCTATTTCTCCCACTGTTAGTAGATTATAATTCTTCAAAGGAGTACTTTCTGGTTTCCATGGTATTGCTGCACATCATTCCACACATCAGCAGTGAATAGAAAGATATCCATTTCCTTTGTCACTTCTGATGTCTGTCACAACCTACATTTTTTTTCAGTTTGTCCCTTCTTTTCTCTGACATCTACTTGACTTCTCTGGCAGTGTTGTAACTAGGGAGGGTGATAGAGGCAAATCCTCTGGGCACTGAGTTGAAGGCAGGTTGGTGGGGCAGAAGAGCAAAAACGATAAACAAGAGGGGCTGCTGCAGGCAGCCATGCATTTGTAATCACTAACTCACTGATTCTTTGTCCCAGACACCTGAACACATCCCTACACTGCTGCTGTCTGGACTCTTCCACTTTAGTCTACTGAGTCATGGCTTCCTTCATTCATTTTGCCTTATAGGCTCAGCAGTGCTACATTGGCTAGCACTACAGAAGAAAGAGACTTGGGGGTCATCATTGACCACAAGATGAACATGAGCCTGCAAAGCTATGCTGTGGCTAGTAAAGTGACCAAAAAGCTGGCTTGCATCCATAGATGCTTCTCAAGCAAATCACAGGACATCATTCTCCCCTTGTACTCGGCCTTGGTGAGGCCGCAGCTGGAGTACTGCGTCCAGTTTTGGGCTCCACAATTCAAAAAAGATATGGAAAAGCTTGAGAGAGTCCAGAGAAGAGCCATGTGCATGATCAGAGGGCAGGAAAACAGACCTTATGATGACAGGCTGAGAGCCATGGGGCTCTTTAGCCTGGAAAAGCGCAGGCTCAGGGGTGATCTGATGGCCACCTATAAGTGTATCAGGGGTGACCACCAGGATCTGGGGGAACGTTTGTTCACCAGAGCACCCCAAGGGATGACGAGGTCGAACGGTCATAAACTACTGCAAGAACATTTCAGGCTGGACGTGAGGAAGACTTTCTTTACTGTCCGAGCCCCCAAGGTCTGAAACAGCCTGCCATCGGAGGTGGTTCAAGCACCTACATTGAACACCTTCAAGAGTAAATAGGATGTTTATCTTGCTCGGATTCTATGACCCCAGTTGACTTCCTGCCCTTCGGGTGTGGGGCTGGACTCGATGATCTTTTGAGGTCTCTTCCAGCCCTAATGTCTATGAAATCTATAAATTTTTAGGGGTTTGGGGTTTTTTTTTCCCCCTCTTACCAATATCCCCTTGCATATCTGTCTATGCCTCAAATTCTTTGGCACTTCACCATTAAGTCCAAGACATCTGTTCTTCCTTTATCTATCCTCTATCACTCTTCTTGCCATATTATTGGTATTTTAAGGCCATTCCCTCCAATTTCCTGTATCTGTGAGCAGCTTCCATTTTGTATAATTTCTGCCCTATGTCCAAAAATCAATTAAGTACCTCTCTTTTTCAGTCAATTAAAAGCAAAGACTTCTTATATGTATCACAAGTTATGCAATTTTCAGTGCTTTTCATAACAAGATTTCGGCATTTTTATTAGATAAGACTTGCAGCACTGTTGAAAAACTGTATTTGTAGCTGCCATGACTGCTGTGGAAGATGTGAGAACCTGATCTTTAAATTAGAAGAGAAATCAAAAGAACTAAAAGATATTCATTATTAAATCTTGAGATTTTTAAGTCATTCTGAACATTTGGGATGTGGGGGAAAATCACAGGACTTTTGACTACTGAAGTTTTGTACTGTTGAAGTAAAAGCTCTGGAAGTATGTAGAAGAAGAGACAGAGGAAAAATGTGTTTAATTAAACTACTCTGAGGTCCACATAACTTCTTTTTTATGATCTTAGTCACTGTGCTTCTTTTTTTCCTGTCCCATCCTTGGCACATCTTAATTTAAAAATCGTAAGAAATTCAGAATATGAACTTCATTTTTTTCTGGTTTCTTTAAGCCCATGGTTTGCTTTTGGATGTAAACCCATATATATAAACCCATATATTTGCTTTTCAATGTAAATCCATACCATGGGCTTAAAGAAACTGGGAAAAAATGAAGTTCATATTCTGAATTTCTTATGGTTTTAAATATATATACATACACACATCACTAATATGAAGCACAAAATTATGAAAGAAAATCAGAACACATTAGAATTAAATTTAGATATAAATCTAAATCTTATCAACAGCAAAAAAGATTCATGTTCTATTTCCTTGCTTTCTTTGACTTTTAAATGTGCATCTTCAAGAGAGCAGATTTGGATTAATAAGGGTACTACTCTCTTTTTCTTCTTTTTAGTTCAAATATAATTTGAAATGTTAATTCTGTGCATAGATTTACCATCTTCTCATTCTATCTTCCTTTCTGTCTGATAGTTTGACAGGCTTTGAAAAATACTGTCATATATGTCTCTAATAATACAGAGAAAAGAGCTATTATTCCTTTTAAATTAATTACTTTATTATTAAATTCTAGTGGTTCCATGTAGTTGCTCTAGTACAAATACCACTCAAAATTATAATTGCTGCATCTGAGGTTAGTGTAGGTTTCTAGCTGGAACATGACAACTAATGCCTGAAAGCCCTGTAATATTCATTTATATTCATGCTGCAAAATAGTTCATGCCTAATACTTACAGAGTTCCCATTATCTAAAGAACAGGAGATGGACTGGCAATATTCTATTGTTAATATCCCAGGAGAAGCACCACTTAAGCAGGCTAAAATTATATTGTCTGTTATTGTGTATAGTAACAATGCACATACTTTACTTGCTTTCAAGAGCCTTTCCTTCTAATGTACTGCACTACTAATTTGAATAAGACAATAAATTCATCAAGCCCTTAACATATCCTGTTGATTAAGTTTACAAATTAATATATTTTCAACACTACTTCTGTACATAGGCCAACATATTTTTGATTTCTAAATACTATCTGTGCAACAAGGACTTTTCAACAACAGTATTTTAAACACCAAGCTCTGATAAGGGCTTTAGGGAGACAAAACCATGATTTGTTGTTGAGTGAAAGGATAATGCTTGCCACCCACATAGTCCAGACATACCAGTTTCTAATTCCAAATATAAACTGAAAGGATATTGAGACATCCTGGCTATTGATTTTTCTATTAAAGTTGACTTGTAAACATCATGCTTTTGAATATAGCATGTCAAGCTGACTACCAGGTCTGTTGGAATGCTGTATCAACAGTAATGAGAGTAGTGTCTCTCTCAGTTAGAAGTCTATGTAATTTTAAGTCCAGAAAGACCTAGAACAGCAGTTCAGGTAGTTTTCTAGAAGGAGGAAACCTATAGGACGTAAGTATGAAAGGGTGTTTTAAAATCTTCCTTTCTTCTACATGGCACTATTTACCTTTCACCCAAAGTATTTTATTTTTTTGTTACCCTAAGTCCCCTTATGTGTTAATGATGAGTAAAATAACTGCAGGGATCCAGGTTTTCTGTTTCCCATGGAAAAACAGAGAAAATGTGGATTTCTCCTTTTACCAGAGAACCCACAGATTCCCTTCTTTTGCAAACATCGCTGCAAGCTGGTTGAGCTCCAGCCTGCAAAAACTGTTTGCAAACAGGGTGGAAAACCCCAGCCCTGCCTGAGGGGGAGGGGAAGGGTGGAGCCTGAGACTCTCAGCTAGCCATGGCTCTGCTGGGATCAACTCAGTCTCATTCTTCTCCTGAAGCTTAAGGGAAGTGGGGCTTGCAGGAGGCTGGGGGGCCCTCTGGAAGGGCTTTGGGGTGGCAGGTCATGGCTAAGGGCACTTACAAGTCAGGAGGGAACCAGGAGCTGGCCCCACCCCAACCTAATCAGGCAGCAGCAGTGGGGGAGCCGGCTCCATGATGCTTGTGCTGCAGCTGCCTGCTGTTGAGGACAGGGAGCTGCAGTCTTGGGGCCCTAGCCCCATAGCCCTGGCAGCTGGGGGCCCCTCCAGCAGGGCTGGGAGGCAAGGGCTGTGGGTGGGGGCAAGAGGCATGAGTAGGGAGGGGGAGCTGTTATGGGGGCAGTGAGGGACACCAGCAGGGTTGGGCAGGCTTTAGGGGCATTGAGAGACACCAGCAGGGTTGGGAGGTGCTGCAGGGGGCTTTTAATTTTAATAATGGATTTGGGGTTTTTTGTCAGAGAATTCACAATTTTTCATCAGAGAATTTGTGATTTCTTATTGGAGAAAACCAGGATCCCTGAAAATAAGTAATATAAATCTTGGACTTTAAGAGCTATATCATTAGTGGGGGGGGGAAAGGATGCTTCTTATTTGTCAGTATTGCAAACAAAGTCATCATTACATATGGAAAAACTGATTTACTTTACAAATTCTATGAATGCTCCAAATAGCTGCTCAGGAGCAGTGCCTCAGGTAATCACAGTACCAGCCCACCAGCATATTAAGAACAATGCAACTCCCACAAGTATTATCTTCCAGCTATATTACTTTTTAGCAAGACAACAAATGCAGTGTGGTGTAATGAAAACCAGAAAAAAAAAATCTGTTTTATTGCACAGTCCCCAAAGTACCCCTTTTCTCAACAGTTGTGGGATACCCAGTATTTCTGAGTAAAATGTAATTTAATTTTTATTTGTCAGGACTTCCAAATTTTTAAAAGTAATCAGAGACAGAGATGTCAAATCTCCAAGCCATTTCCCTGGTTCTAGCTAAAGACCACTACCTACGTTAGGATTGTGACAACAAAAATAGATTGCTAATTTTGTCCTGTTTCCCCTTTCTACATCCAGCATGGGTTGATTGCTGCAGTGTGGCCCTCATCTAATTTAAAATCTATTTAGAGAAGACTATTGGTTTGAGTAGTGAGAGAAAAGGGGAAAATTACAGTTTAGAAGCAGCAAGAAAGATTTTGTGTAGAAGTTAACTTTAGATTTCATTGAATAAAGCATCTAAATATTTAAATTAGATTACATTGAAGAAATAAACTAGACTTACAAAAATAAAACAAAATGCATTAGAAACCAATTACATAAGTTCCTAGGGACAGATTCTGATATTGCTTTTAGAAAATGTATCTTTGGTTATTTTTGGTGAATTCCTTGTGATTTACAGCAGTATAAATGGGATTAGAATCTAGGCCCTTGGAGTCTAGGGATCCAATTATGAATAGAACAACTTTTTCAGACACTGAATAAGTGTAGGCATGTTTCTTATACTTGCTGGTCATTAAAAAGCTCACACAAAATGTGGATCAAAGAAGCAAAGCTGTCATAAGAAGCACAAAGAAATATCATGTGGGGCTGCTAGTAAAGAACAGAGGAAAAACATAAGAACAAGAAGTATCCAAAATTTGCTCACTGGAACCTTCTAGTGGGAAAATGTTGTTAAGAACTTCTAGTAATCTGGCCTCTGTTAAATATTCTGTGGCATTAACTCTTTTGAAAAAGAAAACCATTTGGAATATGCCTATAAATATTAAACCACATACATTATACCAAGAGAAAAAGAAATCCAGTCTTGAGGGTGAATGGAGTTCTGTAACTCCATTTTATTGTGCTTCTGTGTATTTCAGTTTCAGACCAGAAATGCTAGCATCTGTTTGAACTTTGAACATACTTTCTGCCATTGATGTTCTGCAAGGAGGCCCTTTAACAACCTATCCTGTTAAGTACAATTCTCTGAAGAATCAAAGGTTGTACCTTTCAAAAAATTGTGAGGCTTAGATTATGTTTTACAGGAGTGAAGAAGGATCCTCCACTGTGGAATGGTCTAAGGCCACAGTTGCAGTCTTTGTGTTCAAAGGAGCACTGAAAGACAGTGAGGTAGATATACAAACACAGCAGGGTAAGAGGGAGCAGGTCAGTAGCCCTTCCCTGCTCCACAGCAGTCTTTTGTGTATGTTGTGCATAAATCAGGGATGCAGCTCTTCGCTTGGATCTACATCATGAAACTTGGAAAGGGATAGTGGCAGGAAGGCATCTGTTTTGGTCTTATGGGGTATGCCCTCAGTGTTGAATTCTATAACAATAGTACTGCTTAACCCTAAAGTGCCTATGAAGGCTTACATTCACTAATGCCAATTCATTCTTCATCTGCTGCATCCAGCCTTGATCTATCTTCATCAGAGATTGCTACTTTTACCAAATATAGTAAGGCTTTTTATCCCCAGAGTGAACCGAACTGGGTCCTTCAAGGGGGCTCAGCAGAATTTGTGCAAAGATTTTGCCCATTTCTCCAGGTGAAGAAAACAAGGACAAAAGAGTGGTGATTAGAACTCAACCGTAGGATGAAACCAATGTGGAGAGACAGTCCAGAGAAAGAAGGCTTATATGATTTCTAGTAGAAGTCTACCAAGAAACTAGGTAGGACCTTGAACTAAATAGTACCCATGTTTTCTGCCTATGACACTGGTCATGGATAGAAGTGACCATTTTTGCCTGATCTGGCTACAGAAAGCCATCTATAGCCATGACCAAACGCACGTGCAAGGTTGCAGGCTGCTTCAAAAATGGCCATTTGCGTGAAAATACAAATCCTTATTTGGGGTTTGGTTTGGGCTTTTTTCCAACCCCCAGTGGAAGTTGCAGCAGATGTATTGGATCCCAAGGTGGAGGGGCTTTAATTCACCCCACACCCTCCATCACTGGCTGAATAACTTCTCTTCTCCATTTCCCATTCTGAAAACAGCATAGGCTGGCAGGCAGCTGGGGTCAATGATAGGGGGAAATGGTTGTAGGCTGGCAGCCAGCAGCTAGATTTCCCTTTGCCCACCACTGTGACTTTTGTTTTTCTAGGAATCATTTTAACTCAGAAAGCTTCCTGCAAAGTATTCTCAATGACAGTGGGGAGCTACACTTCTCTCTGCACCCATTGTGGCCAGGTACAGGCATTACAGTTTTACAGTGATTGGAAACTGGTCTATATCCGTAACAGAACAGAAACTCAGCATGCATAGACTATTTAAAAATGGTGGAAACTGGCCCAAGATTTGCAAACCTACCCCCCAACCAAAGTGTAAAAGGTGTGTTTGGTTTCCTACTGATCTAAACAATACTTCCTTCCTCCTCCCCACCATATAACTTAGACCACTTCTACCTTGAGGTTTTTTAATTTCTGTACCTAGCCTGTGGGGAGAGTGCATCCATAAGTTAAGAAGAGGAGATAGTGGAAAGGTAGGGAGCTGGAGAAGGGCAGAAGCTGGTTACTACTGCCCAAGTTCAGCACCCTGCACTTGTCAGTGTTGAAGCGCACCCTGTTTTTGCTAGCCCACCCCTGTAACCTATCCAGGTCTTGCTGCAGGCTTTCCCTCCCTACTAGTGTGCTCACCTTGCCCCAAATTTTGGTATCATCAGCGAATTTAAATAGGGTGCTTTTCACCCTATCGTCCAAATCGCTGATAAAGAGATTGAACAGTGCGGGCCCAAGGACCAAGTCCTGGGGTACTCTGCTGCCCACTTCCCCCCAGGTCGAATATGACCCATCCACCACCATCCTCTGAGTGCGACTGTTCAGCCAATCTGCAATCCATCTGACTGTGTAGGCATCAATGCCACAGTCACCCAATTTTTTAATGAGGATGGGGTGGGAGACGGTGTCAAAGGCTTTGCTGAAGACCAGAAAGACTACATCCACGGCAACACCTGCATCAAGGCTTTTGTGACCCAATCATAAAAGGCAATCAGGTTGGCCCCTAATGAAACCATGCTGGTTGCCCTTGAGCATCATCTCTGAGGCCAGCCCATCACAGATATGCTCCATGATGATCTTCTTAAAGAGTTTCCCTAGGATTGGGGTAAGACTGATGGGCCTATAGTTGCCTGGGTCCTCCCTCCTCCCTTTTTTAAAGATGGGGACCACGTTGGCTACCTTCCAATCATCAGGCACCTGGCCCGAGCACCATGAGCGCTCGAAAACGGCCCTGCAATAACCCCTGCTAGCTCCCTCAACACCCTGGGGTAGAGAGCATCTGGACCCGCTGATTTGAACACGTCCAGCCCCTCCAGAAGCTCTCTAACCCCATCCTCCCTAACCTGAGGTCTGGAGGCATTTCCCTCAAGTCCGTCTTGCATCAAGGTGGGGAAGTCCCAGTCCCTGCCCAAGAAAACAGAGGTGAAGAATTGGTTAAAGAGGTCTGCTTTCTCCTCTGGCACAACAACCAGATTGCCCAGAGGATCTTGCAGGGGCCCCACATTTCCCAGTGCTTTCTTCATCCTCCCTATATATTTGAAAAAGGACTTTTTGTTATTTTTGATTTTGAACACAAGTCCTAGCTCTATGTCCACCTTAGTTTCCCTGACAGTCCCAAGCAGAGGAGGTATACTCCTTTTTGGAAATAGCACCCACCTTCCACCGGGTGTATGCTGCCTTTTTGGCAATCAGACATTCCCGGATGCCCTTGGTGAGCCAGGGGGGCTTTTGGGCACTCTTGCCCCTCTTGTTTCTTGTTGGGATGGTCACCTCTTGGGCCCTGAGTATCATCTCCTTAAGGAACGACCACTCATCTTGGGCACTGAGTTCCCCTGCCCTTGAGAACCCCAGTGCCTCTCCCACTAATATCAACTCGTTGAAGTTGGCCCTCTTGAAGTCTAGGGCTACTGCCTTGCTGCTGGCCCTTGACACCCTGCACTGGATGGTAAATTCCAGCAAGCAATGATCGCTATCACCCAGGTGGTCAAGGACCTGGAGGCCCCTTACCAGGTCTTTGCCTGTGGACAGGACCAGTCCAACAGGGCATTTCCTCTGGTGGGACTGTGTACCTCCTGAATTAAGTGGAGGTCCTGTATCTCAGCCAGGAACCTCCTGGAATGGTCCAACCTGGCTGACTGTTCCTCCAGCAGAGGTCCGAGTAATTGAAGTCACCCATGACAACTACATCCCTTGTCTTAAGTGCCTCTGCAAGCTGGCCCAAAAATTCCTGGTCCAGCTCCTCCCCTTGGTTGGGGGGTCTGTAGTAGACCCCCACTGTTAAATCCCTCTCCCCATGGCCCCCTTGTATGACCCAGAGCACTTCAG